>NC_092155.1:13920108-14520108 GCF_045791955.1 Oncorhynchus clarkii lewisi
GCTGTGATGGAATATGCTATGTGAAAAGATAACATTTCAGCAGGGAAGGACTGCCAAAGGGCATTTCTGGTAAATGGTCCATATTCAGCCCTGTCAGATATTTACGTTTTTTTTTTCTCGCAAAATGAACATTAGGAATAGGAATAAAATGGGTTGTGTATTAGAAATGCACAGGTAGATTACCTGCCCCAGTTCATCCCTGCATCTCAGCCAATACAGTACTGATCGGGTAATCCAATAGTGTGTTTCAACCATCTTGGTGACTCACCTATGATGGTGTCTCCTGGAGATAGAAAAACACAGAGAAAACCCACCATCTCTCTGTATAGCAGGTCTATATACTGTGTGTGAAGGATGGTGACACATAAAGAGGTTGGGGGAAACCCATCTCCAACATGACATCTTAAACCTTAGTTCAGACCTTACTGAGGACAACGATTTGTAAGTTTTAAAAACATAGGCACGTGAAATTTTGAGTAGTGAAAGTAAATCATAAAATAACTAACCATGGCTTACCGGGTTGATTTCACTTTCCGATAGAGGACGTGATATTCCTCCGATTTGAATCAAAGCTTGGCAGTCCCACATAATCGTCTACACACACGCGAGCACCCACCCACACACACACACACACACACTTGTTTGACATGTTTCTGATTGCATCTTAGCCATGACAAGACAATAAATAATCAAGTTAAACATGTCCCAGTTTAGGTCACCTAGTAGCACGAGCTCAGAAGATAGATGGGGGGCAATCAGTTCACATATAGTATCGAGGGCAGAGCTGGGGGCAGAGGGAGGTCTATAGCAAGCGGCAACAGTGAGAGACTTGTTTCTGGAAAGGTGCATTTTTAGAAGTAGAAGCTCAAATTGTTTGGGTACAGACTTAGAAAGTAATATAGAACTCTGCAGGCTATCTTTGCAGTAGATTGCAACACCGCCCCCTTTGGCAGTTCTATCTTGGCGGAAAACGTTATAGTTAACAATGGAGATTTCAGGGTTTTTGGTGGTTTTCCTAAGCCAGGATTCAGACACGGCTAAGACATCTGGGTTGGCAGAGTGTGCTAAAGCAGTGAGTAAAACAAACTTAGGGAGTAGGCTTCTAATGTTACAGTGCCTTGCGAAAGTATTCGGCCCCCTTGAACTTTGCGACCTTTTGCCACATTTCAGGCTTCAAACATAAAGATATAAAACTGTATTTTTTTGTGAAGAATCAACAACAAGTGGGACACAATCATGAAGTGGAACGACATTTATTGGATATTTCAAACTTTTTTAACAAATCAAAAACTGAAAAATTGGGTGTGCAAAATTATTCAGCCCCTTTACTTTCAGTGCAGCAAACTCTCTCCAGAAGTTCAGTGAGGATCTCTGAATGATCCAATGTTGTCCTAAATGACTAATGATGATAAATACAATCCACCTGTGTGTAATCAAGTCTCCGTATAAATGCACCTGCACTGTGATAGTCTCAGAGGTCCGTTAAAAGCGCAGAGAGCATCATGAAGAACACGGAACACACCAGGCAGGTCCGAGATACTGTTGTGAAGAAGTTTAAAGCCGGATTTGGATACAAAAAGATTTCCCAAGCTTTAAACATCCCAAGGAGCACTGTGCAAGCGATAATATTGAAATGGAAGGAGTATCAGACCACTGCAAATCTACCAAGACCTGGTCGTCCCTCTAAACTTTCAGCTCATACAAGGAGAAGACTTTTCAGAGATGCAGCCAAGAGGCCCATGATCACTATGGATGAACTGCAGAGATCTACAGCTGAGGTGGGAGACTCTGTCCATAGAACAACAATCAGTCGTATATTGCACAAATCTGGCCTTTATGGAAGAGTGGCAAGAAGAAAGTCATTTCTTAAAGATATCCATAAAAAGTGTTGTTTAAAGTTTGCCACAAGCCACCTGGGAGACACACCAAACATGTGGAAGAAGGTGCTCTGGTCAGATGAAACCAAAACCAACTTTTTGGCAACAATGCAAAACGTTATGTTTGGCGTAAAAGCAACACAGCTGAACACACCATCCCAACTGTCAAACATGGTGGTGGCAGCATCATGGTTTGGGCCTGCTTTTCTTCAGCAGGGACAGGGAAGATGGTTAAAATTAATGGGAAGATGGATGGAGCCAAATACAGGACCATTCTGGAAGAAAACCTGATGGAGTCTGCAAAAGACCTGAGACTGGGACGGAGATTTGTCTTCCAACAAGACAATGATCCAAAACATAAAGCAAAATCTACAATGGAATGGTTCAAAAATAAACATATCCAGGTGTTAGAATGGCCAAGTCAAAGTCCAGACCTGAATCCAATCGAGAATCTGTGGAAAGAACTGAAAACTGCTGTTCACAAATGCTCTCCATCCAACCTCACTGAGCTCGAGCTGTTTTGCAAGGAGGAATGGGAAAAAATGTCAGTCTCTCGATGTGCAAAACTGATAGAGACATACCCCAAGCGACTTACAGCTGTAATCGCAGCAAAAGGTGGCGCTGCAAAGTATTAAATTAAGGGGGCTGAATAATTTTGCACGCCCAATTTTTCAGTTTTTGATTTGTTAAAAAAGTTTGAAATATCCAATAAATGTCGTTCCACTTCATGATTGTGTCCCACTTGTTGTTGATTCTTCACAAAAAATACAGTTTTATATCTTTATGTTTGAAGCCTGAAATGTGGCAAAAGGTCGCAAAGTTCAAGGGGGCCGAATACTTTCGCAAGGCACTGTAACATGCATGAAACCAAGGCTTTTACGTTTACAGAAGTCAACAAATGAGAGCACCTGGGGGGTGGGAGTGGAGCTAGGCACTGCAGGACCTGGATTAACCTCCACATCACCAGAGGAACAGAGGAGAAGTAGGATAAGGGTACGGCTAAAGACTATACAAACTGGCCGTCTAACACGTTCTGAACAGAGAGTAAAAGGAGCAGGTTTCTGGGCACGATAGCATAGATTCAAGGCATAGTGTACAGACAAAGGTAAGGTAGGATGTGAGTACATTGGAGGTAAACCTAGGCATTGAGTAATGAAGAGAGAGATATAGTCTCTAGAGATGTTTAAACCAGGTGATGTCATCGCATATGTAGGAGGTGGAACAACATGGTTGGTTAAGGCATATTGAGCAGGGCTAGAGGCTCTACAGTGAAATAAGACAGTAATCACTAACCAGGACTGTAATGGACAAGGCATATTGATATTAGAGAGAGGCATGCGTAGCCAAGTGAACATATGGGTCCAGTGAGTGGTTGGGCTGACTGGGGACACGGCGATTCAGGCAGTTAGCAGGCTAACAAGCTAACAGTTAGTAGGCTGGAGCTAAATAAGCTAGCAGCTAGTAGACCAGGGCAAGCTAGCAGTTAGCAGGCCAGGTTAGCAAGCAAGCAGTTAGCATGGGCTAGCAGTTAGTAGACCAGTGCAAGCTAGCAGTTAGCAGACCGGGTTAGCAAGCAAGCAGTTAGCAAGGGCTAGCAGTTAGCAGACCGGGCAGGCAAGCTAGCAGTTAGCAGACCGGGTTAGCAAGCAATCAGTTAGCAAGGGCTAGCAGTTAGCAGACCGGGCAGGCAAGCTAGCAGTTAGCAGACCAGGTCCCGGGAATTTAGCAGTTAGCAGACTGGGTTAGCAAGCAAGCAGATAGCAGGGGCTAGAAAGTTAGCCTTTGTGGGGGGAGGACTTCGCGATGGGGGTAAGTCTGTTTTTGCCTCTTCGTGCGGTGATGTCGATAGACCAGTCGTGGAATTAGGAAGAACTGGCAAGGAAGAATTTCACTGTACTGTTTACAACTTCTGTATCCTGTGTACATGACAAATAAACATTGGTTTGATTTGATATAGAGTGTGCTTACAAGAGACCATAATTTGAAGAACAGCATGTTAAGATATAGGCCATGGACTAGATGAAGTGTATTTTTACCTGGAGTTTTTCCTGACTGTAGGCTACTACTTTCAACACTTGTTTACTATAATATCTTACTCACTCAGTTTTTAGCATGTCTTCACATGTGATTCCTTAAATAGATGGTTGGGGCTAAGGCGTAAGATGGTGTGACCAATGGTGAATGAGCACCCTCAAAGAAAAGCTCATGAGCAAGTGTGAAACACTTTCGAGGGCATATTCTTCTATTGTCTTGTAAGTGGGATAACACGTTTATCAACTTCAAAAGCAGCATAACTTTGTTATGTTACCTCCAACTACAGTGTATGATATACCATATTTAAGCTATGAGTCAGAAAAGACAATCTTCAACATTTGACATAAGTTCACATAAAGAAATGCAGTCACAAATGCTGATAAATTCTTGCTTGATTTTCAAGTGTTACCAGAAGTTGCTTACTGTCATGATAGTTTTTTCTTCCTTGTTTAACTGCGTAGTTACTGTAACTACCAGAGGCTGAGTGTACATCCCGAATGGCACCCTATTCCCTATGGGCCCTATTCAAAGCAGTGCACTATATAGGGAATAGGATGCCATTTGGGATGCCAGCTGACAGAGAAAACATTGTTATAGAGAAACTCAGTTGATGAGGAGCTCACAGAAGCCTGAACACCGAGGAAGACAAGCAGCAACCATTTTTGTGAGACACTTTCTATTAATCTATCAATTATTATACATTGAAAGTACATCCACTATTATCAAAATGTAAATGTATGGAATAGTGAACACTCTTACTTACAGGTAGGCTTACCGTATTGACAGAAAAATCTCACTAAGAAAAATGAGATTTTTAACTGCTTACTGTTTAGTCTACCTTTTGTGTTGAGACAACATATTTCAATTTGTATTATTGATTAGTATTTAAATGTATAATTGAAAATAAGAATTGTTTCTAAGTTATTTTGAATTTGATTAATCTTTTTGTTCATCCGTGCATTAGAGGGAATACCAAAACAGCAATGGAACTTGGGGTGTTTCTCATCATAATTTTCTCAGGTTAGTATCTATCTCCTGTTAAGTTATTGTTATTGTTTTAAAAAGCTATTCAAGCTTAAGCTTAAGTAGAAACGTACTGGTTATAGGGATGTCCGGACAAATGCCAGATCGGATGGTCCATCTTGAGCCCAATGGGCCTGTCTACATTTTGTGCAGAAATAATCAGAAATGTGACCCACCACCTGGATTCAGGTCGTATGTAGCAAATCTGAAATAGTGTTTTTTACATTGGAAAGAAGTAGAGACTCAGAGCTAGAAAATGTTATATCATACACTGCAGTGGAGGAACAATAGGAGAGTAAATCGGCTTTGAAATGTGATAAACTTGTAATCCCACTTTTGAGAAAATGGTCCGAGAATGTTTTGGGACACCAACTGGAGAACTCTACACCCATTCAGCATTGTTCACAAACTCTTAGACCCACCCATCTCTTTAAGGATTCACAGTGTAGTAAACAACCAAAGATTTCAAAACTAAAAGTGAAAATTACACTTTATCTCGTGATTGTTAAGATGGCGCCGAAGAGGATGGCTGACGTTTTACATGCTCCTGACCAATTGTGCTATTTTGTTTGTTTTGTTGCGTTGTTTTTAACTTTTTGTTTACTTATTTTGTACATAATATTGCTGCTACTGTCTCTTAAATAACTTCTGGACATCAGAACAGCAATTACTCACCACGAACTGGAAAAAGCTTTTTCCTTTAAGGAGTCCGACGAGAAGAATATACTGCTCTCCCGGGAACAGGCCCAAATCCCCGTCCTTTGCGTGAAGAAAAGATGGAGGAAAAGAAGACGCAGATCGGGCTGCCTTCTGAGAATCCGTAGGCGAGCGGATAAACTCACAGTGCCTTCGTTCTACTTGCTAACATGCAATCATTGGAAAATAAAATTAATGATCTACGATTATACGATTATCACAACGGGACATTAAGAACTGTAATATCTTATGTTTCACAGAGTCGTGGCTGAACAACGACACGGATAATATAGAGCTGGTGGGATTTTACATGCACCGGCATAACAAAGTTGCTAGGTCTGGTAAGACGAGGGGTGGGGGTGGGGGTGGGAGTGGGGGTGGGGGTGTGTCTATTTGTCAATAACAGCTTGTGCGCAATGTCTAATATTAAAGAAGTCTCAAGGTATTGCTCGTCTGAGGTAGAGTACCTGTAGACCACACTATCTACCAAGAGAGTTCTCATCTGATTCCTGCTTACAAGCAAAAACTAAAGCAGGAAGTACCAGTGACTCGCTCAATATGGAAGTGGTCAGATGACGCAGATGCTACTCTACAGGACTGGAATATGTCCCGGGATTTATCCAATGGCATTGAGGAGAATACCAACTCAGTCATCAGCTTCATAAATAAGTGTAATAATGACATCATCCCCACAGTAACCATATCCCAACCAGAAGCCATGGATTACAGGCAACATCTGCATTGAGCTAAAGGCTAGAGCTGCTGCTTTCAAAGAGCAGGACACTAATCCGGACTCTTATAAGAAATCCCGCAATGCCCTCAGACGAACCATTGAACAAGCAAAGCGTCAATACAGGATTAAGATTGAATCCTACTACGCCGGATTTGATGCTCGTCAGATGTGGCAGGACTTGAAAACTATTACCGACTACAAAGGGAAACCCAGATGCGAGCTGCCCAGTGACGTGAGCCTCCCAGACAAGCTAAATGCCTTTTATGCTCGCTTTGAGGAAAGCAAAACTGAAGCATGCACCAGAGCACCAGCTTTTCTAGATGACTGTGTGAAAATGCTCTCGGTAGCCGATGTGAGCAAATCCTTTAAACAGGTCAGCATTCACAAAGCCGCGATGGATTACCAGGACGTGTACTCAAAGCATGCGCGGACCAACTGGCAAGTGTATTCACTGACATTTTCAACCTCTCCCTGACCAAGTCTTTAATACCTACATGTTTAAAGCACACCATCATAGTCCTTGTGCCCAAGGAAGCGAAGGTAACCTGCCTAAATGATTACTGGCTGTAGCACTCACGTCGGTAGCCATGATGTGCTTTG
Organism: Oncorhynchus clarkii lewisi; assembly: GCF_045791955.1. Classification (NCBI taxonomy): domain Eukaryota; kingdom Metazoa; phylum Chordata; class Actinopteri; order Salmoniformes; family Salmonidae; genus Oncorhynchus; species Oncorhynchus clarkii. The sequence goes on from NC_092155.1 coordinate 13,927,072, forward strand.
AAAGGCTGGTCATGGCTCACATCAACAGCATCGTCCTGGATATCCTAGACCCACTCCAATTCGCATTACCACCCCAACAGATCCACAGATGATGCAATCTCAATCGCACTCCACACTACCCTTTCCCACCTGGACAAAAGGAACACCTACGCGAGAATGCTGTTCATTGACTACAGCTCAGCGTTCAACACCATAGTGCCCACAAAGCTCATCACTAAGCTAAGGACCCTGGGACTAAACACCTCCCTCTGCAATTGGATCCTGGACTTCCTGATGGGCCGCTCCCAGGTGGTAAAGTAAGTCAACAACACGTTTGCCACGCTGATTCTCTGGGGCCCCTCAGGGGTGTGTACTTAGTCCCCTCCTGTACTCCCTGTTCACCCACGACTGTGTGGCCAAACACGACTCCAACACCATCATTAAGACTGCTGACGACACAACAGTGATCGCCTGACTAGCGGTACCGGAGCACCAAGTCTAGGTCCAAAAGGCTCCTTAACAACTTCTACCCCCAAGCCATAAGATTGCTGAACAATTAATAAAATTGCCACCGGACTATTTACATTGACCCCACCCTCCATTTGTTTTGTACACTGCTGCTACTCGCTGTTTATTATCTATGCATAGTCACTTCACCCCTACCTACATGTACAAAAAAACTCAACTAATCTGTACCCCCGCACACTGACTATACAGGTACACTGTAGCCTAGTTATTGTTATCTTTTTGTGTTACTGTTTATATTTTTTTATTTATATTTGTAACTTTTTTAAAACTTTTCTTGAACTGCACTGTTGGTTAAGGGCTTGTCAGTAAGCATTTCACGATAAGGTCTACACTTGCTATATTCGGCGCAAGTGACAAATAATGTTTGACTTGATTTGGCCAATATCCTCATTTGACTTTGGTGCAGGTCAAGTTGTTCTTCAGATTACCATCTCTGGTTAACATACACTATATAAAATAAAATCAAAGGTTATTTGTCACATGCACAGGACACAGAAGGTTTAAACGGTGCCGTGAAATGGTCACTTGCATAGTAGAGTATTTTGTTTAGACATGTAGCAAGCTAGCTAAACAATGAACCATAATCCCAACTAACGCCGCGTTCAAATCAATTGGGAACTCAAAATTTGATTTCACCTTTATTTAACCAGGTAAGCTAGTTGAGAAGAAGTTCTCATTTACAACTGCGACCTAGCCAAGATAAAGCAAAGCAGTGCGACATGAAACAACAACACAGAGTTACATGGAATTAACAAGCGTACAGTCAACACAATAGAACAAAAATAATATGTATACAGTGTGTGCAAATGGCATGAGGAGATATTGCAATAAATAGGCCAAAATCTCTGACATTCGAGCGTTCATGTCACTCCCTGGCCTTAGTATTTTGTGTTTTCTTTATTATTGTGGTTAGGCCAGGGTGTGACATGGGTGATTATGTGTTTGTCTTGTCTAGGGGTTTTGTAGATTGATGGGGTTGTGTTCAGTGTAGTATTCTAGGTAAGACTATGGTTGCCTAGAGTGTTTCTCAGTCAGAGGCAGGTGTTTATCGTTGTCTCTGATTGGGAACCATATTTAGGCAGCCATATTTTTTTTGAGTATTTCGTGGGTGATTGTTTCCTGTCTCTGTGTTTTGCACCAGTTAGGACTGTTTTGGTTTTTCCACGGTTTCTTGTTTTGTATATTGTTCACGTATCATCTTTATTAAAGATGTTCAACCATAACCACGCTGCATTTTGGTCCGCCTCTCCTTCCCAGGAAGAAAACTGTAACAGTTCAAAACAAATGGAAACTCGGGAAAAAAATACCTCCAACTGTGATAAATCGATTTAAACAGTCAATTGGGAATTCCAACTCGGGAACTTGGGCCTCTTTCTAGAGCGCCGACTTTCCGATCTGAAGATCACTGATGTCATGAGTTCCCAGTTGTTTTGAACGTGGCAATACAACCATGCATGAATCTGCAACTAGCTAAAGCCAACCAAATAGGTTACATTTTAGCTAGCTAACATTATGCTATAACTGTCAATGCAAATTGACAAATTGTCAGAGATACGAATAACATTACTACGAATAACATTACTACTAGCTAGACAGCTAGCTAACAGTACACTTTAACTTGCAATGAAAAAAAACGCTCTTACAAAATTAGAAACGTATAATATCTGTAAATGTAGCTAGTCTATTACTTGTATGCATGGATGAATGCTTCTCCCTCTATGGGAGCCCTTAGTTAGAAGATGTAATCCAGAAACAAGTTTTATACAACAGCCTTCTGTGTTCTCTTTTGGACTCTCTCCTTATTTGGCAATCAACTCCCTGCTTCCACTGATTTCAAAACTCGGTCATATTCTTCTGTGACAACGACACTGTTTCTTCCCCCCTCACTGTCATTAGAGGACTCTACAATGTCTGGTTCAATGAAAATGTTTTGACCTAATGTTTTGACCTCATTGTCTGATTCATTTTCAGAATCAGAGAGATTCAGCATGGCATGGTCATCCTCCAGAAAGTAGTTCAGCAAAACTTTTTTAGTTATTTATGATATCTTTGGAAAAAAAGCTGCCGTAGAAAGAATTATCCGCACACACTGAGCAGGTCATGTTATAAATAGAATCGTGCTACATGGAATACAAACCCAAACTCATCTCTCGGCATGTCCAGTCCATCCATTATCTCAACCAATCATGGCTGAAAGGAAGGTTCCTGTTTTTTCCGTGGCTAAACCAACTAGGCTCGTATTGTAAGAATTGTATTCGTATATACAGATGGCATAAAAGTTTGAAATTAAGGCACATGAACGTTCATATATTCCAGAAGGCTTTTATTCCAAAAAACGCATTTGGATAACAATAAAAAAAACGTTGAAATGCCTCTCCTGTGAAGTAGTGACAATCGATATTAGGCCTAGCTTCTTGAAACGGGACACAAATAGACTAGTTATATGGAATTTCCAGCAAATGCCAGATGTGCTGGTCCATCTTAAGACCAATGGGCCTGTCAATTTTTTGTGTGGTGACGTTGAGGGAAAAAATGGGCAGATGTTTTGGAAAAGCCAGGGCCAATTTCTGGTCTCTGGTCTTAAGGTATTTTTAAGCTACCTAATAATTGTAATATTTGTCCCAGTAATAGGCAGCCTGTGCTCTGTAACAAGCACAACCACAGATCCTAATATGACAACCACAACTGAGGCTCCTACTACAGCAACAACTGCAGCTCCTACTACAACAACCACAGATCCTTCTACAACCACAACTGTAGCTCCTACTCCAACAACCACACTTCCTGCTATGACAACTACAACCACAGCTCCTACTACAACAACCGCAGCTCCTACTACAACAACTGCAGCTCCTAGTACAACAACAACTGCAGCTCCTAGTACAACAACAGCTGAAGCTCCTAGTACAACAACCACTGCAACTCCTACTACGACAACCACTGAAGCTCCTACTACGACAACAACTGAAGCTCCTACTACGACAACAACTGAAGCTCCTACTACGACAACAACTGAAGCTCCTACTACGACAACAACTGCAGCTCCTACTACGACAACAACTGCAGCTCCTAGTACAACAACTGCAGCTCCTAGTACAACAACAACTGCAGCTCCTACTGCGACAACAACTGCAGCTCCTAGTACAACAACTGCAGATCCTAGTACAACAACAACTGCAGCTCTTAGTACAACAACAACTGCAGCTCCTACTACGACAACAACTGCAGATCCTAGTACAACAACAACTGCAGCTCCTACTACGACAACAACTGCAGCTCCTAGTACAACAACCACCACAGCTCCTAGTACAACAACAACTGCAACTCCTAGTACAACAACTGCAGATCCTACTACGACAACAACTGCAGCTCCTAGTACAACAACCACTGCAGCTCCTAGTACAACAACAACTGCAACTCCTACTACGACAACAATTGCAGATCCTAGTGCAACAACAACTGCAGCTCTTGGTACAACAACCACTGCAGCTCCTAGTACAACAACCACTGCTGCTCCTACTACGACAACAACTGCAGATCCTAGTACAACAACAACTGCAGCTGCTAGTACAACAACTGCAGCTCCTACTACGACAACAACTGCAGCTCCTACTACGACAACAACTGCAGATCCTAGTACAACAACAACTGCAGCTCCTAGTACAACAACCACTGCAGCTCCTACTACGACAACAACTGCAGCTCCTAGTACAACAACCACTGCAGCTCCTAGTACAACAACCACTGCAGCTCCTACTACGACAAGCACTGCAGCTCCTACTACGACAACAACTGCAGCTCCTACCACGATAACAACTGCAGCTCCTACTACAACAACAACTGCACCTCCTAGTACAACAACTGCAGCTCCTAGTACAACAACTGCAGCTCCTACTACGACAACAACTGCAGCTCCTACAACGACAACAACTGCACCTCCTAGTACAACAACTGCAGCTCCTAGTACAACAACTGCAGCTTCTAGCACAATAACAACTGCAGCTCCTAGTACAACAACAACTGCAGCTCCTTCTACAACTACAACAACAGATCCTGCTACAATAACCACAACTGCAGCTCCTACTCCAACAACCACACTTACTGCTATGACAACCACAACCTCAGCTCCCACTACAACAACTGCAGCTCCTAGTACAACAACTGCAGATCCTACTACGACAACAACTGCAGATCCTAGTACAACAACAACTGCAGCTCCTAGTACAACAACAACTGCAGCTTCTACTACGACAACAACTGCAGCTCCTAGTACAACAACAACTGCAGCTCCTAGTACAACAACAACTGCAGCTCCTACTCCAACAACCACACTTACTGCTATGACAACCACAACCTCAGCTCCCACTACAACAACTGCAGCTCCTAGTACAACAACTGCAGATCCTACTACGACAACAACCACAGATCCTTCTACAACCACAACTGTAGCTCCTACTCCAACAACCACACTTCCTGCTATGACAACTACAACCACAGCTCCTACTACAACAACCGCAGCTCCTACTACAACAACTGCAGCTCCTAGTACAACAACAACTGCAGCTCCTAGTACAACAACAGCTGAAGCTCCTAGTACAACAACCACTGCAACTCCTACTACGACAACCACTGAAGCTCCTACTACGACAACAACTGAAGCTCCTACTACGACAACAACTGAAGCTCCTACTACGACAACAACTGAAGCTCCTACTACGACAACAACTGCAGCTCCTACTACGACAACAACTGCAGCTCCTAGTACAACAACTGCAGCTCCTAGTACAACAACAACTGCAGCTCCTACTGCGACAACAACTGCAGCTCCTAGTACAACAACTGCAGATCCTAGTACAACAACAACTGCAGCTCCTAGTACAACAACTGCAGCTCCTAGTACAACAACTGCAGATCCAACTACGACAACAACTGCAGATCCTAGTACAACAACAACTGCAGCTCCTACTACGACAACAACTGCAGCTCCTAGTACAACAACCACCACAGCTCCTAGTACAACAACAACTGCAACTCCTAGTACAACAACTGCAGATCCTACTACGACAACAACTGCAGCTCCTACAACGACAACAACTGCACCTCCTAGTACAACAACTGCAGCTTCTAGCACAATAACAACTGCAGCTCCTAGTACAACAACAACTGCAGCTCCTAGTGCAACTACAACTGCAGCTCCTAGTGCAACTACAACTGCAGCTCCTTCTACAACTACAACAACAGATCCTGCTACAATAACCACAACTGCAGCTCCTACTCCAACAACCACACTTACTGCTATGACAACCACAACCTCAGCTCCCACTACAACAACTGCAGCTCCTAGTACAACAACTGCAGATCCTACTACGACAACAACTGCAGATCCTAGTACAACAACAACTGCAGCTCCTAGTACAACAACAACTGCAGCTCCTACTACGACAACAACTGCAGCTCCTAGTACAACAACAACTGCAGCTCCTAGTACAACAACAACTGCAGCTCCTACTACGACAACAACTGCAGCTCCTAGTACAACAACAACTGCAGCTCCTAGTACAACAACAACTGCAGCTCCTACTACGACAACAACTGCAGATCCTAGTACAACAACAACTGCAGCTCTTAGTACAACAACCACTGCAGCTCCTAGTACAACAACCACTGCAGCTCCTACTACGACAAGCACTGCAGCTCCTACTACGACAACAACTGCAGCTCCTACTACAACAACAACTGCAGCTCCTACTACGACAACAACTGCACCTCCTAGTACAACTACTGCAGCTCCTAGTTCAACAACAACTGCAGCTCCTACTACGACAACAACTGCACCTCCTAGTACAACAACTGCAGCTCCTAGTACAACAACAACTGCAGCTCCTACTACGACAACAACTGCACCTCCTGCAGCTCCTACAACAACTGCAGCTCCTAGTACAACAACTGCAGCTCCTAGTACAACAACAACTGCAGCTCCTACTACGACAACAACTGCACCTCCTAGTACAACAACTGCAGCTCCTAGTACAACAACAACTGCAGCTCCTAGTACAACTACAACTGCAGCTCCTACTACAGCAACCACAGTTCCTTCTACAACTACAACAGCTCCTGCTACAATAACCACAACTGCAGCTCCTACTCCAACAACTACACTTACTGCTATGACAACCACAACCTCAGCTCCTACTACAACAACTGCAGCTCCTAGTACAACAACAACTGCAGCTCCTAGTACGACAACAACTGCAGCTCCTAGTACAACAACCACTGCAGCTCCTAGTACGACAACCACTGCAGCTCCTGCTACGACAACCACTGCAGCTCCTACTACGACAACAACTGCAGCTCCTACTACGACAACAACTGTAGCTCCTACAACAACAACAACTGCAGCTCCTAGTACAACAACAACTGCAGCTCCTAGTACAACAACAACTGCAGATCCTAGTACAACAACTGCAGCTCCTAGTACAACAACTGCAGCTCCTAGTACAACAACTGCAGCTCCTAGTACAACTACTGCAGCTCCTACTACGACAACAACTACAGCTGCTACTACGACAACAACTGCAGCTCCTAGTACAACAACCACTGCAGCTCCTACTACGACAACAACTGCAGCTCCTACTACGACAACAACTGCAGATCCTAGTACAACAACAACTGCAGCTCCTAGTACAACAACAACTGCAGCTCCTACTACGACAACAACTGCAGCTCCTACTACAACAACAACTGCAGCTCCTAGTACAACAACTGCAGCTCCTAGTACAACAACAACTGCAGCTCCTAGTACAACAACCACTGCAGCTCCTACTACGTCAACAACTTCAGCTGCTACTACGACAACAACTGCAGCTCCAAGTACAACAACTGCAGCTCAGAGTACAACAACAACTGCAGCTCCTAGTACAACAACCACTGCAGCTCCTACTACGACAACAACTGCAGCTCCTACTACGACAACAACGGCAGCTCCTAGTATAACAACAACTGCAGCTCCTAGTACAACAACCACTGCAGCAACTACTACGACAACATCCGCAGCTCCTACTACGACAACAACTGCAGCTCCTACTACAACAACTGCAGCTCCTAGTACAACAACCACTGCAGCTCCTAGTACAACAACCACTGCAGCTCCTAGTACAACAACTACTGCAGCTCCTACTACGACAGCAACTGCAGCTCCGAGTATAACAACTGCAGCTCCTAGTATAACAACTGCAGCTCCTACTACGACAACAACTGCCGCTCCTAGTATTACAACAACTGCAGCTCCTAGTACAACAACCACTGCAGCAACTACTACGACAACATCCGCAGCTCCTACTACAACAACAACTGCAGCTCCTACAACAACAACTGCAGCTCCAAGTACAACAGCAACTACAGCTCCTAGTACGACAACAACTGCAGCTCCTAGTACAACAACCACTGCAGCTCCTAGTACAACAACCACTGCAGCTACTAGTACAACAACCACTGCAGCTCCTACTACAACAACAACTGCAGCTCCTAGTACAACAACTGCAGCTCCTAGTACAACAACAACTGCAGCTCCTAGTACAACAACCACTGCAGCTTCTACTACGACAACAACTGCAGCTCCTACTACGACAACAACTGCAGCTCCTAGTACAACAACAACTGCAGCTCCTAGTACAACAACCACTGCAGCTCCTAGTACAACAACCACTGCAGCTCCTAGTACAACAACCACTGCAGCTCCTAGTACAACAACCACTGCAGCTCCTACTACGACAACAACTGCAGCTCCTAGTACAACAACCACTGCAGCTCCTAGTACAACAACCACTGCAGCTCCTACTATGACAACAACTGCAGCTCCTACTACGACAACAACTACAGCTCCTAGTACAACAACTGCAGCTCCTACTACGACAACAACTGTAGCTCCTACTACGACAACAACTGCAGCTCCTACTACGACAACAACTGCAGCTCCTAGTACAACAACTGCAGCTCTTGGTACAACAACAACTGCAGCTCCTACTACGACAACAACTGCAGCTCCTAGTACAACAACTGCAGCTCTTGGTACAACAACAACTGCAGCTCCTAGTACAACAACCACTGCAGCTCCTAGTACAACAACCACTGCAGCTCCTAGTACAACAACCACTGCAGCTCCTACTATGACAACAACTGCAGCTCCTACTACGACAACAACTGCAGCTCCTAGTACAACAACTGCAGCTCCTACTACGACAACACCTGTAGCTCCTACTACGACAACAACTGCAGCTCCTAGTACAACTACTACTGCAGCTCCTACTACGACAGCAACTGCAGCTCCGAGTATAACAACTGCAGCTCCTAGTATAACAACTGCAGCTCCTACTACGACAACAACTGCCACTCCTAGTATTACAACAACTGCAGCTCCAAGTACAACAACCACTGCAGCTCCAACTACAACAACCACTGCAGCTCCTACTACGACAACAACTGCAGCTCCTAGTACAACAACTGCAGCTCCTAGTACAACAACCACTGCAGCTCCTAGTACAACAACCACTGCAGCTCCTACTACAACAACCACTACAGCTCCTACTACGACAACAACTGCAGCTCCTAGTACAACAACAACTGCAGCTCCTAATAAGACAACTACAGCTCCTAATACGACAACTACAGCTCCTAATACAACAACTACAGCTCCTAATACAACAACTACATCTCCTAATACAACAACTACATCTCCTAATACAACTACTACAGCTCCTAATACAACAACTACAGCTCCTTTTACAACAACTACAGCTCCTAATACAACAACTACAGCTCCTAATACAACAACAATAACTTTAGCTAATTTCACAACCACTACTGAGCTACCAAAAACTACACAAATGAGCACTACAACTACATCTGCCGGACAGTCAACCACGAATAGTGGGCTTAGTAAGTGTGATTTACTTTATTTAATAGCTAATGAAATTGGTAATAGTGGTCAACCCTGTCAAGTCTCCTTTTTTTCTTATAGGACGTTACGTGTCTGTCTGTCTGTCTGTCTGTCAGTCAGTCTGTTTGTTTTGCTTAATTCTTGTTCTTATTATTGAATCATTGTGTCTCTACAGGTTATACGTTTGTACTGAGGGTGAAATTTTCCATGACGACAGTCCAAACCGAATCTGAGATCTTGAATCAGGTAAGAGTCCCTATTAAACATATAATTTTATTATTAATTATTATTAATTAATCTCCAAAGGTGATAATAGAATGAGGAAAAATCTCATTCATCAAAGGGATGTAAGGTTGCTTTAACAAATAAGTATATTGAATACAGATGGAAAGTGAATGAGGGGGAAGGAGCGTGAAGAGGATAGGAATGTGGCATTATCAAATGTCCTAAATGATGTAACCCCTGTGTTTATTCCAGCTTCGTGAGTATCTGATCAGACGAGGGCTGCCATTGGACTCTACACTGCGATTGACATTCATTCAGAGCTAGTTGACGGGGTGAAGAGGAGAAGGACACCGGAGAGAAAACACAGACAGAACAGAATACAAAACTGATCACTGAGATATTTTACACACATAATTTACAATAGATTATCTTGCAAATTACACTCTTACCCCATGACCTACGGTAACTGGACCTAATGTACTAGTAACTAAATACCTACCGTACCTTCAGAAAGTTCCCTTGACTTTTCCCTCATTTTGTTGTGTTACAAAGTGAGAAGAAAAAATCTAACATTTGTAAAAAATATATACATGATCAATAAAACACTAATATATCTTGATTAGATAAGTTTTCATCCTCCTGAGTTTCTCAGTCGCTTTGGTGCATTTCTTAGATCAAAAGTGCAATTCTTGATACTACTTGTACAAATTCCAAATCATCTAGTCACTTGTGCACATCATTAAAGCATTTTCTTATTCCTTTGAACAAATTGCAATTGATAATGTACAAGTGTCAGCTTTTTTCCAAATTTTCAATTGCCCATGTCATGTTGTTCAAAATATGGTTTATGGTTCTCTGTTGAATAGTCTTACCCCTCAAAACATCTAGGCATTAGTTCCTTGCATAAGCCATTACATGCTAAATTGTTGAACTATTTGTCATAAACTGTCAAGCATAGATTTACACATTTCTATTAGACCTTTTGTACAAAAACGTGAATTGATGAATCGTGCAGGTGAAATTGACCCTCACTCATGAAGGAATGTAAAGTGTTAGTTCAACCAACAATCAACCAGTTGTCGAAATTGCTCAAAGTTGCATCTCATGAAGAATCAATTGGCAAGCATATATAGACAGACCACAACACAGAGTTGCAATTTTCCAATAATGGATGGACCAGGAAACGAACAGGGTCAACAGCCAAGAGGAGGAAGAAGAGGAGCAAGGATGCGTGGTGGAAGGCAAAACAGAGGAAAAGGCAGAAGAGGACATAGGCGCATATCTGATGACATAAGGGCCACTATTGTAGACCATGTTGTCAATCATGGCATTACAATGGCTGAGGCGGGTCGAAGGGTGCAGCCGAATATTGGGAGATCAACCGTGTCCTCAATAGTTCAAACGTTTCGAAGAGAGAACAGGTATGTCCACCAATGTACACTGCACTGTTACTGTATATAAGCAGTATACTGTATACTTCCTACAATGCTTCATATTACAGTAGTGCACTTGTATTTCACAGCATACAGAAATATACTCTATACAGATACATACTGCACCTTACATGCACCCACCTGTGTGTTTTACAGTAAAATGTGTGTTCGCATAGTTTTTGTCTATGTGAAAGTGTGTGATGCATCACTGCATTTTTCCCCACATAGGACTGCAAGATTACCTCAAACCGGTGGGAGAGGACACCTTTTCACACCTCAACAGGAGGAGGCTATTTGCACCATGGTCCGAGTAAACAATGCCATGAGACTCAGGGAAATACAAAGGACCATTATAGGAGACAACGATGTCTTTGAAAACATCCATACGGTTAGCATATCAACCATCGACAGCGTGCTGCATAGAAACCAGATGTATGAAACAGCTGTACCGTACAGGTAAAACATATATCTATGTAACTACTTTCCAGCAACAAAGGAAGAGACAGGGCGTCACTCTCACCACCTGCTAAGTCTTCTTCACCTGGACTAACTGATACAGAGACAGGACCTCACTCTCACCACCTGCTGAGTCTTCTTCACCTGGACTAACTGATACAGAGACAGGGCCTCACTCTCACCAAGGAGACCTCACTCTCACCACCTACCTGGACTAACTGATACAGAGACGGTACCAGCATGTACAGGTAAAACATATATCTATGTAACTACTTTACAGCAACATTTTATAGTGATACAGAGACAGGGCGTCACTCTCACCACCTGCTGAGTCTTCTTCACCTGGACTAACTGATACAGAGACAGGGCCTCACTCTCACCACCTGCTGAGTCTTCTTCACCTGGACTAACTGATACAGAGACAGGACCTCACTCTCACCACCTGCTGAGTCTTCTTCACCTGGACTAACTGATACAGAGACAGGGCGTCACTCTCACCACCTGCTGAGTCTTCTTCACCTGGACTAACTGATACAGAGAAAGGGCCTCACTCTCACCACCTGCTGAGTCTTCTTCACTTGATCAAAGTGCATGTTACAAAGAAAAGTTAAATGGGAATGGAAACACTAGGATTTAGACCTCCTGCTAACTGTAACCGTAAATCGGCATATTAGCATTGTTGTGTCACTGGCAGGAGAGAACATTTTGGAACCCCTCAAAATGGCTGAATTTACCAAGAGTAGCTCAGAGTCTGAGTTTACGGCAAAGGATGAAATAATGTTAGTTGGGGAGCCAAGAAACGTACTGAAGCCATTCATGTTTGAGCCGATCGTTGCCCCAGATAAAAGAGTTTGTTTTCGGAACAGTAACAACACAGATATGCTGCCTGAAACACCTCAGCAGCCAGTATGCCAGGTAAATAATTGCTGAAATGTGGCTTCATTGTAAATTGTTTAAAGCTAACATCAGTAGTGGGTAGGTGCACAAAATATATAAAAGTACCCTTATACGATGTGTATCACAAACGCTGTTTGGCATGATGGTAACGCATTCCCCTTTTAATTAGATGGAATCGCAGACAGCATCACGATTCGTGAAATCTCATTCTAACCAATAATGGGCTGTCCTCATTATAAATACACTGTGATTTAGTTTTGGTATGAGACTAACAGCTTATCCCCAGTTCACCCTATGCGCACAAGGGAGAATTGGACGAGGTGTACAGCGTGTCATCCCTGCTTATCTCGTCTCTTCCATAAGGCGTGCATACCCAGAAGCAAGCAGCATTTACGTAGGGTTTGAGTTTGAATTAAACGAGTCCATTTAGTAAATCTAGCCTGCTGTATTTTTTTTCAAGAAATAGGCCTAATGCTGCGCCTTATGTAAATATTGTATTAGTTAGCTTGTCCACTTAAACAAGAGGTTCAAGCGCAACTAGATAAACCAGCATTGAAGATAAAAACGACTTTCAACGCACACTAAACCTGTGTCCCTGTTGCAGGAGTAGTGACTTCAACAAGCTTTGGCTGCCATCTGTTGGAAAGGAATGGTAACTACACTGGGCAGCTTGTCAAAGGAGCCAAAGGAGACTTGAATACCATTAAGCAAACGCCTTTATCCACAGCGACCTGGCTACATGGTAGTGGAAACAGATCATAGAAACAGGATTACAAAAATATATAGTCAATTACAGGGTTAAGGAGGATTCTCATGAAATGCTTGTGATTGCAAGTCTTTGCCTCATGCTCAAGATCAAAAGACAAACAGTAGCATACCTTAAAAGGGCAATCAGAGGTTGCTACATCCTTTTTTGCACTTAGGAATGAATGATATCTAACCATTGATTCTTGATTCATCGAACTTGTAAATGCCTCATGAGCTAAGTTCAACTGTCATACCCCAAATATAAGCTTGTTTTACTCCAACGTTTGTAAACAAAAAAAAATGTCAACAAACACAATGCAGCCTGAAAACATGGTTAAAACTATAATTTTGATATCATAGATGGTCAGTCCTTGCATCTATAGCTTCATGAATTTGAGAGTGGTTACATTTCTCCAGACCCATCCCTTAGCTTTTTACCGAAAGAGGAGCATATTGATATTGTTTCTACTGCTGATTGCCACTTTAAGAAGTTAAGTTGCAGATTAAATACACACAGAATATATGTTACAGATACTATAAAAATACCCAGACAGTTAATGAATACACTGCATGTGGCACAGCAATCAATCAATCAAATGTATTTTACAAAAGCCCTTTTAACATAAAATAATAACCACAGTGGTTACGGAGGCGGCAACAGTTCAGCACCTCAAAAGCAAATGTCAGTTGTCTTTTCATAACTGAGAATTCATAGGGCAAGACAGCAGGTCCGGGAGAGAGAGTGAGTCGAAACAGCAGGCCTGGGACAAGGTAGCAGGTCCGGTGAAACCGGTTTAAAAAAAATCTGTGGAAAAACAATTCCACTCCGATTCTCTTTATGGATGTATGTATCTTTGAGTTCGCTGTTGAATGGCCTGCTCATTCTCAATTTTCTGAACACCAGCCCACTCCCCAAAAGTGTCTGCCAATCTCTCTTTAGGCACACAGGAGAGTCCACTGGGATGGTCCACGTGCCAGATATAAGTTACACAAATCATAGTTCTGATTTTACTGTAAAATATATGACAGTACCTCTGACTTTCCGATGGCCACCAGCTGTTTCCTCACACCTTTGGCAATGTGTCAAAGGTCATACTCATGCCAGATATCAGCATGTGAGTCCCTCAAGTGCACCCTCACACTTGGATGCCTGTCAGTGGCCAGGGTTTCAATACAGCATCCATGGGCCTTTAGTAATAATGTTTTTTTTTTATTAATCTATAAGGTATCTACATCCACATACAACCCTTAGACTAGATACAAAATATAGGTTAGGCTACAGCTTACCTCAATGTGTTGCAGGCATCTCTCTAATCCCTCCCTCTTCAACCAGTATTTGTTCTTCACTTCGGTCACATGCCCTGCAAACAACTTTCCCACTCTGGTCTAGGACTCCCACTTCCTCCTGTGGCCCACAGCACACTGTCTCCATGGTGATGGCAAACAAAACAATTCATTTTCAGGGATGAACTGATGGCACCTGCTCGACATCCTGGCTCATGGCAGACATTGAACAACTCCTTTGTGATGGATTTCGGATTTTGCACACCCTCTTCGATAGTATCTCTTGGCTCACACTGTGATGATTGTGATTCTGAACTCTCAGGTTCATACAGCGAGTCCTGTTCTTCACTGATCTCACTCTTAGCTCCATCTGTGGTGTATAGGGGCAGGACTCGGTTCTATACTGATGGTTGGGAGTGCAATCTAGCTGGGCCTGGAGCTCTTTAGTGCTGGTCCCGGTGGACCTCTTCTCCACCGCAGCACAGGAACACTCAGGCACCCAGGGGTCAGTTTGGCATGCTGCACTAACCCTTCTTTCCTGTTGGTAGAAAATAATTAAGGCATCTATTAGCCTATAGTTATAGTCAAGAATCATTGCATATCATGTATATTGTCAATTTTATATGCAAAATGGCCTCACGGATGACAGATTGTGACTTGAAATAACAGTAGCCTTAGAAATAACATGGATTTGCATCTACCTCCTCTGCCTCCTGCACAGTCTCCTCCAGGATGAAAACCTTTTCAGGGAGGAAAATGTCATCCTGAAAACAAACAAACGTTTTGTTGAGAAAACTGAACCAAAATATATCAGTTGGCGTTAATAAGATACCTGTCTTGTATGCTATTTCAACACACACACACACACACTTAATTTTCAGCAAACATTAGCTGTGTCAACTTCAGTCAAGCTAAATGAGGTGGAGCAACAACACATTCCAAAAACAAATCTGTCAACAAAATGTATTACAACACTTGACTATCTGAGGTGGAAGCTGTTACAGTAACTACCTAATAGCAGGTCTACACAGAGAAACTGTGTTGCAATTTTAGTTGCAGTAGAGTTGCTTGCTAACATTAGTTGCTGGGGAAGTGTTGCACAAAACTCTTCAGACGCAATTAGCTGGTTACCTTCAACTAGAGTTGCAACAAAGTTGTCCAGTGTCTAACGCTAGCCTAGTCCAACAACAGTCATGACTCATGACTGGTTAACCTTACCACAGGCTCCATTGGCTTTTGAGAGACTCAGAAGTCAGTGATGTTGATGGTCGGTCGGTAACTGCTACACCACAACCCTTGAACATGGAGGTGCAAGCAGAGCACTTCAACGTAGTCGTATGACTCCTTTCCATTCGGAAACTCTTGGTTGCAGCATTGAAAGTGCCCTTCATCATGAAGTCTTCCTCCGCCAAGTGCCTGCTGCAGATCCTACCAGCTCGACCTGGCACAGATTTTACTTGCTCGACCTGGCACAGATTTTACTAGCTCGACCTGGCACAGATTTTACTAGCCCGACCTGGCACAGATTTTACTAGCCCGACCTGGCACAGATTTTACTAGCTCGACCTGGCACAGATTTTACTAGCCCGACCTGGCACAGATTTTACTAGCCCGACCTGGCACAGATTTTACTAGCTCGACCTGGCACAGATTTTACTAGCCCGACCTGGCACAGATTTTACTAGCTCGACCTGGCACAGATTTTACTAGCTCGACCTGGCACAGATTTTACTAGCTCGACCTGGCACGTCCTTCTTCAGGATATGGAGCTTCAAAAGTTGTGGGTTGTTGGGCAGCAGATGGTAGCTTACTGAGGGATTTTTTTGGGAGCCAATTCATACAGCCTGGCACTATACAGTTAATGTTTGAATTACTACTTGTTGTTGCCATCTTTGTTGTCCGCACCTAACATCACTCTCATCAATTCACTTTCCGCGCAAAAACTCAATACCACAGACAAGCTGATTAATGCCAGTGACGCACTAGCGTCAGTCGTTACTATGGCAATTTATAGTGCTGACGATCAAAATACTAAATATGAAGATGTGTTTATGTTAAATGCACATGTTTAGGATTAGTGGATGGAATACATCTCTTTTCTTAGATGTACTTCCTAAAGTGTTTCCATTCCCCTTTAACAGTGATGGCAAATGTACCCAATCGTCATACTTGAGTAAAAATAAAGATACCTTAATAAAAAATGACTCAATTAAAAGTGACATTCACTCCAACACATCATTTACAAACGAAGCATGTGTGTTTAGTGAGTCCGCCAGAATGGAGTAAAAAGTACATTATTTTCTTAATGAATGTAGTGAAGTAAAAGTAAAAGGTGTCAAAACACATAGTAAAGTACAGATACCCCAGAAAACAACTTAAGTAGTACTTGAAAGTATTTTTTATCTAAGAACTATACACCACTGTCCTTTAAGCAATGAGCCTGACGCAACAGATGAGAATGTTTAGTTTGAAATGTTGATAAACTATTAGGGTACTTCTTCACATTATAAGTATGGCAGTAGGCTATAAGCTTGAATGTTCCATTAGCAGGAAAATACCATTCTCAAAAGTGACCACAAATACAATTATGCATATATTGCTTTTAATATAAATGTGCATTTTTATGGTGAAAATTCTATTCCTCAAACTAAAAAAAATCAGTCGTTGCGGATATATGCCATTTAGGCTCTACACACCCATTGCAAAGCGGATTAATGTGCTTTATTTTAAGATGTTATTTGGCTACTTTAGTTGAAATACAAACCGTATATAAACATATAGGCCTATGGGCTAGGCTACATGAGGTGTGCGACTATGATTCAAAAAAAGTTTCCAAAAAATAAGGTGCTGTTTGCCATAAGGGCGTCATTCACAAGAGATAGGCTAATATTGCCACCCATCACACTATTCTTGACTTGACACATATTTAATCTTGACTTTACATATACTAAATAATATATTTTGAAATGTTTTTTAGAATGGACCATTATCATGCACCTGTATCAAAACAGGGGCAGCGGGAAAAACATACATGTCATCTATGCACTTAAATAACGAATGGAGGATGCTTTTCCCATGGTTCATTTTCATGCCAGTCAGGTAGGCTAGACTCCTGTTGTAAAGAGAAGCAATGTTCTGACCTTTATTTCCTTTGTTTTGTATTCATTATTTAGTATGGTCAAGGCGTGAGTTGGGGTGGGCAGTCTATGTTTGATTTTCTATGATTTGGGGATTTCTATGTTTCGGCCTAGTATGGTTCTCAATCAGAGGCAGGTGTCATTAGTTGTCTCTGATTGAGAATCATACTTAGGTAGCCTGGGTTTCACTGTTTGTTTGTGGGTGATTGTCTATGATGATTGCTTGTTTCAGCACAGTTCTCATTAGCTTCACGGTTGTTATTTTGTTTATTGTTTTTGTATAGTGTTTCAGTGTTCAGTTTATTAAAATTCATGATGAACACATACCACGCCGCATTTTGGTCCTCCGATCCTTCTCGCCTCTCCTCTTCAGATGAAGAGGCCTGGCCTATAGAAAGCTGATGGGATCCTCCTCTTTGTAATAGAGGCCATCACTCTCTTCTCACTCAATTGCAGAGCCTATAGAAATGTTGCGCGACATGGGAAGATCCCGGGCTGCGAGCTGGTCTTTAACCTCCTCCAATAACTGTAAAGGAACGTGTAGATAAGTGCTTCTGCTTTCCAGGCACTCTCAGCCGCCAACGTGCGAAAATCCACCGCATAGTCTACCCCCCTACGGGAGTCTTGACGTAGTTAGAGAAGTTTACCAGCAGCCTCTCTCCCAGACAACGGATAATCAAACACTCTTTGTACCTCCGCCACAAACTCCTCCAGACTGAGGCAAACGGTGGACTGTTGCTTCTACATCGCCGTAGCCAAGGCTAAGGCCCCTCCCGAGTGCCCCCCCAGACATCCGCGTTATGAGGAATGCTACAGTCGAGCAGTCCGAGGGGAACGAAGAAGGCTGCAGCTCGAAGATGAGGGGGTATTGGGAGAGAAAAGCCCGGCAGGTTACAGAATCTCCAGCGTAGCGCTCTGGAGGAGTTAAGCAAGGTTCTCGAGACACAGAGGAAGGCTGGGAAGAGAGCCCGCTGGTGGTGGGGTAACTGAGAGTCTGGGGGATTACTGTTGTGGCTTGCTGCCTAGTTGGGAATCCGTGGAATTGCTCCAGCAATGTATTGAATGCCTGGTCATGGCGTTCTGCCAGGGTCTGGAGTCCCTCCATAAGGCTTTGCAGTAACTCCTCGCGTCTTCCAATGGTGGCTCCTTGGGAAGAGACAGTGTTACGGAGCTGGTCCGAGTCTGCTGGGTCAGTCATGGCCAGATCGTACTATCACGACTCAATCACAGGAGGAGGATAGTACGATGGGTCAGACAAAAGTTAAGTCAATGCAGGCAAAGAGTATTAATCCAAATCAGAATCAGGCAGGTACAGGACAGCAGGCAGGGTCAGGGCCAGGACAGGCAGAAAGGACAGAACTGGGAAGACTAAGAAAGACAAAAACTAGAGCATAAGAAAACGCTGGTAGGACTTGACTGGACAAGCCGAGCTGGCAACAGACAAACAGAAAGCACAGGTATAAATACACAGGGCATAATGGGGGAGATGGGATTCACCTGTTGGGGGGTGGATACAAGCACAAAGACAGATGAAACAGATTAGCGTGTGACAATGCATGTGTATCTGAACATGTCAGCGTGTGTGACGAAGGCCGTAGCGTTTCAGCTGGTTGGGAGGAGGGGCACCTGAAGATAATCCTGACGCAGGTCGAGCTTCGTGAAGACCCTGGAGCCGTTAATTGTGCGGTCAGCTCCTCAGCTGTAGGGAAGGGGTACTTATCCGAGATAACAACCTTGTTCACAGTGTGGAGATTCACACAGGTCCGGATTCCACCTGACTTTAAGGTTGTAATGACCAAGTTTGAAATCCAGGGGCCAGCGTTGACTGGCTCAATGATGTCTGCTTCCAACTGTGACTGGAGATCGTTTGTGACATCATCACGCAGTGCATAGGGGATGCAACCCAAGGGCTGCATGACTGGGGTCACTTCCCGGGTTCACTAGGGGCCTGTGAGTAAAGGCTGTGAGGTAGCCCATCGAACTCACTCTTTCCCGGCGAAGTGGTTCTGTAGGAGGCTGACTGCAGAGTTGAATGTAGGAGCCGATCCAAGAGCTCTGAAAATCATCTGTCCCTCTGTACCGAGGTAGTGACGGAGCAGTGCTGTCCTACGCTTGTCGGAGATTGTAGAAAAGTCCATAGCTTTGAGATAAGTGTTAAAACTTTTAAGACAGTTATTCCACGGTGATGAATGGTGCTGGCGGTGGTAAGCTGAATTCAGCCATCACTCATTTGCACGGTTTCACCCTGTACATCACTCTGACGTTTAATGACATGTGCCACTCATTCTGACAACACATTAATGCGTAACGCAGCACTGTCGTAAAACATAACAGGGTAAAGTACAACGTACAGCACATAGTACCATACATAACATGTAGGTCAATCCGTTTGGATGCTACAGACGTTTTTTGTGAGAAGACTTCTGGGACGTCTCATGGTCAAATAAACAACGCTCTTGCTCTACCAGCTTTCACCGCAGATGCGGAAGTGTGACACTGGTGAATGCTGTGGATTGAAGTTCCTTCAATACAGTATCTCTAGTTTCAATGTTTTGCCAAGTATCTTGGATTGATGCACCGGTGCCTCAATCGACTCTAGGGGGTTAACATACGCTCCCCTTAAGGAAATAACAGATGATTTCACATGTGGAAAATCACATGATTTCACGTGAGATCATGTGAACCTGGGTAGTTTTGGAACACTTACATGTGATGATATTTCACATGAAGTATCACATGTGGATTTCAGGTAAAACTTTACTTGAAACCCAGCATCGTAACACATTATGACATGGTCATAAGTATGTCATTATATGTCATAACAGCTGACACAACTTGTCATAACCTGTCATAATATGGTCATAACACTGTCATGTACCAAATATTTACACATGTTGAGACATAAATTGAGTTACTCCATAAGAGTGTCAAAACCCACATTTATTCAAATGTTACAACATAGCAATTAAACACTGGAGTGATAGATGTGCAGAAGATGAGTGTGCAAGTAGAGATACTGGGGTGCAAAGGAGCAAAAATAAATAACAGTAGGAAAGGTGGCCAAAGGAGGAATTGGCTTTGGGGTGACCAGTGAAATATACCTGCTGGACCAGTGAGCTGAGATAAGGTGGGGCTTTACCTAGCAGAGACTTGTAGATGACCTGGAGCCAGTGGGTTTGGCAATGAGTTTGAAGCGAGGGCCAGCCAAAGAGAATGTACAGGTCACAGTGGTCGGTAATATATGGGGCTTTGGTGACAAAACGGATGGCACTGTGATAGACTGCATCCAATTTGTTGAGTAGAGTGTTGGAGGCTAATTTATAAATTACATTGCCGAAGTCGAGGATTGGTAGGATGGTCAGTTTTATGAGGGTATGTTTGACAGCATGAGTGAAGGATGCTTTGTTGCGAAATAGGAAGCCGATTCGAGATTTAATTTTGGATTGGAGATGCTTAATGTGAGTCTGGAAGGAAAGTTTACAGTCTAACCACACACCTGGGTATTTGTAGTTGTTCACATATTCTAAGTCAGAACCGTCCAGAGTAGTGATGCTGGACGGGCAGGCAGGTGTGGGCAGGGATCGGTTGAAGAGCAAGCATTTAGTTTTACTTGCATTTAAGAGCAGTTGGAGGCCATGGAAGGCGAATTTTATGGCATTGAAGCTCGTCTGGAGGTTAGTTAACACATGGTCCAAAGAAGGGCCAGAGTTATACAGAATGGTGTCGTCTGCGTAGAGGTGGATCAGAGAACTACCAGCAGCAAGATCGACATCATTGATGTACCTGTATACAGAGAAGAGAGTCGGCCCGAGAATTGAACCCTGTGGCACCCCCATAGAGACTGCCAGAGGTCCGGACAACAGGCCCTCCGATTTGACACACTGAACTCTATCTGAGAAGTAGTTGGTGAGCCAGGTGAGGCAATCATTTGAGAAGCCAAGGCTGCTGAATCTGCCGATAAGGATGTGGTGATTGACAGAGCCGAAAGCCTTGGCCAGGTCGATGAATACGGCTGCACAGTAATGTCTCTTATTGATGATGGTTATGATATCGTCTAAGACCTTGAGCGTGGCTTAGGTGCACCCATGACCAGCTCCGAAACCAGATTGCATAGTGGAGAAGGTACGGTGGGATTCGAAATGGTCGGTAATCTGTTTGTTAACTTGACTTTCATTGACCTTAGAATGGCAGGGAAGGATAGATATAGGTCTCTAGCAGTTTGGGTCTAGAGTGTCTCCCTACTTCACTACTCTGTCCCACACTTTGAAGAGGGGGATGTCCGCGGCAGCTTTCCAATCTTTGGGAATCTCAGACGATACAAAAGATAGGTTGAACAGGCTAGTAAAATAGGTGTTGGAACAATTTCGGCAGATCATTTTAGAAAGAGAGGGTTCTGTCATGACTTCGGCCGAAGTCGGTCCCTCTCCTTGTTCGGGCGACGTTCGGCGGTCGACGTCACTGGTCTTCTAGCCATCGCTGATCCACCTTTCATTTTCCATTTGTTTTGTTTTTGTTTTATAGACACCTGGTTTCATTCCCCAATTACATGTTCATGTCTTTAACCCTCTGTTTTTATGTTATGTTTTTGTGCGTGATCGTTTCTATGTTCATTTGTTACGGTATTGCTGGTTTTTGATGGGTGCTGTTTTCCCCAGTGCGTAATTGATTACCGTTTATTGTTGGTCAATATTGTATTATATTGTTACCTTGTGCCTTATTTTGAGTAAAGTACGTTGCTCACTCATTCTGCTCTCCTGTGCCTGACTTCATGCACCAGCTACACCCACCTTCTGACAGGTCCAGATTGTCTAGCCCGGCTGATTTGTCGGGGTCCTTATTCTGCAGCTCTTTCAGAACATCAGCTATCTGGATTTGGGTGAAGGTGAAATGGGGCGGCTTGGGTGAGTTGCTCTGGGGGGTGGAGGGCTGTTGATTGGGGTAGGGGTAGCCAGATGGAAAGCATGGCCAGCCGTAGAAAAATGCTTATTGAAATTTTCAATTATAGTGGATTCATCAGTGGTGGCAGTGTTTCCTAGTCTCAGTGCAATGGGCAGCTGGGAGGAGGTGCTCTTATTCTCCATGGACTTTACAGTGTCCCATAACTTTTTTGAGTTTGTGCTACAGGATGCAAATTTCTGCTTGAAAAAGCTAGCCTTTGCTTTCCTAACTGCCTGTATATATTGGTTCCTAACTTCCCTGAAAAGGTGCATATCACGGGGGCTATTCGATGCTAATGCAGAACACCACAGGATGTTTTTGTGCTGGTCAGGGGCAGTCAGGTCTGGAGAGAACCAAGGGCTATATCTGTTCCTGGTTCATTTTTTTTAATGGGGCATGCTTATTTAAGATGGTGAGGAAGGCACTTTTAAAGAATAACCAGGCATCCTCTACTGACGGGATGAGGTCAATATCCTTCCAGGATACCTGTGCCAGGTCGATTAGAAAGGCCTGCTCGCTGAAGTGTTTTAGGGAGCGTTTGACAGTGATGAGGGTTGGTCGTTTGACCATAGACCCATTACGGTGTCACGCCCTAACCTTAGAGAGCTTTTTATCTCTCTATTTTGGTTTGGTCAGGGTGTGATTTGGGTGGGCATTCTATGTTTTATTTTCTATGTTTTTGTATTTCTTTGTTTTGGCCGGGTATGGTTCTCAATCAGGGACAGCTGTCTATCATTGTCTCTGATTGAGAACCATACTTAGGCAGCCCTTTTTCCCACCTGTGATTGTGGGTAGTAAACTTTGTTTGTAGCACTAAAGCCCTGTAAGCGTCACGGTTGTTGTTCGTTTTGTTTCTTGTTTTGTTTCTTGTTTTGTTGGTGTCATTCCAAAATAAAGAGGAAAATGTACGTTGACCATGCTGCACCTTGGTCCGCTTCTTTCGACGGCCGTGACATAGGGACGCAGGCAATGAGGCAGTGATCGCTGAGATCTTGGTTGGAAACAGCAGAGGTGTGTTTGGAGGGCAAGTGGGTTAGGATGATATCTATGCGGGTGCCTGTGTTTACGGATTTGGGGTTGTACCTGGTGGTTTCATTGATAATTTGTGAGATTGAGGGCATCAAGCTTAGATTGTAGGATGGCCGGGGTGTTAAGCATGTCCCAGTTTAGGTCACCTAGCAGCACGAGCTCTGAAGATAGATGGGGGCAATCAATTCACATATGGTGTCCAGGGCACAGCTGGGGGCAGAGGGTGGTCTATAGCAAGTGGCAACGGTGAGAGACTTGTTTCTGGAAAGGTCGATTTTTAAAAGTAGACGCTCAAATTGTTTGGGTACAGCCCTGGATAGTAAGACAGGACTCTGCAGGCTATCTCTGCAGTAGATTGCAACACTCCCCCCTTTGGCAGTTCTATCTTGGAAAGTCTGTTTTAGCCTGACGTCGATAGACCAGTCGTGATGGTTTAGTAGGGTTCAGAGTAGCAGAGGGGTCCAATTGGCAAAATAGGTATAGTGGCCCATGAAATTGGCTGATGGATCTATTCAGCTAACAGTACTATATGCTCTAAACAGCTAGCGGGCCGCGGCTAGCAGGCTAGCAGATGGGCATTCAAGGGACGTCGCGATGTAGGGGCCAGTTGAGTACCCCCTCGAGCAGATTACATCGTAGTCCAGTTGTGAAGGATTGGCGGGGTTCCGTGCCCTGTACCGGCAGTAGAAGGGGTCCAGTTATTGTAGCCCAGGAGTGGCTGATGGGCCTCTTCAGCTAGCCGGGAGAATGGGCCTAGCATGGGCTAGCTCCAGGCTAATTGGTGCTTGCTTTGGGACAGACATTAGCCACTAGCCAGTAGTCACTCGGATAGCATCTAGCTAGCTGCGATGATCCAGGTGAAAAGGTTCGGAGCTTGCAGTAGGAATCCGGGGATATCGAGAGAAAATAGGTCCGGTACGCTCCTGTTTTAGTCGCGTTGTACAAACTAGCGAGAGCTTTCCGAGCTAAAGTTTAGCTGATGACTGCTAGCAGTGGTTAGCTGACTACTAGCTAGTAGCTAGTGAGCTGGATAGCTTCTGTTAGCTTCTGTTGGCTAGCTTCTGTTGGGTGATTCCGGTTCCGAGGTAAATAAAAATACTTTAGAAAAAAACAGATCCATACCACATTGGGTGAGGCGGGTTGCAGGAGAGTATTTTGAAGTTGAGGTTTAGAAAAATATATAAAAGATATGCGAAGAAAAGTATATAAAAATATATATAAATGGGACACGACAAGACGATGGACAAAGACATCTGACTGCTACTCCATCTTGGATCGTCTGTTTCTCTAGTTCCTGATTTCTAGTTTTCCCGGGTTTTGACCAATTCTGCCTGCCCTGACCCTGAGCCTGCCTTCCATTCTGTACCTTGTCATACCACCCTGGATTACTGACCTCTGCCTGCCCTGACCCTGGGCCTGCCTTCCGTTCTGTACCTTGTCACACCACCCTGGATTACTGACTTTTGCTTGCCCTGACCCTGAGCCTGCCTGCCGTTCTGTACCTTTCGGACTGTGCTCTGGTTAATTGACCTCTGCCTGCCCTTGACCTGTCGTTTGCCTTGACACTTCTGCATTCATCCCAGTCATCAGAAACAGAGCCTTGAGGTAGGTGTAAGTCTGACTTCAACGTGTGCGCTATTACAGTGAAAATTGAACATGTTCAATTTCAGAAAATATTTATTTGCAATTTCAGTATGAAATCTCTTGAGATGTAGTATCTCGTTTTCAAGATTGTCCAAATGAAAAAAATAACTAAACAAACAATACCTAGTAACAATAATAATATGACAACTAGTAATAATAGCAATTAAATAATAATAATACATTATTTTTTGAAGTACAACCTCATGAAATACCCTTGGAATTAGTAATTGCTGCTGTTGTCGAAAGGAGTAATGTATGTCTGGGAAAGTTAGGTGTTCCTTAATATATACAGATAAATATAATATAAACATAAAGTTGACAAGCAGGCTATGGTGTAATGGAATGTTTTGCCTTGAGTGGTAAGTTTTGTGAGTTTTGAAACTCTTATGTCATAACCAGCGATTAAATAATGCAATATATATCGCAACAGGTCGAAATATGTATGTGCATCATGAAAGTGTAATGACCATGTTACTGTTTTGATATATTATGACATGGTTATGACCCTGTCATAACGTGTTGTAATTCTGGGTGTCAAGTAGTGTTACCGGGAATCCACATGTGAAACTTCATGTGAAATATCATCACATGTAAAGTGTTCCAAAACCGCACTGTTTCACATAATTTCAGAGATGGTCTGCCTGTACAATCACCACCTGGACTGGACACAACTCAACAAAACCTATCTTTTAGATCAGGGAGAGGCCATGGACATCACAAGCCCTCCACCAATGTTCTTCTAGCTGTCTGCCTGCCCCCTTGGACGATCTGCACGGCCTCTATGCACATTCACATGCCTCTCTCTTAACACTCACGCACATAACACACACACTCACACACTCAACCACCATACGCTGCTGCTACGTTTTACATGAATCCAGCTGCTCAGCCACTTTACCCTGATTGTGTACATATAACTTCTGATTGTATACATATAACTTCTGATTGTATACATATAACTTCTGATTGTATACATATAACTTCTGATTGTATACATATAACTTCTGATTGTATACATATAACTTCTGATTGTATACATATAACTTCTGATTGTATACATATAACTTCTGATTGTATACATATAACTTCTGATTGTATACATATAACTTCTGATTGTATGCATATAACTTCTTCTATCACCGCCGCCGTTGTTGATATTGTTTTTCTACTTAGTGTATATTCTTTTGTTCTTTCTCTACTGGCATTAAGACTTTTTCCCTTCTATTTCTTGATATTGATACTTTTCTGTTCACAAGTTTTCTATTTTTGATATTGATACTGTGCTGTTGAGGAGGAACTGGCAAAGAAGCATTTCACTGTACCGTTTACACCTTCTGTATCCTGTGTGCATGACAAATAAACGTTGGTTTGATTTGATATAAGCCAAAGACTAGATGAAGTGTATTTTTACCTGGAGTTTTTCCTTATTGTAGGCTACTACTTTCAACACTGGTTTACTACACCACCTTACTCACTCTGTTTTTAGTACATGTCCTCACATGTGAGTCCTTAAATAGATGGGTGGGGCTAAGGCATAAGATGGTGTGATCAATGCTGAATGGGCATACTCATAGAAGAGCTCTTGAGCAAGTGTGAACACTTTCAAGGGTATTTTCTCCTATTATTTCGTAAGTGGGATAACACGTTTATCAACTCCAAAAGCGGTATAACTTTCCTGTTTCCTCCATCTACAGTGTATGATATACCATTTTGAATCTATGAGTCTGTACTTTTAAAAATATATTCAGACAGATGGCCTGATAGTGTTGTAATGTAGTTTATTCTTCATGTTGAACTGTGTAGTTACTGTAACTGCCAGAGACTGAGAGTACATTCCAAATGGCACCCTATTTCCTAGTCAAAGTAGTGCACTTTATAGCGAATAGGGTGCCATTTGGGATGCCAGCTGACAGAGAACAAATTATAGAACAGAAGCTTATGCAGATCAGTTGAGGAGCTCACAGAAGCCTAAACACTGAGGAAGACAACAGCAACCATTTTGGTAAGACATTTTCTATTATTCTATAAAATACTATACATTAAAAGTACCTGCACTTATCAGAATGTAAATGTGCGGAACAGTGAACATTGTCAATTACAGGTAGGCCTACTGTATTGATAGAAAAATTTCACTTAAAAAAACATCATGAGATTTTTAACTGCTTACTGTTTAGGCTACCTTCAGTATTTCAATTTGTATTTTTGATACTATTTAAATGTATAATTTAAATTAATAATAGTTTAAAATGTATTTAGAATTTCATTCATGTTTTTTCTCCCATGTATTAGAGGGAATACCAATACAACTATGGAACTTGGAGTGTTTCTCATCATCATTTTTTCAGGTTAGTATCTGGTCCTATGCTGCAAATTTGAAATTACATTTTTTTTCTTTTTTACATTGGATAAAAGTAGAGACTCAGAGCTATAATATGTTATATCATGCACTGCACAGTTGATGAGCAATGGGAAATGAATTATGCTTTGAAAGTTGATGAACTTGTAACCCCACCTTTGAGAAAATGGTCTGTGAATATTTTGGTACAGTACACCTACTGGAGAGCTCTTCTTTGTCTACACCCATTCAGCATTGTTCACACACTCTTAAGCCTTAGCCCCACATATCTCTATCTCTTTAAGGATTCACAGTGTAGTAAACTACCAAAGATTTCAAGACTAAACATGGTGAAAGTAGTAGCAAAAATACACTTCATCTGGTCCTTGGCCTATATCCTAATCTGATTTTGGTGCCGGTTATGTTGTTCTTCAGATTACAATTTCTGGTAAACAGGCAGAAGGTAGCCTAGTGGTCAGAGCATTGGGCCAGTAACCGAAAGGTTGCTAGATCGAATCCCTGAGCTGTCAAGGTAAAACTCTTATCGTTCTGCCCCTGAACAAGGCAAAAAACCCACTGTTCCTAGGCTGTCATTGTAAATAAGAATTTGTTCTTAACTGACTTGCCTAGTTAACTAATAAAATATTAGTTTATTTGTCACATGCAGAGGATATAGAAGGTGTAAAAGGTACAGTGAAAGGGTCGTTTGCATAGTGGTTTCTTTTGTTTGGACATGTAGCTAGCTAGCTAACCATAATCCCAACTAACTGCATTCAAAACAATTAGGATTTGGAAAAAACTATTTGAACGGTCATCCAACTCTGGAACTCGGGCCTCTTTCTAGGGCTCTGACTTTCCGACCTGAAATTCACTGATGTCATGATTTGAACTCTTGTTTTTTCCCACTTGTTTCAAACGTGGCAATACTACCATGCATGAACCTGCAAGTAGCTAAAGCTAACCAAATAGGTTCAATTTTAGCTAGCCAACATAAGGATATCTATAGCAATTCAAATGGCTTTCTGAGATACAAATAATATTACTACACAGGACATTCACAAAACGTTAGCTAGAGAGCCAGCCAGCTAACATTAGCTAGCTAGCTAACAGTATGCTTTAACTTGCTGCATACTGAGCAGCTCATGTAATAGATAAGACCATGCTACATGGCAGACATATCCAAACTCATTTCTCGGCATGTCCAGCCCTTCCATCATCTCAGCCAATCATTGAAAGCAGGAATGTTCCTGTATTTTCTGTGTCAAAAACTACTATGCTCGTAATTTAACAATTTTATTTGTATTTACAGATGGCATACACGTGTATTATTAAGGCACAGGAAAGTTCACATGTTCCAGAAGACATTTTCTGCCAAAAGCCCAATGGAACTGTCTAAATGTTTTTGTGTTTTTTTTTTGCAGGATGATGATGTGTGGTGACCTTGAGGGAAAAAAATGTCAGATGTTTTAGAAATGCCTGAGTCTATTTCTGGTGCCTGGGATTAAAGTATTGTTACGCTACCTAATAATTGTTATCTTTTTCCAAGTAATAGGCAGACTCTGCTCTGTAACAAGCACAACTACAGATCCTAATATGACAACCGCAACAGAGGCACCTGCTACAACAACCACAGCTGTCGGTGCATCTCCTGCTCCAACAACCACAGCTATAGGTGTATCTCTTGCTCCAACAACCATAGACGTAGCTCCTACAACAACAACAATAACTGAGGCTCTTACTGCAACAACAACTGAAGCTCCTACTACAACAACCACAGATCCATTTACTACAACAGCTCCTACTACAACAACCACAGCTGCAGCTCCTACTACAACAACCACAGCTGCAGGTGCAGCTCCTACTACGACAACCGCAAATCCATTTACTACAACAACAGCTCCTACTGCGACAACCACAACTGCAGCTCCTACTACAACAACCACAACTACAGCTCCTACTACGACAACCACAACTGCAGCTCCTACTACGACAACCACAACTGCAACTCCTACTACGACAACCACAACTACAGCTCCTACAACCACAACTGCAGCTCCTACTACGACAACCACAACTGCAGCTCCTACTACGACAACCACAACTGCAGCTCCTACTACGACAACCACAACTGCAACTCCTACTACAACAACCACAACTGCAACTCCTACTACGACAACCACAACTGCAGCTCCTACTACGACAACCACAACTGCAGATCCTACTACGACAACCACAACTGCAACTCCTACTACGACAACCACAACTGCAACTCCTACTACGACAACCACAACTACAGCTCCTACTACGACAACCACAACTGCAACTCCTACTACGACAACCACAACTGCAACTCCTACTACGACAACCACACTGCACTCCTACTGACAACCACAACTCCTACTACGAGCTCCTACTACGACAACCACAACTACAGCTCCTACTACGACAACTACGACAACAACTGCAACTCCTACTACGACAACCACAACTGCAACTCCTACTACGACAACCACAACTGCAACTCCTACTACGACAACCACAACTGCAGCTCCTACTACGACAACCACAACTGCAACTCCTACTACGACAACCACAACTGCAGCTCCTACTACAACAACCACAACTACAGCTCCTACTACAACAACCACAACTACAGCTCCTACTACAACAACCACAACCACAGTTCCTACTACAACTACAACTGCAGCTCCTACTACAACAACCACAACTACAGCTCCTACTACAACAACCAAAACAGTAGCTCCTACCACAACAACCACAACAGTAGCTCCTACCACAACAACCACAGCTGCAGCTGCAACAACCACAACTACAGCTCCTACTACAACAACAATAACTGAGGCTCCATCTACAACTGAAGCTTCTACTACAACAACCACAGATCCAATTCCGACAACAACAGTTCCAACTACAACAACCACAACTACAGCTCCTACTAGAACAACCACAACTACAGCTCCTACTACAACAACCACAGATCCAAATCCGACAACAACAGTTCCTACCTCAACAACCACAACTACAGTTCCTACTACAATAACCACAACTACAGCTCCTACTAGAACAACCACAACTACAGCTCCTACTACAACAACCACAGATCCAAATCAGTTAACAACAGTTCCTACTACAACAACCACAACTACAGCTCCTACTAGAACAACCACAACTACAGCTCCTACTACAACAACCACAACTACAGATCCTACTACAACAACCACAACAACAGTTCCTACTACAACAACCACAACTACAGCTTCTACTACAACAACAATAACAGGAGCAGCAGCTCCTACTACAACAACCACAGTTCCTACTACAACTACAACTGCAGCTCCTAATACAACAACCACAGATCCAATTACGACAACAACAGCTCCTGCTAAGTTAACCACAACTGTAGCTCTAATCACAACAACTGTAGCTCCTACTATGACAACCACTGCTCCTAATAAAACAACCACATCTCCTAATAAAACAACCACATCTCCTACTACAACAACTGCAGCTCCTAATACAACAACTGCAGCTCTTAATACAACACCTACAGCTCCTACTACAACAACTACAGCTCCTAATACAACAACTGCTGTTCTTACTACAACAATTACAGCTCCTAATACAACAACTACAGCTCCTAATACAACAACTGCAACTCCTAATACAACAACTGCAGCTCTTAATACAACAATTGCAGCTCCTAATACAACTGCAGCTCCTACTACAACAACTGCAGCTCCTAATACAACAACTGCAACTCTTACTACAACAACTACAGCTCCTAATACAACAACCACTACTGAGCTACCCGACACTACACAAATGAGCACTATAACTCCACCTGCAGGACAGTACACCATGAATAGTAGGTCTGGTAGGTCTGATTTACTTTACTTAATATCTAATGAAATTGGTAATAGTGGTCAACCCTGTCAAGTCTCCTTTTTTTCTTATAGTACAGTACGTTTGTCTGTCTGTCTGTATGTCTGTTTTAATGCTTGTTCGTATTACTGACTCATTGTGTCTCTACAGGATATAAGTTGGTACTGAGGGTGAAATTTACCATGACAACAGACCTTACCGAATCTGAAATCTTGAAGCAGGTGAGAGTCACTGTCAAAAGTATCATATAATAATGAATTATTATTAATCTCCAAAAATGATTATAGAATGAGGAATAACCTCACTCAAAGGGATTTCAGTGTAAGGTTGCTTTAACAAATAAGGATACTGAGTAAAGATGGAAAGTGAAGCGAATAAGTGGAAAGGAGTTTGAAGAGGATAGGAATGTAGCGTTTACACATTTACTAAATGATGTAACCCCTTTGTTTATTCCAGCTTCAGTGGGAACTGATCAGACGAGGGATGCCAGAGACCTTTACACTGCATATGAGAATCATTTAAGGACAGAATAGAAGAAGAGTTATACACTTTAATGACGATGGCCTGTTGGGGGAGGATTATGAACCCCATGTCATATCACTTAATCAGGCATAGCAAAGACACGACAACAGATACCTTACAATAGATTACCCCCAAGATTACACTCTTACCCCATGTCCTGCCGTAACTGGACCTAATGTATTAGGCAACTAAATATCTATAGTACCTTCAGAAAGTTCACACTTCTTGACTTGTCTCACATTTTATGTTACAAAGTGTCATTAAAAATGATTGAATTGTATTGTTTTGTAAACGATCTACACAAAATACTCTGTAATGTGGAGAGAGAAAAAGTGGAAGTGGACATTATTTTTGAACATTTGTAAATTAAATATGATGTATTAATCAACAGTCAGTTGCTATGTTCTCATAGTGAAAGTCATCTAACTCAGAAACTTCAATGACCCAAACACTTGTAACTGAACTCAAGGCCACTGATATTTTTTTTGTTGGTATTATATACTAGGCTAAATCATTTGGAAAATGAGAGAGTTAACAGACTAAGGCAGGGTATAGGCTAACGGAAAACAACACGGTCATTGAGGTGAGAATCACCACAGGTCAACATCATACATGAACTTCTGTACTTGAACTCAACAAACACAACAGTACACACATTCAGACTTTTGAGGATGAGATTGTCTTATCAACTGAGAGGGAAAATATAACAGAATCCACCAAAACTGCACCAAAATTATAGGTTCATCCAAGGCCACATTTTTATTTTGAATTATTTTTTCAATCATTTTTATCCAGTTGGATAAACACTCCAAACAGCCTACCCGATCTCTCGGAGGAGTCTGCATGGTCCTAAAGCAATTGTTTTGAATAACATTCCAATGATAAAACGGGTGGGGACAAAAATGCAATTTCAGAATGTGGGGGGGCAAATGTCCATCCCGAGTGAAAGTTGCACCCCTGGTTTCATCCACTAGGAGTCGCCATTCCCTAGGCTATCAGTTCACATCCAAATGTGGACAATGCAGCAACAGTATTAATCAGGATATGTAATTAAGACTAACAGAAATACAATAATCAGTTACTGGCACGGCATCACGCAAAAGGGAAATTCAATGCAAAAATGTATTTATGTAAATTCGAGTGTCGTCTGGTTTAGTTGAGGGTCCGTTATGACGCATTGGTACAAAGGGGAAAGGGTCGGTCAGGGGTCCTGGTGTTGGAGCTTTTGGTCAAAGGCCTTCGTCAGAGCTCAAGCATAGGGTGTCTTTCTCTCTAAGTTTGTTAGGGTACTCTGTTTTAATATAATGTTGATGTGGGTCCCCTTTAGGGAGCGATGAAGACTCAGTGGTTTGTTGTGAGTAAACAGACATGTGGGTTCAGCGGAGTTCCTCTTTGGTGATTGTTCTGTCTGAGTTGAATAAAGCTTTGTCGATCTGTGTTTTGGTTTCTAATGAGATGGATAATCAAACCTTCCAGGTACCGTCACTAACGGGACTGCAAATCTTGGCCCGGAGAGTGGGATCTCATGAACATACACTACATGATCAAAAGTATGTGGACGCCTGCTCGTCAAACATCTCATTCCAAAATCTTAATATGGAGTTGGTCCCCCTTTTGCTGCTTTAACAGCCTCCACTCTAATGGAAAAGCTTTCCACTACATGTTGGAACATTTCTGCGGGGACTTGTTTCCATTAAGCTAAAAGAGCACTGATGTTGGGCGATTAGGCCTGGCTCGCAGAAGGCATTCCAATTCATCCAAAAGGTTTTCGATGGGGTTGAGGTCAGGGCTGTGTGCAGGCCAGTCAGGTTTATCCACACCGATCTCAACAAACCATTTCTGTATGGACCTCGCTTTGTACACGGGGGCATTGTCATGCTAAAACAGGAAAGGGCTTTCCCCAAGCTGTTGCCACAAATTTGGAAGCACAGAATTGTCTAGAATGTCATTGTATGCTGTAGCGTTAAGATTTCTCTTCACTGGAACTAAGGGGCCTAGCCCGAACCATGAAAAATAGCCACCGGACCATTATTTCTCCCCCTCCAAACTTTACAGTTGAAACTATGCATGTGGGAAGGTAGCGTTCTCCTGGCATCCGGCAGACCCAGACTTGCCATCAGACTGTCAGATGGTGAAGCGTGATTCATCACTCCAGAAAATGTGTTTCCACTCCTTCAGCGTTCAATGGCGGCAAGCTTTACACCACTCAAGCCGGTGTTTGGCATTGCGAATGGTGATCTTAGGCTTGTTT
The DNA here is from genome assembly GCF_045791955.1 of Oncorhynchus clarkii lewisi. Lineage (NCBI taxonomy): Eukaryota > Metazoa > Chordata > Actinopteri > Salmoniformes > Salmonidae > Oncorhynchus > Oncorhynchus clarkii. The sequence continues at coordinate 13,961,315 of NC_092155.1, forward strand.
GCAGCTGCTCAGCCATGGAAACCCAAATGCACATGCATTTGCAATATGATTCAATAGTGAAAAAAACATCACCAAATGGACATTCTGAAATCAACGCAACGAGCGATGGAAAGGAACAACTATCACTGCCCGGCCATCCTGTGTTCATCAGGCCAGTCAATTTTGCATTTCTGCAGGATTTTTGAGCATGTCAAACTCGTGATGGTACATGGCAAATGGACATAACATCCTGATTTGGCATTTTCAAATCTTTCATATTGCATTTGGACATTAATTATGTCATTTGGCCAAAAAAAAGTGACTTTTGACTTCCTATAAAATCATATTGCAAATGGACAAAAGATATGCCTTATGCACAAGTTTAAAAAAAATTATGATAATAAAAGTTGACAAAAGTATAGTTTGAGCAAAGTATAGTTTGATTTTTGAGCATGCCAAATTCGTGATGGTAAATGCCCATTGAAACATATTGCAAATGCACGTGCATTTGCAACATGATTCAACAGTGAAAAAAACATCACCAAATGGACATGATGAAATCAACACAACGAGCGATGGAGAGGAACCACTATCACTGCCCGGCCATCCTGAGTTCATCAGGCCAGTCAATTTTGCATTTCTACAGTATTTTTGAGCATGTCAAATTTGTGATGGTACATGGCAAATGGACATAACATCCTGATTTGGCATTTTCAAATCTTTCATATTGCATTTGGACATTTCTTATGGCATTTGGCCCAAAAAAAGTGACTTTTGACTTTGACTTTTGACTTCCTATGAAGTGATTGGTTGTGTAGTTGTTGGTAGGTCAGGGTTTGTTGTGTAGTTGTGATTTCAGTAGTTGCAGTTGTAGTTGTTGTGGCTGTTGTTGTGGGAGAAGCTGTGGTTGTTGTAGGGGTCGATGTGGTTGTTGTAATAGCAGCTATAGATGTTGTTGGTGTTGCTGCGATTGTTCTGGAGCTGGCAGTGGTTGTTCTGGGGAAACCTGAGGTTGTTGTTGTTGCAGCAGGGGATGTTGTTGTTGCAGCAGTGGATGTTGTGGGAGCGGCTGTGGTTGTTGTGAGAGCAAATGTGATTGTTGTGAGAGCAGCTGTGGTTGACGTAGCCACAGTTTTTGTTGTCATATTAGCAGCTGTAGTTGTTGTCAGGGAAGATGTGTTTGTTATGGATGCAGCTGTGGTTGTTGTGGCTGTAGCTGTGCTTGTTGTGGGAGCAGCTATAGTTCTGGTAGAAGCTATGGTTGTGGTAGCAGCTGTGGTTGTTGTGGGGAAAAGGGGGAGGTGTTGCTAACATTTACGACAGTAAATTTCAATTTACCAAGCCTGATAAAGGACTGCGTTTTTGTCTTTTGAGCTTCTAGTTATGTAATATATGCAGTTTACCCAATCACTTTGTATACCTACTGTTTACAGGCTTCCTAGGCCGTATACAGCATTCCTCACTGATTTCCTTGAATTCCTATCAGACCTTGTAGTCATGGCAGGTAACATTCACAGTTTTGGTGACTTCAATATTCACATGGAGAATTTCACAGGCCCGCTCCAAAACTCATTCGGAGGCATTATCGAACATGTCCAACATATCCAACATGTCTCCTGATCTACACACATATATTGTGTATCTAAAGGTTTTTCCTCATAATCCTGGACTGTCGCATCACCATTTTATTACGTTTGGAATCACAATAAATAATCTGCTCAGACCCCAACCAAGGATTACCAAAAGCTGCGCTATAAATTCTCGGACAACAGAAAGATTCCTAGATGACCAGACTCCCTCTATGTACCGAAGGACGTAGGAGTACAAAAATCAGTTAACCAAATACCCTAGATGCAATCACACCTCTAAAAACATAAAACATTTGTCACAAGAAATTAGCTCCCTGATACAAAGAAAAAACCTGAGCCTTGAAGCAAACTTCCAGAAAATTGGAACGGAAATGGTGCTCTACCAAACTGGAAGTCTTCCGACTAGCTTGGAAAGACAGTACCCTGCAAATTCTAAGAGCCCTCACTGCTGCTCGATAAGCCTACTTTTCCAACCTAATTGAGAATAAAACAATCCAAAATGTATATTTGATACTGTCGCAAAGCTAACTAAAAAGCAGCATTCCCCAAGAGAAGATGGTCTTCACTTCAGCAGTGATGAACTAAACTACTGAAATAGCTACTTCCTGTGCCTGCCCCTCCTATGTTAAACGTAATAAACATCTCCATATCCTCGGGAAGTGTACCAATCTCACTAAAAGTGGCAGTAATAAATCCTCTCCTGAAATTGCCTGAAATAGCCAAACCTTGACACGGAACATTAAAAATATAACGATTGGCCTATATCGAATCTCCCATTCCTCTCAATAAATACATTTAAACATTTCCTGTACTTACAGCCAGGGCTCTAAAAAATACATAAAAAAATTGGTAGCACTGGTGCTCCTAACTTAGAAAAGTTTATTTTTTTAAAATGTTTTGAAATACAGCCTACATTGGGGCAATATGAATCCTACTTACCTTTGAGGCCCATCTCCTGAAGACGATATCACTTTTAGTTTATTTTTGTGCCCCCAAATGTTAACATGTCAGACTGGTAAAGTTGCCAGGTTGTTAGTAGGGCTGTACGATATTTTGAAATATTGCATGAGGCCTTTTAGCTGCTGTTGATTGTTGGGGCGGCAGGTAGACTACTAGTTTGCGCGTTGGGCCAGCAGCCGAAAGGTTGCTAGATCAAATCCCTGAGCTGACAAGGTAAAAATCTGTCTCTCTACCCCTGAGCAAGGAAGGCAGTTAACCCACTGTTCCTGGGCTGTCATTGAAAATAAGAATTTGTTCTTAAAAGACGTGCCTAAATATAAAATTGACAACCACAACTCAATAATCAGCTGTTTGATATTTGCCCTGCAGGCTGCCTAATTACAGGCTGCCTAATTGCAGGCTGCCTAATTGCAGGCTTCCTGAATGCGTAACAGATCCACAGCAATATTTTTAACAAAGCTATTGATTCTCTTGCTAAATTATGCTTTCTGGTGTAGTATTTTCAATGATTTATTTTATTAATAGTATTTAGTATAATAAGTAATTATAGAATTTGGAGTACCTCTAGCACCCCTTCCGTGTGCTGTGCTCTCCCTGTGGCCCAAAAAAATCAAGACTTCTTATTATTATTTTCCCAGCCAGAGATACATTTTAACAAGATATACAGATGGAGATTTAGTTCAACAAATTCATATTGATGGATTATCAGACAAGTCACAGGCTTTTGGTTGGGAGTAGCCCAGAATAGTGAAGTGCAAAATAATCCACTGGGTCTAGGCTATGCATTAAATGGCCTCAAAATGTTCTGATCAATTCTGCTAATAGATGAGCAACTAGACTAATGACGATGAACGCAACAGAGATTCAGTGAAAACAAAAATCTGACATTGATTGATTTATCAAGACAAGTCCCCCCCCATGCTTGTCTCAAAACAGCACAATAACGCAGTCCCAATCAAAACCGTGCTGAAATTGGCATCTAACATTAGTTGACCACACACAGCAAAATTAGCTTTGAGATTATTTTAATGGTTGAATTACTTTTGGAGTTTCACATAACCACGGCTCTATGAAACAAAGCACCACACTAAGTTAAGAGGCCTACAAAAAATGTTTACACGATGGAAGCAGCGCAAAAAAATCTGTGCTGACCCAAAATCATTCTGGACTAAAGCCCCGAAAGCCCGGTCCTGGTAACGTCCCAGCTCTCAGCCAAAGCACCATAGAGTGCTTACAAGGTAAGGAAACTAATGTCTAAATCCATTAATTTGCTGAACTGTACTATTATGTTAGAGTTACTACCTTTAAAGGCCCAGTAAAGCAGTGGCTTGTATTCATGGATGCCAAGGGAAGCTAGTCTTCTCCCCCAAAATTAATCCCATCCTTCAGCTACCCTCAACCCCTCCCATCTATTTTTTATTTTACCTTTATTTAACAAGGCAAGTCAGTTAAGAACAAGTTCTTATTTACAATGACGGCCTAGGAACCGTAGGTTAACTTACTTACTTACTTAACTTTGTTTTTACCATGTCAGCTCGGGGATTCAATCTTGCAACCTTTCGGTTACTAGTCCAACGCTTTAACCACTAGGCTACCTGCAACCCCTCTAGCTCTGAAGACCATCTATTTAACATGCAATGCATTCGGCAAGTATTCAGACCCACTTTTTCTTACGTCACAGCCTTATTCCAAATGCCTCATCAATCTACACACAATGCCCCATAATGACAAAACAAAAACAGGTTTTGGACATTTTAGCAGTAAGGTAAAAATGTAAAAAAATAAAAATAAAATGTACATTGTTTTTGTAAACTTCAAAAGCTCTTGAAATTCTAAATTAAATAGTAACAGACCTTCTTAAAACAATTCCATAGAGCTTAGTAGAACAACACCCCTACCCCCCTCCATTTTTTTGGTGAGAAATTACATTGGACACAAAAAAACATGTATAAATTAATTATAGAGTATAAATAGAGCACATTTTATCAAATCAATTGCATTGGTTAGCAGATGTTAATGCGTGTGTAGCGAAATGCTTGTGCTTCTAGTTCCGACAATGCAGTAATATCTAACAAGCAATCTAACAATTTCACAACAACTACCTTACACACACAAATGTAAAAGGATGAATAAGAGTATGTACATATAAATATATGGATGAGATATGGTGTTGCAGCATAGGCAAGATGCAGTAAATGGTATAGAATACAGTAATACATATGAGATGAGTAATGTAGGATATGTAGACATTATTGAAGTGGCGTTATTTGTGTGACTAGTGATACATTTATTAAGTCCATTTATTAAAGTGGCCAGCGATTTGAGTCTATGCTGGCAGTAGCCTCTATGTTAGTGATGACGAGACTGCCCACAGGGAGGAAGTGAGGGCCCTCGGAGTGTGGTGTCAGGAAAATAACCTCTCAATCAAATAACAGTTCAACCATTGAAATGTTCTGGGGGCCATTTTGAGACCAGGTACTGCTGGAATGTCTACCAATGGCATGTCCATCTTTTTGTAAGAAATTACACTGGTCACTCAAAACATTTATAAAATATTTATAAAGTATAAATACCCCAAACTTTCGATGAGGCCACGCAAAAATACTTATCTAATGATTAGTAAATGGTTTATAAGGACCTATTTTAAATGTTGTATGAATCCTTATTTAAATACTTTAAAAGTTGTTAATAAATGTGTGAATAACTAGGCTACTAACAATTACAAATGTGGGAGTAATGATTAATAAATGAGGAGTAATCAATTTACTATCCAATTATAAATGCTTTATTACGTAGAGTTATAATGAAGTGCTACCAAATTATTTAATTTATGAAGTTTTTCTGAGTGAGATTTTTCAATCAATAAAGTAGGCCTACCTATAAGTGACAGTGTTCACTATTCCATATATTTACATTCTGTAAAATAGTGCATGTACAGTCGATGTATAATGATTTAAAGAATAATAGAAAATGTCGTACCAAAATGGTTGCTGCTTGTCTTCTTAAGTGTTCATGCTTCTATGAGCTCCTCGTCAAATGATCTATGTCTCTTTTCGCTTTTCTTTTGTTTCTCTGTCAGGATGTGTCCCAAATGGCACTGTATTAGGGTGCCATTTGGAATGCACACTCAGCAGGTATAGCAACTATGTAGTTCAACAAGAACAAAGAAACTACATTCTAATACTATCATCAGACAAACAAAGACATTCTGTCATTCTGGCATTATAATTTGAATGTTTTGCCATGACAGTAAGCAACTTCTGGTAACACTTCAAACAAATCAAACAAGTGTTCAGCGTTTACATGTAATGCATTCTGAGTAAGCTCCAGAAGTTATGCTCCCTGTTTGTGCCACATTAAGTCCTGTGGCAGTGGATGCAAATGGGGAAAAATATCCAAAATATATTCAAAACGGCAACACTTTGTCCTTATTGGTGTTTAGATAGGCACTTCTGATATTTGCAGTATTTCCCGGGACTCTCTGGATAAATATTAGCTAGTACAGGTATTGATAATTGATAGATTGTGGGTAAAATAGGAATCCCTGTAAGAATGGTGGCAGGTAGCCTAGTGGTTAGAGCATTGGACTAGTAACTGAAAGGTTGCAAGATTGAATCCCTGAGCTGACAAGGTAAAAATCTGTCGTTCTACCCCTGAACAAGGTGGTTAACCAACTGTTCCAAGGCTGTCATTGAAAATAAGACTTCTGTTCTTAACTGACTTGCCTAGAAAAATAAATAAAATGACAATTCCTGTTGTACTGCACTATTTTCATTACCAATGAAGTGAGATTGGTTCCTTGCTGGCTACATGCAGCTATAGGCCCCAGTAGGTGTGAACTTCAGGTCACTTTAGAAAGAAGTGTATGTTAAACAGCCATATACAGATAACACTGTACTGAGATTTCAAGCCTAAGGTTTTTGCATGTCATTCTCCGATAACACACTCACAAAAACATAACATTTTGGAATGCTACCATCCAGGATGTAATTTCACCTCAGAAACCCTTCAGGGCTTTGGCTCTGTTCCTTACCAGGCGTTTCCTTGTAGTTGTTTAGTCACTGATTGCATCCCAAATCACACCCTATTACCTACAGTACATTTGGAAAGTATTCAAACCCTTGGAATTTTCCACATTTTGTTACGTTACAGACTTATTCTAAAACTGCTTGAATCAATCTACATACAATACCCCATAATTACAAAGCGAAAATAGTTTTTTAGATATTTTTGGCAAATTTATTAAAAATAAAAAATAGAAATACCTTATTTACATAAGTATTCAGACCCTTTGCTAAGGGAACTGAAATTGAGCTCAGTTGTATTCTGTTTCCATTTCTCATCCTTGATGTTTTTACAACTCGATTGGACATGATTTGGAAAGGCACACACTGCTCTATATAAGGACCCACAGTTGACAGAACATGTTAGAGCAAAAACCAAGCAAGGAGGTTGAAGGAATTGTCTGTAGAGCTCCCAGACAGGATTGTGTCGAGGCACAGATCATGGGAAGGGTACCAAAAGGCCTCTTTGAAGGTCCCCAAGAACATAATGGCCTCCATCATTCTTAAATGGAAAAAAGTTGGAACCACCAAGACTCTTCCTAGAGCAGGCTGCCTGGACCAACTGAGCAATTAGGGGAGAAGGGCCTTGGTCAGGGAGGTAGCCAAGAACCTGATGGTCACTCTGACATAGATCCAGAGTCTCTGTGGGGATGGGAGAACCTTGCAGAAGGCCACCATCTCTGCAGCACTCCACCAATCAGGCCTTTATGGTAGAGTGGCCAGACGGACGCCACTCCTCAGGAAAAGGCAGTAAAAGGCCTGCTTAGAGTTTGCCAAAAAGCACCTAAATGACTCTCAGACCATGAGAAACAAGATTCTCTGGTCTGATGAAACCAAGATTGGGAATGTTTTTAAGCGGCAGGTACTGGATCGAGGAACGTACAGAGAGATCCTTGATGAAAACCTTCTACAGAGCGCTCAGGACCACAGACAGGAGTGGCTTCGGGATGAGTCTCTGAATGTCCTTGGATGGCTCAGCCAGAGCCCCAACTTGAACCCGAACAAACATATCTAAAGAGACCTGAAAATAGCTGTGCAGCAAGGCTCCTCATCCAACATGATAGAACTTGAGAGCATCTGCAGAGAAGAATGGGAGAAACTCCACAATTTCTTTTACCTTTATTTAACTAGGCAAGTCAGTTAAGAACAAATTCTTATTTTCAATGACGGCCTAGAAACAGTGGGTTAACTGCCTGTTCAGGGGCAGAACGACAGATTTGTACCTTGTCAGCTTGGGGATTCGAACATGCAACCTTCCAGTTACTAGTCCAACGCTCTAACCACTAGGCTACCCTGCCGCCCCAATACAGGTGAGCCAAGCTTGTAGCATCATACCCAAGAAGACTTGAGGCTGTAATCACTGCCTAAGGTGCTTCAACAAAGTACTGAGTTAAGGGTCTGAATACTTACGTAAATATGTTTTTTTTTTAAATAAAATGGCAAAAAATTCTAAAAACCAATTTTTTGCTTTGTCATCATGGGGTATTGTGTGTAGATTGATGAGGGAATTTTTTTTTTTAATCATTTTTAGAATAAGGCTGTAACGTAATCAAATGTGGAAAAGGTAAAGAGGTACAGAAATACAGTTGAAGTCGGAAGTTTACATACACTTAGGTTGAAGTTATTAAAACTTGTTTTTCAGTCTCTCCACAAATTTCTTGTTCACAAACTATAGTTTTGGCATGTCGGTTAGGACATCTACTTTGTGCATGACACAAGTAATTTTTCCAACAATTGTTTACAGACAGATTATTTCATTTATAATTCACTGCATTACAATTCCAATACGTCAGAAGTTTACATACACTAAGTTGACTGTGCCTATAAACAGCTTGGGAAATTCCAGAAGATTATGACATGGCTTTAGAAGCTTCTGATTGGCTAATTGACATAATTTGAGTCAATTGAAGGTGTACCTGTGGATCTATTTCAAGGCCTACCTTCAAACACAGTGCCTCATTGCTTGACGTGATGGGAAAATCAAAAGAAATCAGCCAAGACCTCAGAAAAAAATTATAGACCTCCACAAGTCTGGTTTATCCTTGGGAGCAATTTCCAAACGCCTGAAGGTACCACATTCATCTGTACAAACAATAGTACACAAGTATAAACAGCATGGGCGCACGCAGCCGTCATACTGCTCAGAAAGGAGATGCGTTCTGTCTCCTATAAATGAACGTGCTGTGGTGTGAAAAGATCAAATCAATCCCAGAACAACAGCAAAGGACCTTGTGAAGATGCTGGAGGAAACCGGTACAAAAGTATCTATATCCACAGTAAAACTAGTCCTATATCGACATAACCTGAAAGGCCGCTCAACAAGGAAGAAGCCACTGCTCCAAAACCGCCATAAAAAAGCCAGACTACGGTTTGCAACTGCACATGGGGACAAAGATCGTATTTTTGGAGAAATGTCCTCTGGTCTGATGAAACAACAATGGGGGAGGCAGCATCATGTTGTGGGGGTGCTTTGCTGCAGGATGGACTGGTGCACTTCACAAAATAGATGGCTTCATGACGAAGGAAATGTATGTGGATATATTGAAGCAACATCTCAAGACATCAGTCAGGAAGTTAAAACTTGGTCGCACATGGGTCTTCCAAATGGACATTGACCCAAACATTCTTCCAAAGTTGTGGCAAAATGGCTTAAGGACAACAAAGTCAAGGTATTGGAGTGGCCATCACAAAGCCCTGACCTCAAACCGATGGAAAATTTGTGGGCAGAACTGATAAAGCATGTGTGAGCAAGGAGGCCTACAAACCTGACTCAGTTACACCAGCTCTGTCAGGAGGAATGGGCCAAATTCACCCAACTTATTGTGGGAAGCTTGTGGAAGGCTACCCAAAACGTTTGACCCAAGTTAACCAATTTAAAGGCAATGCTACCAAATACTAATTGAGTGTATGTACACTTCTTGCCCACTGGGAATGTGATGAAAGAAATAAAAGCTGAAAGAAATCATTCTCTCTACTATTGTTCTGACATTTCACATTCTTAAAATAAAGTGGTGATCCTAACTGACCTAAGACAGGGAATTTTTACTAGCATTAAATCTCAGGAATTGTGGATAACTGAGTTTAAATGTATTTGACTGAGGTGTCTGACTTCAACTGTACTTTCCGAATGCACTGTAGTGCACTACTTATGTAAAAGTATTCTTTAAGGACATCTGGGACACATATAAGGCATAACACAGTAAATCGCTTCTAACTTTCTCATAACATTTAAGATATTTTAATAGAAAAATCCGTCACTTCAATCAAGAGATATCACTTATTTGCGTGAGTTGCGTCTCAATTCACAGGTGGAAGAGCTACAGTGGTATTTGTGAGATCATGAGACAGATCAAAAATCATCCAACATGGAACACTATGGTGTTCTCCGTTTTGCTCTACGACCCCCACAAGTGTCACAGGACTTGTTTGAAGTTGGTAACACTGATGTGCCAACACAAGTGTCACTTGACTCGTCTGAAGGTAACCCATACAAACAAATTAATGTATGGAGGTAGTTTTGTGTCCCAAAAAGTTTGTGGACACCAGCTCATCGAACATCTCATTCCAAAAGTTGGTCCCCCCTTTTCCTGCTATAACATCCTCCACTCTTTTTTAAAGGCTTTCAACTAGATGTTGGAGCATTGCTGCGGGGACTTGCTTCCATTCAGCCACAAGAGCAATAGTGAGGTTGGGCACTGATGTTGGGCGATTAGGCCTGGCTAACAGTCGTGTTCCAAATCATCCCAAAGGTGTTCGATAGGGTTGAGGTCAGAGCTCTGTACAGGCCAGTCAAGTTTATCTACACCAATCTCGACAAACCGTTTCTGTATGGACCTCGCTTTGTGCACAGGGGCATTGTCATGCTGAAACAGAAACAGGCCTTCCCTAAACTGTTGCCACAGAAGCACAGAATCATATTGAAGGTCATTGTATGCTCTAGCGTTAAGATTTCCTTCCACTGGAACTATGGGGCATAGCCCAAACCATGAAAAACAGACCCAGACCATTATTCCTCCTCCACCAAACTTTACAGCTGGCACTATGCATTGGGGCGGGTAGCGTTCTCTTGACATCCACCAAACCCAGATTCGTCCGTCGGACTGCCAGATGGTGAAGCGTGATTCATCACTTCAGAGAACGTGTTTCCACTGCTCCAGAGTCCAATGAAGGCATGTTTTACACCACTTAAGCCGACGCTTGGCATTGCGCAGGTGATCTTAGAAGTGTGCGGCTGCTCGTCCATGGAAACCCATTTCATGAAGCACAGAAATGGGCATCGTTTTCATCAAGCCAGCTTCTTTCGATGGTGCTACCAATTCCAGGGTTAGGACCGTAACCATGACTTGAAAATGAGCCGGAGCTGAGATCACAAAACCAAAGGTATTTTGGTTTTAGTGCATTTTCTTTAAAGAAAATGTATATAGCCTATCAATGTGTAGGCATACTGTGTAATAAAATAGATAATTAAATAAAGGTTAAATAAAAATGGTGTACTAAAAACGTGAATGTGTTTTTGTGTTGGCTCTTCATAGCTGAGCGTTTAGAGGTTGAGACAGTAGGTCCGGTAGAGACAGGATCAAACAGCGGGTCTGGGACAAGGTATTACCTCTGGTGAGCCTTGAGCAGGTCAGGGTTCCATAGCTGCAGTCAGAAACAGCAGAGCCTGGATCAGCAGCACGACTAGGTGGACTGGAGACAGGGACAGCCAGAAGTCGTCAGGCCAGGAGGTCCTGAGGCATGGTCCTAGAGCTCATGTTCTGCATCCTTTTATTAACTTGAGCGTAGACTAAGCCATAGAGGTTTGTAACTTCACATGATTTAGTCTACTTGTCAATCCAGACCTGAATATTTGATCTCCTTTTTGCTGTACACTGTTAGTCATTTTTCCCAAAGCTAATCACTGAATGGCCTACTACAAAGATGTGGTCAGGTTGACACTTCTAAGTCATAATAACACAGAACACACACATATCAGATTGCAAGTACAATGGGGAAAATTAAAATTAAGTCTGCTGTGTGGGTTGCCAAACACACACAATTTGTTGTATTGTACCTTTATTTAACTAGGCAAGTCAGTTAAGAACAAATTCTTAATTTCAATGACGACCTAGGAATAGTGGGTTAATTGCCTGTTCAGGGGCAGAACAACAGATTTGTACCTTGTCAGCTCGGGGATTTGGTTACTAGTCCAACGCTCTAACCACTAGGCTACCCTGCCACCCCATGGATCCCCATTAGCTGCTGCCAAGACAGCAGTTACTCTTCTTCAGGTCCAGCGAAATTACGTCAGTTATACAATTTTAAAAACATTACAATACATTCACAACACATTAAGTGCGTATCCTCAAGCCACGACTCTACTACCACAAATCTAAAACACAAAATCTTGTGTACGTGTGTGTACAGTGCGTATGTTATCGTGTGTGTATATACATGTCTCTTCACAGTCACCGCTGTTCCATAAGGTGTATTTTTATCTGGTTTTTAAATCAAATTTTACTGCTTGCATGAGTTACTTGATGTGGAATAGAGTTCCATAGAGCCAGTCATGGCTCTATGTACTACTGTGCCTTTAAAAATATATTGTGCCTATTTTTCAGATCTGCCAACCTGCTTGTGGGTAACAGGTAACCATCTTTCCGCCAAGCTGTTCCAGGCCTGGAGTGGCACGCTGGAACTTCCAGAAAGTGGACGCGGATTATGGCCGATTACATTGCACTCCACGAGGAGACTGCGTGGCAGTTATGACATAACATTGAAGGTTGTGCAATGTAACAGCAATATTTAGACATATGGATGCTACCCATTCGTTAAAATACAGAACGGTTCTGTATTTCACTGAAAGAATAAACGTTTTGTTTTTGAAATGATAGTTTCCAAATTTGACCATATTAATGACCTAAAGGCTCGTATTTCTGTGTGTTTATTATATTATAATTAATTCTATGATTTGATATTTGATAGAGCAATCTGACTGAGCTGTGGTAGGCAACAGCAGGCTCGTAAGCATTCATTCAAACAGCACCTTCCTGCATTTGCCAGCAGCTCTTCGCAATGCTTGAAGCACAGCGCTGTTTATGACTTCAAGCCTATCAACTCCCAAGATTAGGCTGGCAATACTAAAGTACCTATAAGAATATCCAATAGTCAAAGGTATATAGATATACAAATGCTATAGAGAGAATTAGTCCTATAATAACTACAACCTAAATCTTCTTAACTGGGACTATTGAAGACTTATGTTAAAAGGAACCACCAGCTTTCATATGTTCTCATGTTCTGAGCAAGGAACTTAATAAACGTTATCTTTTTTACATGGCACATATTGCACTTTTACTTTCTTCTCCAACACTGTGTTTTTGCATTATTTAAACCAAATTGAACATGTTTCATTATTTATTTGAGAGTAAGTTGATTTTTATTTATGTATTATATTAAAAAAGGGTTCATTCAGTATTGTTGTAATTGTCATTATTACAAATATATATCTTAGTCAGTATCAGCTTTTTTTGGTTCTCCAATAATTGGTATCGGCGTTGAAAAATCATAATCTGTCGACCTCTACCTTAGACACCGCCAAAACATCAGCTATGCGGATGTCAGCTATCACAGCACTTGATCTGTTTGAATCCAGGCCTTACACTCATTGTCTTTTTAGTTGTATGATTATTGTCAGTTAAGAAAATTGTGCCTCTTTTAGATCTGCCACCCCCAGCAGTTCAGCTGCAGTCACGGCATTCCCCTGCTCTGGTATTTAATCTACCGGCTGCACCAGTTCCTACTACACTGGCCGTGAAGGGAGAAACTTTCGAGGATTCCCAGATGGATACAGGTAATTCAGAATTATATTACATATGCTCACTCACACCAACAGATGTACACACAGACCTGTTGTTGATAAGTATACTTACTGTCACTTTGTGCAGCTCCCTTTCAGATCTGCCATGCACTCCACCACTGCCTGACAGCCTCAGCCAGAAGTGCATACACTGGGCCTATCAAGACTGACAAAGCAGAGATGGGTGGCTGACAAGGAAAAATAAAATGAAACATGCGCACACACACACCACCCACAATGTAAATCAGTTGTAATAACTTGTTTATTTTATTTGAGGAAAATATCTGCAATAAAGTACATTCACACTTAAAGCAATGTCTTTGGTTTATTGGATATTTCTCCGACTACAATGTGTGACCAGAAGGAAGTCGGCAGACCTGCAACCCTTGGACTGCGTGCAGGTTTTGACATCTGGAGCTGAAAAATAGAGATGGGCAGGAAGAGTGCAGTTTAAATGTTTATCATTAATAACTGACACAATTCTATAATGAATACATATTAGAATAATAATACATAAGTGACCGATAGTTACTGTATTGTGATTTGTTAAGTGTTTTATTTACTCAACAAGTAGTGCCCCAAAGAGGGATCCAACCGTGTTTCAAAAGCGGCAGATAAGGTCAAATAAGGTCACAAATTTCCATTACTGCTATACACGACTGGCGCACAACAGAGATTCTTTAGCTAAATATTCCAGTACTGTTGCCTACTCCCGACCATCACGTTGTACAGCGCCATATTTTCCACAGAAACCCAGAGTTTTTCTTGGACTAGAAACACCATATAAAATTAAGCAACATTTCTTAAAATCAGTCCCATTTACCATGTTCTTACAAAAAGGTTTTACATTCTCTAGTACAGCCACTATTGAAAGCTATCAAATGCTTCTCAAAGATGTCCTCTGGTGGTCAAACTAGATAGCTGGCATTAATGGCTAACACTTAAATAATGTGCCATGGAATTTTCCGGCCCCATGCAAGCTGTGCTGCAGTATGCTACAACTTTTTAAACCACTGTACCAAAAAATTATCTAACAAGTGTTACCAGAAGTTGCTTACTGACATAATAGTGTTGGAATGTAATTTATTCTTCCTTGTTCAACTGTAATTACTGTAACTGCCAGAGACTGAATGTACATCCCAAATGGAACACTATTATTTTATCTTTATTTAACTACGCAAGTCAGTTAAGAACAAATTCTTATTTTCAATGATGGCCTAGGAACAGTGGATTAACTTACTTGTTCAGGGGCAGAACAACAGATTTTTACCATGTCAGCTCGGGGATTCAATCTTGCAACCTTCCGATTACTAGTCCAACACTCTAAGCACTAGGCTACCTGCCGCCCATATTCCCTATGGGCCCTAGTCAAAGTAGTGCACTATATAGGGAATAGGGTGCCATTTGGGATGCCAGCTGACACAGATAAAATCAAAAGAGAAACGCATGCATATAATTTGGAGGAGCTCACAGAAGCCTGAACACTTAAGACAAGCAGCAACCATTTTGGTAAGACATTTTCTATTATTCTATAAAATATTATACATTGAAAGTAAATGCACTTGCACATTTACAGAATGTAAATGTACGGAATAGTGAACACTGTCACTTCCAGGTAATGTAGGCCTACTATATTGATAGAAAAATCACTCTCAGAAAAAACACTTACAGTTTAGGCTAACTTTTGTGTAGAGACTTAACATGATTCAAGTTGTATTATTGATTAGTATTTAAATGTATATTTTAAATGAATAATTGTTTAATTGATTTAGAATTTGATTCATATTTTTCTCCCATGTATTAGGGAATACCAATACAACCATGGAACTTTGGCTGTTACTCATAATGTTTTCAGGTTAGTATCTATCTCCTGTTTAGTTATTGTTGTAAAAATATATTCAATGTGAAGCTTAAGCAGTAATCTGACTCACCACCTGAATTCGGTCCTATGCATCAAATTTGAAATTGTATTTTTTTTTACATTGGATAAAAGTAGTGACTCAGACCTATAAAACGTTGTATCATACACTGCACAGTTGATGAGCAATGGGAAAGCATTCCTGATTTGAATGTTGATAAACTTGTAACCCCACCTTTAAGAAAATGTAGTACACCTACTGGAGAGCTCTTCTTTGTCTACACCCAGCATCATTTACACACTCTCAAGCCTTAGCCCCACCCATCTCTTTAAGGATTCACAGTGCAGTAAACTAGACGAGAAAGATAGCTAACAGTACACTTTAACTTGCAATGAAAAATTACTTTCTGACTAAATTAGAAACTTATACAATCTGGTAATGTAATTAGACTATTAGCCGTATACATGGATGAACAATGCTTCTTCCTCTATGTCATGGTTGCCCTTAGTTAGAAAATGTGATCAGAAGACAAGTTTTATACAACAGCCTTCTGTGTTCCCATTTGGACTCTCAGCATTTGGCAATCATCTCTCTGCTTCCACTGATTTCATAAATTCGCTCAACTTCTTCCGTGACAACGACACAGTTTCTTCCCCACCACTGTCATCAGAAGACAATAATGTCTGGTTCAATGAAAATGTTTTGACCTAAGGCAGGAATTTCCTCATTGTCTGATTCATTTTTAGAATCAGAGAGATTCAGCATGGCATGGTCATCCTCCAGAAAGTAGTCCAGCAAAGCATTTTCAGTTCTTCATAATACTGTATCTTTTTTTTTAAGTAGCTGTATAAATTATTATCCACACATACTGAGCAGGTCATGTTATAGATAGAAGCATGCTACATGGCAGACCAATCCAAACTCATCTCTCAGCATGTCCAGCCTATCCATTATCTCAGCCAATTATTGCTAGTGGGAATGTGCCCGTATTTTACTAAGCTGGTAATTTACATGTTTTATTCGTATTTAAAGATGCCATATACATTAATAATTATTGCACATGAAAGAACACGTTCCAGAAGGCATTTCTCCCACAAAAAAATGTGATAATAATAAAAAAAACATTTAAATGCCTCTCCTGTGAAGTAGTGACATGCGACATAAGCCCAACTTCTTGAAGCGAGTCAAAAAAGGAATGGATATATGGAATTTCAGGCAAATGCCAGATGGGCTGGTCCATCTTCAGGCCTTGAGGGACCTTGAGGGAAAAACATGGGCTGACGTTTTGGAAATGCCCATTTCTGATGCCTAGGATTAAGGTATTGTCATATTTATTAATAATTGTAATATTTGGTATTTTTTTCCAGAAATATGCAGCCTTTGCTCTGCAACAAGCACAACCTTAGAGCCTAATATGACAACAACATACGAGGCTCCTACTACGACAACCGCGGCTGCTATCATGACAACCGAGGCTACTACCACGACGACCGCAGCTCCTACCACAACAACCGAGGCTGCTACCACGTCAAGCGCAGCTCCTACTACGAGAAACGCAGCTCTTACTACGACAACCGCAGCTTCTACAACCGCAGCTCCTATTTTGACAACCGCAGCTTCTACAACCGCAGCTCCTACTACGACATCCGCAGCTCCTACAACCACAGCTCCTGCTACGACAACCGCGGCTCCTACTATGACATCTGCGGATCCTACTACGACATCTGTGGCACCTACTACAACAACCGCAGCTCCTACTACGACAACCACAGCTCCTACTACGACAACCGCAGCTCCTACAACCACAGCTCCTACCACGACAACCGAGGCTGCTACCACGTCAAGCGCAGCTCCTACTACGAGAAACACAGCTCTTACTACAACAACTGCAGCTCCTACTACGACAACCGCAGCTTCTACAACCGCAGCTCCTATTTTGACAACCGCAGCTTCTACAACAGCAGCTCCTACTACGACACCCGCAGCTCCTACAACCACAGCTCCTACTACGACAACCGCGGCTCCTACTACGACATCTGCGGATCCTACTACGACATCTGTGGCACCTACTAAGACATCGGCAGCTCCTACTACGACATCGACAGCACCTACTACAACAATGGCAGCTCCTACAGCGACAACCGCGTCTACTACAACCGCAGCTCCTACTTCGACAACCGCAGCTCCTACTACGTCAACCGCAGCTCCTACTACAACAACCGCAGCTCCTACTACGACAACAGTAGCTCCTACTACGACAACGGCAGCTCCTACTACAACATCTGCGGCTCCTACTACGACATCTGCGGCTCCTACAACGGCAGCTCCTACAACAGCAACCAATGCTCCTACTACGATAACTGCGGCTCCTACTACGACAACCGCAGCTCCTACTTCGACAACCGCAGCTCCTACTACGTCAACCGCAGCTCCTACTACAACAACCGCAGCTCCTACTACGACAACAGTAGCTCCTACTGCTACAACGGCAGCTCCTACAACAACAACCGATGCTCCTACTACGATAACCGCGGCTCCTACTACGACAACCGCAGCTCCTACGACGACAACCGCAGCTCCTACTACGACAACCACAGCTCCTACTACGACAACCATAGCTCCTACTACGACATCTTTTGCTCCTACTACGACATCGGCATCTCCTGCTACGACATCGGCGGCTCCTACTACGACAACGGCAGCTCCGACTACGACAACCACAACTCCTACAACCGCAGCTCCAACTACGACAACCGCAGCTCCTACTACGACAACTGCAGATCCTACTACGACAACCACAGCTCCTACTACGACAAATGTAGCTTCTACTACGACGTCTTTGGCTCCTACTACGACATCGGCATCTCCTACTACGACATCGGCATCTCCTACTACGACAACTGCAGCTTCTACAACCGCAGCTCCTACTACGACAACCGCAGATCCTACTACGACAACCGCAGATCCTACTACGACAACCGCAGATCCTACTACGACAACCGCAGATCCTATTACGACAACCGCAGCTCCTACTACGACAACCACAGCTCCTTCTACGACAACCACAGCTCCTTCTACGACAACCGCAGCTCCTACTACGACAACCACAGCTCCTACTACGACAACCGCAGCTCCTACTACGACAACCATAGCTCCTACTACGACATCTTTGGCTACTACTACGACATCGGCATCTCCTGCTACGACATCGGTGGCTCCTACTACGACAACGGCAGCTCCGACTACGACAACCACAACTCCTACAACCGCAGCTCCTACTACGACAACCACAGCTCCTACTACGACAACCGCAGCTCCTACTACGACAACCACAGCTCCTACTATGACAACCGCAGCTCCTACTACGACAACCGCTGATCCTACTACGACAACCACAGCTCCTACCACGACAACCACAGCTCCTACTACGACAACCATAGCTCCTACTACGACATATTTGGCTACTACTACGACATCGGCATCTCCTGCTACGACATCGGCGGCTCCTACTACGACAACGGCAGCTCCGACTACGACAACCACAACTCCTACTACGACCACTGCAGATCCTACTACGACAACCACAGCTCCTACTACGACAAACGTAGCTTCTACTACGACATCTTTGGCTCCTACTACGACATCGGCATCTCCTACTACGACATCAGCGGCTCCCAGTACGACATCGGCGGCTCCTACTACGACAACGGCAGGTCCTACTACCACAACCGCAGCACCTGCAACCGCAGCTCCTACTACGACAACCGCAGAAACTACTTCGACAACCGCAGATCCTACTACGACATCGGCGGCTCCTACTACGACAACGGCAGCTCCTGCATCGACAACCGCTGCTTCTCCAACCGCAGATCCTACAACGACATCGGCATCTCCTACTACAACAACGGATGCTCCTACTACGACAACCGCAGAACCTACTACGACAAACGCAGATCCTACTACGACAACCTCGGATCCTACTACGACAACCGTAGCTCCTAAGACGACATCTTTGGCTCCTACTACGACATCGGCAACTCCTACTACGACAATGGCAGCTCCAACAACGACAACCGCAGCTCCTACTACGACAACCACGGCTCCTACTACCACATCCACGGCTCCTACTACGACAACTGCTGCTCCTACAACCGCAGCTCCAACTACGACAACCGCAGCTCCTACTACGACAACCACAGCTCCTACTACGTCAACCGTAGCTCCTACTACGACATCGGCATCCCCTACTACGACAACTGCAGATCCTATTACGACAACCACAGCTCCTACTACGTCAACCGTAGCTCCTACTACGACATCTTTGGCTCCTACTACGACAACGGCATCTCCTACTACGACAACGGCAGCTCCTACATCGACAACCGCTGCTTCTACAACGACAACCGTGGCTTCTACAACTGCGGCTCCTACAACCGCACCTCCTACTACGACAACCGCAGCTCCTACTACGACAACTGCAGCTCTTACGACGAAAACTGCAGCTCTTACTACGACAACCGCAGCTCCTACTATGACAACCGCAGATCCTACTACGACAACCGCAGATCCTACTACGACAACCACGGCTCCTACTACCACATCCACGGCTCCTACTACGACAACTGCTGCTCCTACAACCGCAGCTCCTACTACGACAACCGCAGCTCCTACTACGACAACCACAGCTCCTACTACGTCAACCGTAGCTCCTACTACGACATCGGCATCCCCTACTACGACAACTGCAGATCCTATTACGACAACCACAGCTCCTACTACGTCAACCGTAGCTCCTACTACGACATCTTTGGCTCCTACTACGACAACGGCATCTCCTACTACGACAACGGAAGCTCCTACATCGACAACCGCTGCTTCTACAACGACAACCGTGGCTCCTACAACTGCGGCTCCTACAACCGCACCTCCTACTACGACAACCGCAGCTCCTACTACGACAACTGCAGCTCTTACGACGAAAACTGCAGCTCTTACTACGACAACCGCAGCTCCTAATATGACAACCGCAGATCCTTCCACGACAACCGCAGTTCCAACTACGACAACCGCATCTCCTACTACGACAACCACAGCTCCTACTACGACAACCGCAGCTCCTACTATGACAACCACAGCTCCTACTACGACAACCGCAGCTCCTACTACGACAACCGCTGATCCTACTACGACAACCACAGATCCTACCACGACAACCACAGCTCCTACTACGACAACCATAGCTCCTACTACGACATCTTTGGCTACTACTACGACATCGGCATATCCTGCTACGACATCGGCGGCTCCTACCACGACAACGGCAGCTCCGACTACGACAACCACAACTCCTACAACCGCAGCTCCAACTACGAGAACCACAGCTCCTACTACGACAACCGTAGCTCCTACTACGACATCTTTGGCTCCTACTAAGACATCGGCATCTCCTACTACGACATCGGCGTCTCCAACTACGACAACCGCGGCTCCTACAACAACCGCAGCTCCTACTACAAAAGCACAACCACAGATCCTACTACGAAAACCGCAGATCCTTCTACGACAACCGCAGTTCCAACTACGACAACCGCAGCTCCTACTACGAAAACCACAGCTCCTACTACGACAACCGCAGCTCCTACTACGACAACAACAGCTCCTACTACGACAACCGCAGATCCTACTACGAAAACCGCAGATCCTTCTACGACAACCGCAGTTCCAACTACGACAACCGCAGCTCCTACTACGAAAACCACAGCTCCTACTACGACAACCACAGCTCCTACTACGACAACCATAGCTCCTACTACAACATCTTTGGCTCCTACTACGACATCGGCATCTCCTGCTACGACATCGGCGGCTCCTACTACGACAACGGCAGCTCCGACTACGACAACCACAACTCCTACAACCGCAGCTCCAACTACGACAACCGCAGCTCCTACTACGACAACTGCAGATCCTACTACGACAACCACAGCTCCTACTACGACAAACGTAGCTTCTACTACGACGTCTTTGGCTCCTACTACGACATCGGCATCTCCTACTACAACATCGGCGGCTCCAACTATGACAACCGCGGCTCCTACAACAACCGCAGCTCCGACTACTACAAAAGCAGCTCCTACTACGACAACCACATATCCTACTACGACAACCGCAGATCCTTCTTCGACAACCGCAGTTCCAACTACGACAACCGCAGCTCCTACTACGACAACCACAGCTCCTTCTACGACAACCGCAGCTCCTACTACGACAACCACAGCTCCTACTACGACAACCGCAGCTCCTACTACGACAACTGCTGATCCTACTACGACAACCACAGCTCCTACCACGACAACCACAGCTCCTACTACGACAACCATAGCTCCTACTACGACATCTTCGGCTACTACTACGACATCGGCATCTCCTGCTACGACATCGGTGGCTCCTACTACGACAACGGCAGCTCCGACTACGACAACCACAACTCCTACAACCTCAGCTCCTACTACGACAACCACAGCTCCTACTACGACAACCGCAGCTCCTACTACGACAACCACAGCTCCTACTACGACAACCACAGCTCCTACTACCACAACCATAGCTCCTACTACGACATCTTTGGCTACTACTACGACATCGGCATCTCCTGCTACGACATCGGTGGCTCCTACTACGACAACGGCAGCTCCGACTACGACAACCACAACTCCTACAACCGCAGCTCCTACTACGACAACCACAGCTCCTACTACGACAACCGCAGCTCCTACTACGACAACCACAGCTCCTACTACAACAACCACAGCTCCTACTACGACAACCATAGCTCCTACTACGACATATTTGGCTACTACTACGACATCGGCATCTCCTGCTACGACATCGGCGGCTCCTACTACGACAACGGCAGCTCCGACTACGACAACCACAACTCCTACAACCGCAGCTCCAACTCCGACAACCGCAGCTCCTACTACGACAACCGCAGAACCTACTACGACAAACGCAGATCCTACTACGACAACCGCAGATCCTTCTACGACAACCGCAGTTCCAACAACGACAACCGCATCTCCTACTACGACAACCACAGCTCCTACTACGACAACCGCAGCTCCTACTACGACAACCGTAGCTCATAAGACGACATCTTTGGCTCCTACTACGACATCGGCAACTCCTACTACGACAATGGCAGCTCCAACAACGACAACCGCAGCTCCTACTACGACAACCACGGCTCCTACTACCACATCCACGGCTCCTACTACGACAACTGCTGCTCCTACAACCGCAGCTCCAACTTCGACAACCGCAGCTCCTACTACGACAACCACAGCTCCTACTACGTCAACCGTAGCTCCTACTACGACATCGGCATCCCCTACTACGACAACTGCAGATCCTATTACGACAACCACAGCTCCTACTACGTCAACCGTAGCTCCTACTACGACATCTTTGGCTCCTACTACGACAACGGCAGCTCCTACATCGACAACCGCTGCTTCTACAACGACAACCGTGGCTCCTACAACTGCGGCTCCTACAACCGCACCTCCTACTACGACAACCGCAGCTCCTACTACGACAACTGCAGCTCTTACGACGAAAACTGCAGCTCTTACTACGACAACCGCAGCTCCTAATATGACAACCGCAGATCCTTCCACGACAACCGCAGTTCCAACTACGACAACCGCATCTCCTACTACGACAACCACAGCTCCTACTACGACAACCGCAGCTCCTACTATGACAACCACAGCTCCTACTACGACAACCGCAGCTCCTACTACGACAACCGCTGATCCTACTACGACAACCACAGATCCTACCACGACAACCACAGCTCCTACTACGACAACCATAGCTCCTACTACGACATCTTTGGCTACTACTACGACATCGGCATATCCTGCTACGACATCGGCGGCTCCTACCACGACAACGGCAGCTCCGACTACGACAACCACAACTCCTACAACCGCAGCTCCAACTACGACAACCACAGCTCCTACTACGACAACCGTAGCTCCTACTACGACATCTTTGGCTCCTACTACGACATCGGCATCTCCTACTACGACATCGGCGTCTCCAACTACGACAACCGCGGCTCCTACAACAACCGCAGCTCTGACTACTACAAAAGCAGCTCCTACTACGACAACCACAGATCCTACTACGACAACCGCAGATCCTTCTTCGACAACCGCAGTTCCAACTACGACAACCGCAGCTCCTACTACGACAACCGCAGCTCCTACTACGACAACCACTGATCCTACTACGACAACCACAGCTCCTACTACGACAACCACAGCTCCTACTACGACAACCATAGCTCCTACTACAACATCTTTGGCTCCTACTACGACATCGGCATCTCCTGCTACGACATCGGCGGCTCCTACTACGACAACGGCAGCTCCGACTACGACAACCACAACTCCTACAACCGCAGCTCCAACTACGACAACCGCAGCTCCTACTACGACAACTGCAGATCCTACTACGACAACCACAGCTCCTACTACGACAAACGCAGCTCCTACTACGACAACCACAGCTCCTTCTACGACAACCGCAGCTCCTACTACGACAACCACAGCTCCTACTACGACAACCGCAGCTCCTACTACGACAACTGCTGATCCTACTACGACAACCACAGCTCCTACCACGACAACCACAGCTCCTACTACGACAACCATAGCTCCTACTACGACATCTTCGGCTACTACTACGACATCGGCATCTCCTGCTACGACATCGGTGGCTCCTACTACGACAACGGCAGCTCCGACTACGACAACCACAACTCCTACAACCGCAGCTCCTACTACGACAACCACAGCTCCTACTACGACAACCGCAGCTCCTACTACGACAACCACAGCTCCTACTACGACAACCACAGCTCCTACTACGACAACCATAGCTCCTACTACGACATCTTTGGCTACTACTACGACATCGGCATCTCCTGCTACGACATCGGTGGCTCCTACTACGACAACGGCAGCTCCGACTACGACAACCACAACTCCTACAACCGCAGCTCCTACTACGACAACCACAGCTCCTACTACGACAACCGCAGCTCCTACTACGACAACCACAGCTCCTACTACGACAACCACAGCTCCTACTACGACAACCATAGCTCCTACTACGACATATTTGGCTACTACTACGACATCGGCATCTCCTGCTACGACATCGGCGGCTCCTACTACGACAACGGCAGCTCCGACTACGACAACCACAACTCCTACAACCGCAGCTCCAACTACGACAACCGCAGCTCCTACTACGACAACCGCAGAACCTACTACGACAAACGCAGATCCTACTACGACAACCGCAGATCCTTCTACGACAACCGCAGTTCCAACAACGACAACCGCATCTCCTACTACGACAACCACAGCTCCTACTACGACAACCGCAGCTCCTACTACGACAACCGTAGCTCCTAAGACGACATCTTTGGCTCCTACTACGACATCGGCAACTCCTACTACGACAATGGCAGCTCCAACAACGACAACCGCAGCTCCTACTACGACAACCACGGCTCCTACTACCACATCCACGGCTCCTACTACGACAACTGCTGCTCCTACAACCGCAGCTCCAACTACGACAACCGCAGCTCCTACTACGACAACCACAGCTCCTACTACGTCAACCGTAGCTCCTACTACGACATCGGCATACTACGACAACTGCAGATCCTATTACGACAACCACAGCTCCTACTACGTCAACCGTAGCTCCTACTACGACATCTTTGGCTCCTACTACGACAACGGCATCTCCTACTACGACAACGGCAGCTCCTACATCGACAACCGCTGCTTCTACAACGACAACCGTGGCTCCTACAACTGCGGCTCCTACAACCGCACCTCCTACTACGACAACCGCAGCTCCTACTACGACAACTGCAGCTCTTACGACGAAAACTGCAGCTCTTACTACGACAACCGCAGCTCCTACTATGACAACCGCAGATCCTACTACGACAACCGCAGATCCTACTACGACAACCGCAGATCCTTCTACGACAACCGCAGTTCCAACTACGACAACCGCATCTCCTACTACGACAACCACAGCTCCTACTACGACAACCGCAGCTCCTACTACGACAACCACAGCTCCTACTACGACAACCGCAGCTCCTACTACGACAACCGCTGATCCTACTAAGACAACCACAGATCCTAACACGACAACCACAGCTCCTACTACGACAACCATAGCTCCTACTACGACATCTTTGGCTACTACTACGACATCGGCATCTCCTGCTACGACATCGGCGGCTCCTACTACGACAACGGCAGCTCCGACTACGACAACCACAACTCCTACAACCGCAGCTCCAACTACGACAACCGCAGCTCCTACTACGACAACTGCAGATCCTACTACGACAACCACAGCTCCTACTACGACAAACGTAGCTTCCACTACGACGTCTTTGGCTCCTACTACGACATCGGCATCTCCTACTACGACATCGGCGGCTCCAACTATGACAACCGCGGCTCCTACAACAACCGCAGCTCCGACTACTACAAAAGCAGCTCCTACTACGACAACCACATATCCTACTACGACAACCGCAGATCCTTCTACGACAACCGCAGCTCCTACTACGACAACCACAGCTCCTTCTACGACAACCGCAGCTCCTACTACGACAACCACAGCTCCTACTACGACAACCGCAGCTCCTACTACGACAACCGCTGATCCTACTACGACAACCACAGCTCCTACCACGACAACCACAGCTCCTACCACGACAACCACAGCTCCTACTACGACAACCATAGCTCCTACTACGACATCTTTGGCTACTACTACGACATCGGCATCTCCTGCTACGACATCGGTGGCTCCTACTACGACAACGGCAGCTCCGACTACGACAACCACAACTCCTACAACCGCAGCTCCTACTACGACAACCACAGCTCCTACTACGACAACCATAGCTCCTACTACGACAACATACCACGACAACCACAGCTCCTACTACGACAACCATAGCTCCTACTACGACATATTTGGCTACTACTACGACATCGGCATCTCCTGCTACGACATCGGTGGCTCCTACTACGACAACGGCAGCTCCGACTACGACAACCACAACTCCTACAACCGCAGCTCCTACTACGACAACCACAGCTCCTACTACGACAACCATAGCTCCTACTACGACATATTTGGCTACTACTACGACATCGGCATCTCCTGCTACGACATCGGCGGCTCCTACTACGACAACGGCAGCTCCGACTACGACAACCACAACTCCTACAACCGCAGCTCCAACTACGACAACCGCAGCTCCTACTCCATCCTACTACGACAACCACAGCTCCTACTACGACAAACGTAGCTTCTACTACGACATCTTTGGCTCCTACTACGACATCGGCATCTCCTACTACGACATCAGCGGCTCCCAGTACGACATCGGCGGCTCCTACTACGACAACGGCAGGTCCTACTACCACAACCGCAGCACCTGCAACCGCAGCTCCTACTACGACAACCGCAGAAACTACTACGACAACCGCAGATCCTACTACGACATCGGCGGCTCCTACTACGACAACGGCAGCTCCTGCATCGACAACCGCTGCTTCTCCAACCGCAGATCCTACAACGACATCGGCATCTCCTACTACAACAACGGATGCTCCTACTACGACAACCGCAGAACCTACTACGACAAACGCAGATCCTACTACGACAACCTCGGATCCTACTACGACAACCGTAGCTCCTAAGACGACATCTTTGGCTCCTACTACGACATCGGCAACTCCTACTACGACAATGGCAGCTCCAACAACGACAACCTCAGCTCCTACTACGACAACCACGGCTCCTACTACCACATCCACGGCTCCTACTACGACAACTGCTGCTCCTACAACCGCAGCTCCAACTACGACAACCGCAGCTCCTACTACGACAACCACAGCTCCTACTACGTCAACCGTAGCTCCTACTACGACATCGGCATCCCCTACTACGACAACAGCAGATCCTATTACGACAACCACAGCTCCTACTACGTCAACCGTAGCTCCTACTACGACATCTTTGGCTCCTACTACGACAACGGCATCTCCTACTACGACAACGGCAGCTCCTACATCGACAACCGCTGCTTCTACAACGACAACCGTGGCTCCTACAACTGCGGCTCCTACAACCGCACCTCCTACTACGACAACCGCAGCTCCTACTACGACAACTGCAGCTCTTACGACGAAAACTGCAGCTCTTACGACGACAACCGCAGCTCCTACTATGACAACCGCAGATCCTACTACGACAACCGCAGATCCTACTACGACAACCGCAGATCCTTCTACGACAAACGCAGTTCCAACTACGACAACCGCATCTCCTACTACGACAACCACAGCTCCTACTACGACAACCGCAGCTCCTACTACGACAACCACAGCTCCTACTACGACAACCGCAGCTCCTACTACGACAACCGCTGATCCTACTACGACAACCACAGATCCTACCACGACAACCACAGCTCCTACTACGACAACCATAGCTCCTACTACGACATCTTTGGCTACTACTACGACATCGGCATCTCCTGCTACGACATCGGCGGCTCCTACTACGACAACGGCAGCTCCGACTACGACAACCACAACTCCTACAACCGCAGCTCCAACTACGACAACCGCAGCTCCTACTACGACAACTGCAGATCCGACTACGACAACCACAACTCCTACAACCGCAGCTCCAACTACGACAACCACTGCTCCTACTACGACAAACGTAGCTTCTACTACGACATCTTTGGCTCCTACTACGACATCGGCAGTTCCAACTACGACAACCGCATCTCCTACTACGACAACCACAGCTCCTACTACGACAACCTCAGCTCCTACTACGACAACCACAGCTCCTACTACGACAACCGCAGCTCCTACTACGACAACCGCTGATCCTACTACGACAACCACAGATCCTACCACGACAACCACAGCTCCTACTACGACAACCATAGCTCCTAAGACGACATCTTTGGCTACTACTACGACATCGGCATCTCCTGCTACGACATCGGCGGCTCCTACTACGACAACGGCAGCTCCGACTACGACAACCACAACTCCTACAACCGCAGCTCCAACTACGACAACCGCAGCTCCTACTACGACAACTGCAGATCCGACTACGACAACCACAACTCCTACAACCGCAGCTCCAACTACGACAACCACAGCTCCTACTACGACAAACGTAGCTTCTACCACGACATCTTTGGCTCTTACTACGACATCGGCATCTCCTACTACGAAATCGGCATCTCCTGCTACGACATCGGCGGCTCCTACTACGACAACGGCAGCTCCGACTACGACAACCACAACTCCTACAACCGCAGCTCCAACTACGACAACCGCAGCTCCTACTACGACAACTGCAGATCCTACTACGACAACCACAGCTCCTACTACGACAAACGTAGCTTCTACTACGACGTCTTTGGCTCCTACTACGACATCGGCATCTCCTACTACGACATCGGCGGCTCCAACTATGACAACCGCGGCTCCTACAACAACCGCAGCTCCGACTACTACAAAAGCAGCTCCTACTACGACAACCACATATCCTACTACGACAACCGCAGATCCTTCTACGACAACCGCAGCTCCTACTACGACAACCACAGCTCCTTCTACGACAACCGCAGCTCCTACTACGACAACCGCAGCTCCTACTACGACAACCGCAGATCCTACTACGACAACCGCTGATCCTACTACGACAACCACAGCTCCTACCACGACAACCACAGCTCCTACTACGACAACCATAGCTCCTACTACGACATCTTTGGCTACTACTACGACATCGGCATCTCCTGCTACGACATCGGTGGCTCCTACTACGACAACGGCAGCTCCGACTACGACAACCACAACTCCTACAACCGCAGCTCCAACTACGACAACCGCAGCTCCTACTACGACCACTGCAGATCCTACTACGACAACCACAGCTCCTACTACGTCAAACGTAGCTTCTACTACGACATCTTTGGCTCCTACTACGACATCGGCATCTCCTACTACGACATCAGCGGCTCCCAGTACGACATCGGCGGCTCCTACTACGACAACGGCAGGTCCTACTACCACAACCGCAGCACCTGCAACCGCAGCTCCTACTACGACAACAGCAGAAACTACTACGACAACCGCAGATCCTACTACGACATCGGCGGCTCCTACCACGACAACGGCAGCTCCTGCATCGACAACCGCTGCTTCTCCAACCGCAGATCCTACAACGACATCGGCATCTCCTACTACAACAACGGATGCTCCTACTACGACAACCGCAGAACCTACTACGACAAACGCAGATCCTACTACGACAACCTCGGATCCTACTACGACAACCACAGCTCCTAAGACGACATCTTTGGCTACTACTACGACATCGGCATCTCCTGCTACGACATCGGCGGCTCCTACTACGACAACGGCAGCTCCGACTACGACAACCACAACTCCTACAACCGCAGCTCCAACTACGACAGCCGCAGCTCCTACTACGACAACTGCAGATCCTACTACGACAACCACAACTCCTACAACCGCAGCTCCAACTACGACAACCACAGCTCCTACTACGACAAACGTAGCTTCTACTACGACATCTTTGGCTCCTACTACGACATCGGCAGTTCCTACTACGACAACCGCATCTCCTACTACGACAACCACAGCTCCTACTACGACAACCTCAGCTCCTACTACGACAACCACAGCTCCTACTACGACAACCGCAGCTCCTACTACGACAACCGCTGATCCTACTACGACAACCACAGCTCCTACCACGACAACCACAGCTCCTACTACGACAACCATAGCTCCTACTAGACGACATCTTTGGCTACTACTACGACAACCGCATCTCCTGCTACGACATCGGCGGCTCCTACTACGACAACGGCAGATCCTACTACGACAACCGCAGATCCTCCTACAACCGCAGCTCCAACTACGACAACCGCAGCTCCTACTACGACAACTGCAGATCCTACTACGACAACCACAACTCCTACAACCGCAGCTCCTACTACGACAACCACAGCTCCTACCACGACAAACAGCTTCTACTACGACAACTTTAGCTCTTACTACGACATCGGCATCTCCTACTACGACATCAGCTGCTCCCACTACGACATCGGCGGCTCCTACTACGACAACGGCAGCTCCTACTACCACAACCGCAGCACCTGCAACCGCAGCTCCTACTACGACAACCGCAGAACCTACTACGACAACCGCAGATCCTACTACGACAACCACAACTCCTACTACGACAACGGCAGCTCCTGCATCGACAACCGCTGCTTCTCCAACCGCAGATCCTACAACGACATTGGCATCTCCTACTACAACAACGGATGCTCCTACTACGAGAACTGCAGAACCTACTACGACAAACGCAGATCCTACTACGACAACCTCGGATCCTACTACGACAACCGTAGCACCTAAGACGACATCTTTGGCTCCTACTACGACATCGGCAACTCCTACTACGACAATGGCAGCTCCAACTACGACAACTGCAGCTCCTACTACGACAACCACGGCTCCTACTACCACATCCACGGCTCCTACTACGACAACTGCTGCTCCTACAACCGCAGCTCCAACTACGACATCGGCATCCCCTACTACGACAACCTCGGATCCTACTACGTCAACCGTAGCACCTACTACGACATCTTTGGCTCCTACTACGACATCGGCATCTACTACTACAACAACGGCAGCTCCTACATCGACAACCGCTGCTTCTACAACGACAACCGTGGCTCCTACAACTGCGGCTCCTACAACCGCACCTCCTACTACGACAACCGCAGCTCCTACTACGACAACTGCAGCTCTTACGACGACAACTGCAGCTCTTACTACGACAACCGCAGCTCCTACTATGACAACCGCAGCTCCTACTACGACAACCGCATCTCCTACTACGACAACCGCAGCTCCTACTACGACAACCGCAGCTCCTACTACGACAACCGCAGCTCCTACTACGACAACCGCAGCTTCTACTACGACAGCCGCAGCTCCTACTACGACAACTGCAGCTCCTACTACGACAACTGCAGCTCCTACTACGACAACTGCAGCTCTTACTACGACAACTGCAGCTATTACTACGACAACTGCAGCTCTTACTACGACAACCGCAGCTCTTACTATGACATCCGAAGCTCCTACAACCGCAGCTCCTACTATGACAACCGCAGCTCCTACTACGACAACCGCAGCTCCTACAACAGCAGCTCCTACTACGACAACTGCATCTCTACGACAACTGCATCTCTTACGACAACCGCAGCTCTTACTACGACAACCGAAGCTCCTACAACCACAGCTCTTACTACGACAACCGAAGCTCCTACAACCGCAGCTCCTACTACGACAACCACAGCTCCTACTACGACAACCGCAGCTCCTACTACGACAACCGCAGCTCCTACTACGACAACCGCAGCTCTTACTACGACAACCGCAGCTCTTACTACGACAACCGAAGCTCCTACAACCGCAGCTCCTACTACGACAACCGCAGCTCCTACTACGACAATCGCAGCTCCTACTACGACAACCGCAGCTCCTACTACAACAACCGCAGCTCCTACTACGACAACTGCAGCTCCTACTATGACAACCGCAGTTCCTACAAGAGCCACAACTGCTGCTTCTAATATGACAACAACCGTTCATAACACAACAAAGACAGCTCTTACTACGGCAAAAGCACTTCTAAGTACGACAACTAGTGTTCCTACAGCAACAACCGCAGCTCCAGCTATGACAACCACAGCTCTTACTATGGCAACCACAGCTCCTACTACGGCAACCACGGCTCCTAATAGAACAACCACAGCTCCTAATACAACATCCACAGCTCCTAATACAGCAACTACAGCTCCTAATACAACAACTACAGCTCCTAATACAACAACTACAACTCCTAATACAACAACTACAGATCCTACTACAACAGCAATACATTCAGTTAATTTCACAATGGTACCTAATTTCACAATGGTAGTTCTAACTAAAACAACTGCAACTCCTGCTACAACATCCTCTACTGAGCTACCAAAAACTACACAAATGAGCACTACAACTCCACCTGCCGGACAGTCAACCACGAATAGTGGGCTTAGTAAGTGTGATTTACTTTACTTAATATCTAATGAAATTGGTAATAGTGGTCAACCTTGTCAAGTCTCCTTATTTTCATCTATTACGGTATGTGCTTGTCTGTCTGTCTGTTTTACTGTCAGTCTGTTTGTTTTGTTTCATGTTTGTTTTTATCATTTACTCATTGTGTCTCCACAGGATATAAGTTAGTACTGAGGTTGAAATTGGACATGACGAGATACCTAACCGAATCTGAGATCTTGAAGCAGGTGAGAGTCGCTCTCAAACACTTCATTTTATAATTAATTCATTAATCTCCAAAAATGATTATAAAATGAGGAAAAACCTCACTCAATGGGATTTAAGCGTAAGTTTGCTTTAACAAATGAGGATATTGAATAAAGATGGAAAGTGAAGTGAATGAAGGGAAGGAGCGTGAAGAGGATAGGAATGTAGCGTTAACTCGTTTACTAAATTATGTAACGCCTTTGTTTATTCCAGCTTCAAGCAGAACTGATCAGACAAGGGCTGCCAGAGACCTTTACACTGCGATTGAGAATCATTCAGAGCTAGTTGACCGGGGGAAGAGGAGGACAACACTGGAGATAAAACACAGACAGATTATAATGCAAACGTGATCACAAAGATACCTTACAATAGATTGTCCTCAATACTACATTAGTACCACATGACCTACGGTAACTAGACCTAATGTATTAGGCAAATAAATTTCTACAGTGCCTTCAGAAAGTTCACACCCCTTGACGTTTCCCACATTTTGTTGTGTTACAAAGTGGGATTAAAATGTGTTTAAATGTATTTTTTTGTCAACGATCTACACTAAATATAGTTGAAGAAAAATTATAATATTGTAAAAAATGTGTACATGAACAATAAAACACTAATATATATTGATTAGCTAAGTTTTCACCTTTCACCTTTGACAGTGATTACAGATGTGAGTCTTTCTAGATACAGTGGGGAGAACAAGTATTTGATACACGGCCGATATTGCAGGTTTTCCTACTTACAAAGCATGTAGAGGTCTGTCATTTTTATCATAGGTACACTTCAACTGTGAGAGACGGAATCTAAAACAAAAATCCAGAAAATCACATTGAATTATTTTTAAGTAATTAATTTGCATTTTATTGCATGACATAAGTATTTGATACATCAGAAAAGCAGAACTTAATATTTGGTACAGAAACCTTTGTTTGCAATTACAGAGATCATACTTTTCCTGTAGTTCTTGACCAGGTTTGCACACACTGCAGCAGGGATTTTGGCCCACTCCTCCATACAGACCTTCAACAGATCCTTCAGGTTTCGGGGCTGTCGCTGGACAATATGGACTTTCAGCTCCCTCCAAAAATGTTCTATTGGGTTCAGGTCTGGAGACTGGCTAGGCCAGACCGGGACCTTGAGATGCTTCTTACGGAGCCACTCCTTAGTTGCCCTGGCTGTGTGTTTTGGGTCGTTGTCATTCTGGAAGACCCAGTCACGACCCATCTTCAATGCTCTTACTGAGGGAAGGAGGTTGTTGGCCAAGATCTCGCGATACATGGCCCCATCCATCCTCCCCTCAATAAGGTGCAGTCGTCCTGTCCCCTTTGCAGAAAAGCATCCCCAAAGAATGATGTTTCCACCATTGCTTCACAGTTGGGATGGTGTTCTTGGGGTTGTACTCATCCTTCTTCTTCCTCCAAACACGGCGAGTGGAGTTTAGACCAAAAAGCTCTATTTTTGTCTCATCAGACCACATGACCTTCTCCCATTCCTCCTCTGGATCATCCAGATGGTCATTGGCAAACTTCAGACGGGCCTGGACATGCGCTGGCTTGAGCAGGGGGACCTTGCGTGCGATTTTAATCCATGACAGCGTAGTGTGTTACTAATGGTTTTCTTTGAGACTGTGGACCCAGCTCTCTTCAGGTCATTGACCAGGTCCTGCCGTGTAGTTCTGGGCTGATCCCTCACCTTCCTCATGATCATTGATGCCCCACGAGGTGAGATCTTGCATGGAGCCCCAGACCAAAGGTGATTGACCGTCATCTTGAACTTCCATTTTCTAATAATTGCTCCAACAGTTGATGCCTTCTCACCAAGCTGCTTGCCTATTGTCCTGTAGCCCATCCCAGCCTTGTGCAGGTCTACAATTTTTTCCCTGATGTCCTTACACAGTTCTCTAGTCTTGGCCATTGTGGAGAGGTTGGAGTCTGTTTGATTGAGTGTGTGGACAGGTGTCTTTTATACAGGTAACGAGTTCAAACAGGTGCAGTTAATACAGGTAATGAGTGGAGAACAGGAGGGCTTCTTAAAGAAAAATGAACAGTTCTGTGAGAGCCGGAATTCTTACTGGTTGGTAGGTGATTAAATACTTATGTCATGCAATAAAATGCAAATTAATTACTTAAAAATGATACAATGTGATTTTCTGGATTTTTGTTTTAGATTCCGTCTCTCACAGTTGAAGTGTACCTATGATAAAAATGACAGACCTCTACATGCTTTGTAAGTAGGAAAACCTGCAAAATCGTCAGTGTATCAAATACTTGTTCTCCCCACTGTAAGTCTCTAAGCGCATTGCACACCTGGATTGTACAATATTTGCATTATTCTTAAAACAAATCTTCAAGTTCTGTTTGTTGATCATTGCTAGACAGCCATTTATAAGTCTTGCCATACATTTTCA
Organism: Oncorhynchus clarkii lewisi; assembly: GCF_045791955.1. NCBI lineage: Eukaryota > Metazoa > Chordata > Actinopteri > Salmoniformes > Salmonidae > Oncorhynchus > Oncorhynchus clarkii. Next base: position 13,996,581 of record NC_092155.1, read on the forward strand.
AGCTGATTTCAATCAAAACTGTAACCGAGCCACTCAAAAACATTCCATGTCGTCTTGGTAAGCAACTCAAGTATATTTTTCCTTGTGTTTTATATTATTGTCATGCTGAAAGGTTGAATTTGTCTCCCAGTGTCTGTTGGAAACAGACTGAACAATGTTTTACTCTAGGATTTTCCCTGTACTTAGCTCCATTACGTTTCTTTTTTATCATAAACTCCCTAGTCCTTGCCAATGACAATTATACCCATAGCATGATGCAGCCACCACCATGCTTGAAAATGTGGTGTGGTGCTCAGTGATCTGTTATGTTGGATTTGCCCCAAATATTGTGCTGCATCAGATGACCTGGCCTCCACAATCACCCGACCTCAACCCATTTGAGATGGTTTTGGATGACTTGGACTGCAGAGTGAAGTAAAAGAAACCAACATGTGCTCAACAACTCTGGGAACTCCTTCAAGACTGTTGGAAAAGCATTCCAGGTGAAGCTGGTTGAGAGAATGCTGTCGTGGAATTTTCCTTAATTACCAAATGATGAGAGAGCAAATCACACACCAGTCAGAGTTATGCTTAATCTTCACCTTTAATAATGAAGCTTTTGCAATAGCATTTTGACTTTCAACATTTCAGTATCTCTAATGAAAAGTTGAGAGTGGTCAACATTTCGCAACTGAGATCTTTTATAGCAAAGATCTTACCCCCCTAGTCGACATGACAAAACACAGATAATAGGAACTTTCACAAGGAAAGATTTTACTCCCATCGCCAGACAACATTGGCTATAAATTATCATTCAGTTTGGTCTCCTAAACGAAGCTCTTATCTCGTTCTTGGTACAAAATAGTACCAAGACATTACCTCATCCAATGGTATATATCAATTGTAATTTTAGATACTCCCATCCCAAATACAACCCATCCTGGACAAGCTCACGGAGAGGAGAGTGAGCCTCTAGGTCAAGATAAGGGCAACCTCAGAGGGAACATAGAATGGTTCCAGACACTGCCATCCTCCTCTCCCCGATGGGAAAAGTAGGGAGTGACTGGCACACAGACACAGTGGAGCAAAACATATGTTTACACATTATGACACCTTGACCTCTCCCCTCTCTGCGGCCCAAGCAACTTAGTCCTGACATAGAACAGATACTGCAACCGCGCCACAGTATTATACAAAAATAACATTCTGATGAGAAGTAACTTACAAACATATGATGAATATAAAACATCTTACCTATGTTACCACCTAATTCTGATTATTCCCCAACATTCCTCTCTCAAGGGACTCAATCCCTTCTGAAGAATCAGAATAGTAACATGGCACCTTACTAACAGTAGTTGCAGAGTATATAATACAATTAAAAAATCCATAATCAAAATGTAAAGATAATAAAGAATCAAATCCCTTCAATGTAATTATTCACCCTTCAGAAACTGAGTTTACAATGTTTATACCATAATACAGACTTGTACCTGTTTAAACATATAGAATAATACATTTGTTGAGTAAAAATGAAAAATAACAAAACATATAAATGCTCCCAAAATTACAAGAGAACCCATGTCTAAACACAGGCCTCCTCACAACATATAGGACAGACATCCCTCTAAGTCCTCATGCTCAGAAATATACTTAGGAATAGAGAATAGGTCATTGAAATCATTCATATTCCAAATCATAAGTAACAACCCAACTATTTATCAAGCCAATATTTAGAATAGCATTCCTCAGTGATTCAAATTTGTCTTATCACTCAAAGTAAAAACCTCAATTTAACACACATCAATATTAGCAGATTTACATACAGTATAATTATCCCATAATTCTACTATTAACTTTTTAAATCATGATTATAATACATATCAGTATCTCAATGCATTCTTAATCTAAATTACTACAATTTACATGGTGTAGACCTCTTCAATCAACATGATACCACAAAAGTATAAACAATTTTATTGGCACAGTTGACCCTCTCAGGCACTGCGATCTTCTGGCGTCTCTTTCGTTCTTCTTCAGATAGCTTTACAGTTCAAAGTGGACGGCCCATGATAATATCCCAATTTCAATGTCTCATCTTTACCACTCATGTCTTGTCCATTCGTCAACCAATATACCAGCAAGTGGACTATCACAGTATGAGAGAAACATGAAAGCAGTTGATAGCTTAGATCTGAGACTGTACACCAATTTCTGGCTTGGTTCTTTTCTCTTGGTAGAAGTGGTTTGGAAAGCCTCCTTCAACGCCTTTGTCACTCTTCTTCAGCCAGTTAGAGGGGGTTTTGAGGTACACACGCTATTCGGTCCAATTTTCTCTTCCATGCATTAAGATACCGTCTGATGTCACTTTTCATTGATAACCTCGAAAGAACAGATCAGAACAACAGTTTAGTTCAGTTCAGTTCATTAAACTACATGATACATTTTTACTTTTACCAATTATTCTTAACACACATATCTAAACATATTTCACAGAGAATATCAAAACATTCTATTGAAACTATTCTTTCAAATTGGTTTATACTCCCCATCTCACTGTCAACTCCATCGTAGAGCCAAGGATCAAGAAGTTAGACCTATACCCCTCGGGAATAGAACAAAACAAACACAACAATACAATACACTCAACAATACAATACACTCCTTCACATATCACTTAAGTTGTATAACTTCAATTCAAACCCTCAAAAAACTGAATCCTCCCCCATGTTTTACACACATCTCTCCGTATGAGAGTAATGTAAAACAAAACTGAAAAGAAATGTAAAACAAAATTTCAGCTAACCTAATCAAATTAAAATCACTAAACTGAAAAAAATCCACAAAGAAAAATGATTTAATATGGTCATAGGAAAATAGACTTAAAGCAGCATACCCTTAGTTAAAAGCAATGCCCTTCACAGTGGTCCAAATTACAAATATCGCTAAGAAACATATTTACCAATTACACAAATTATTTTGAAAGCAGTATTGCAAATGACCATAATTTCATTATCCAAATGGCTTTCCAATGCGGGTGATCAAGCCACAACGGAAAGTCATCAGAAGGTCATAGGTTATACAAAACCCTTCAAAGCAGTGTTTTTCACTATATTAAACAAATTGCAAACAATAATCAACTAGTTCCAACATTTTTGTATTTCCATGTTCCCAGAACATTCCTTTATCAAAAGAATTTGCGTCTGTAAAACAAAACACTTCCAGGCCCCCTCCAATGTGGTAGTTTATGGCCTCAATCTCACTCACTCTTCCCAAGAGTATAGTCCCTGGAAACATTCCAGAGAGAGACAGTGAAATATCCATTTACCCTGAGAAAACACAAAACACTTAGTTAGTATTAATTTACACTACATCGATTCAGAAACTCAAACGTGAACTATAAACCAAACCTAATGATAATTCCACTGTATCTCAAATCATTAATCATAAGTTTTAATCAAATCAATGTATATGTATGATACAATGTTTAATTAAGTTAAATCAACTCCTGAAAAAACTTTAAATCAGAAACCTAATAATTTCAACCTGTTGATATAAATTTAGTAAAAAACAATCCTGATTTTGTTTTTAACAAATCTAAAATCTTTCAAAAGTTGGCGCTGTCTCATCATCGTAAAAATAAAAATAAACTTGTTTTTTTCCCCCACTGATATCCACAAAGCTTTCATTCCACAAAGGTCAATACTGTTCAGCACATCCATTAATGATCTTCCTTTAGTCTGTACAGGGTCTGAAGTTCCAATGTATGCAGATGATACAGTGATAAATTCATGCAAATAACAAACTACACAAGAACGCACTACCATAATGGTTCAGATGACAAAATTGCTCAAAGACTCATGTTTACATCTCAATAAAATAAAACACAGTCTGCATGTTCCTCAAAAAACAACTTCTGATGGAAAAAGCTCCTGGTGGTATCTGATTTTAAGTGCCAAGGCATCATACTTGATTCCAACCTTTCTTTTAAAAAGCAAATAATAAAGGAACTCAAATAACCAAATTCAACCTAGCTAATTTCCCAAAACATATGAAATTGTTTTGACTATTGCGGTAACAACACTATAATTAAAATCTATGATACTCCCCCACTTAACATATTAGTTTACTAGTTTGGCCCAATCTTGCTTTTCAACATTCATACCCATTCAGTCTTCTCAAACAGACTCTCATACTACTCAATCCAGCAATCACCTTTAATGACCTGACATTGTGCCACATAATGGAACCATACTATAATGTTAGACTACATGAACTTTCCTGCTCAAATTAACTGGTGTTACTTAAACAATCAAACCAAGAATCAATAACCATCAGAATCTATTCTTACAATGTTTTATGATTCAGACATCCAGTCTCCCAATTTTCATAGCCTAATACAGTCCAAATAAACGCCACAAATCTATGATGCCCACCTAGCGAATCAGCTGCTAGAAATACAGAAAAAAATGTACCTGAACAACGGTCAAAACAATTAGAGTAAGGTTATTGTATATTCAAACTAATAACGCAAATTTACGTTATTCTACAACAATCTACCTGCCTCCAGCAACTTACCCTGACAATTAGTAGCCAACATAGCAACTAACTCTCTTCCATACTTTCAACTCAACTTTCCCTATTCCTTTTTTCCCAGTGGGCAAAAATATATAACCCCTCTCATTTCAACGTTTTTCCTTACCTCTATCATAAGAGTAAAACCCCAACTTTATAACTTCCTCTTCTCTTTGCTCTCCACACTTATGAAATGTATCCTATTTCTTTAAAAATAACACACGCAGTTCCAAAATGATAACATGCGTCAGTCAATCTATGAGAATGAAAAACATTTCGCTATTCAGAATTTCTTTAACTTAGGTAACTGTCTTCTCTATTGATACAGTAATTTAAATACGACTAAATTCTCAATACATTATTCCAGCAGATAATTTAGTGACCAGACATCGTCTTGCATCAGAATTCGCTTCGTTATTATTTTAAGTTGAATTAGTCTATCAATTTAACCTAAACAATCTATTGAAAACGTTCAATTTATCCCTTCTATCAATTTGAAACAGACAAGCTATTAAAACGTTCAGTTTATATCTTATACAAACACTAGCGACCATAACTTTCCAGGCAAAACATACAAATAGATTATTTACAATCAAAAACTCAGAATTCAGTCAGCGCAATGACTGGGTTCTTCCTTTCGGCCTCGCTAACGCTCCAGCTGTCTTTCAGGCATTAGTCAATGATGTCCTGAGAGACATGCTGAACATCTTTGTTTTCGTTTACCTTGACGATATCCTGATTTTTTCACCGTCACTCCAGATTCATGTTCAGCACGTTCGACGTGTCCTCCAGCGCCTTTTAGAGAATTGTCTTTTTGTGAAGGCTGAGAAGTGCACTTTTCATGCCTCCTCCGTCACATTTCTCGGTTCTGTTATTTCCGCTGAAGGCGTTAAGATGGATCCCGCTAAGGTCCAAGCTGTCATTGATTGGCCCGTCCCTAAGTCACGCGTCGAGCTGCAGCGCTTTCTCGGCTTCGCGAACTTCTATCGTCGTTTCATCCGTAATTTCGGTCAGGTGGCAGCTCCTCTCACAGCCCTTACTTCTGTCAAGACGTGCTTTAAGTGGTCCGTTTCCGCCCAGGGAGCTTTTGATCTCCTCAAGAATCGTTTTACATCCGCTCCTATCCTTGTTACACCTGACGTCTCTAGACAGTTCGTTGTCGAGGTTGACGCGTCAGAGGTGGGCGTGGGAGCCATTCTTTCTCAGCGCTCCCTCTCTGACGACAAGGTCCACCCATGCGCGTATTTTTCTCATCGCCTGTCGCCGTCGGAACGTAACTATGATGTGGGTAACCGCGAACTGCTCGCCATCCGGTTAGCCCTAGGCGAATGGCGACAGTGGTTGGAGGGGGCGACCGTTCCTTTTGTCGTTTGGACTGACCATAGGAACCTTGAGTACATCCGTTCTGCCAAACGACTTAATGCGCGTCAGGCGCGTTGGGCGCTGTTTTTCGCTCGTTTCGAGTTCGTGATTTCTTATCGTCCGGGCTCTAAGAACACCAAGCCTGATGCTTTGTCTCGTCTCTTCAGTTCTTCAGTAGCCTCCACTGACCCCGAGGGGATTCTCCCTGAGGGGCGTGTTGTCGGGTTGACTGTCTGGGGAATTGAGAGGCAGGTAAAGCAAGCGCTCACTCACACTCCGTCGCCGCGCGCTTGTCCTAGGAACCTTCTTTTCGTTCCCGTTCCTACTCGTCTGGCCGTTCTTCAGTGGGCTCACTCTGCCAAGTTAGCCGGCCACCCTGGCGTTCGGGGTACGCTTGCTTCCATTCGCCAGCGTTTTTGGTGGCCCACCCGGGAGCATGACACGCGTCGTTTCGTGGCTGCTTGTTCGGTCTGCGCGCAGACTAAGTCCGGTAACTCTCCTCCTGCCGGCCGTCTCAGGCCGCTTCCTATTCCCTCTCGACCGTGGTCTCACATCGCCTTAGATTTTGTCACCGGACTGCCTTCGTCAGCGGGGAAGACTGTTATTCTTACGGTTGTCGATAGGTTCTCTAAGGCGGCTCATTTCATTCCCCTTGCTAAGCTTCCTTCTGCTAAAGAGACGGCACAAATCATCATCGAGAATGTTTTCAGAATTCATGGCCTTCCGTCAGACGTCGTTTCGGACAGAGGTCCGCAATTCACGTCTCAATTTTGGAGGGAGTTTTGCCGTTTGATTGGGGCTTCCGTCAGTCTCTCTTCCGGCTTTCACCCCCAGTCTAACGGTCAAGCAGAACGGGCCAATCAGACTATTGGTCGCATCTTACGCAGTCTTTCTTTTCGCAACCCTGCGTCTTGGTCAGAACAGCTCCCCTGGGCAGAATACGCCCACAACTCGCTTCCTTCGTCTGCGACCGGGCTATCTCCTTTTCAGAGTAGCCTCGGGTACCAGCCTCCGCTGTTCTCATCTCAGTTCGCCGAGTCCAGCGTCCCCTCCGCTCAGGCTTTTGTCCAACGTTGCGAGCGCACCTGGAAGAGGGTCAGGTCTGCACTTTGCCGTTATAGGACGCAGACTGGGAATGGAACCCAGGCCTCCCGCGTTGCAGGCGAGAATTCTACTACTGAACCACTAATGCTATTCGAAACACTAAGTTTCTCCGCAAATAAACCCAATTTAAAATCAAAACACGTCACTAATCGGTAATTCCCAGAAGAATAATAGCCCAATTTTAATAGTACAAACGTTACTCCAGCTATGATTCTTAAATTCCAAATGAAATATGAATATGAAATGATATTAGCAATCAAAAGAATAATCAAAGAATAAAATCGACATGACTAGGAAACAGATATTGCACCTTTTAATAAAAGTAGATTATGTTTACTTATGCAACGTATTTCAATTACTTTACTACATCACATTAATCACGCAATGATAATTAGTTTGATGGAAAACCTTAGGCTTTGTATGACATTATAAATTACATCGAGATTCCCCCTTAATTCTCTCTAAGTTTATTCAATATATCCCGCAACTTCTCTCATACTGGGAAGAAAAAATATAACATGTTCAGACCTTAAGGGCAGTTAAATTTCAAATGTTTCACCCAGACGGAGATAATCCAATATGCGTTTTATAGTTACATCGTTAGGGTAAGATAACCAAAAGTGGACACACTCTAATCAGTTTCTAGAGCTCAATTTCCCAGATTTTGTAGATTATTTTAATAGTGCTTAAAAACTTCATTTTTATCAAATTATCCATTTAAGATACCAATTCAAAACCTACGTACGTCTACGAATGGGTGGTTTAAATTGTATCTAATCATTCTCAGCATTACTTTATCAAATTTCTAGTAATTGATTATACACACATACAATTTATCATAATTTCAAATAATTCACAGAATCCATATAAAACTTAAGAAATCTTAGGTACTCACACAGAGCTTTCAGGATTACCCACACAGGATTGGTCAGATGTTCACACAGAACTGGTCAGACGTCCACACAGAACATCAGAATAAAAGTTTGCCCACACAGAGTCAACCCTACCCCGCTCACACAGAACGGTCCGACAACTATTACCTAGTGATCCCATAACAAAATACTCACACAGAGTAACCCAGGGCATACCTGGCTAGCACATTTAAAATAATTGGAATTCACCACATCTGAGGGTCACTTAGACAAATCACACAGACGCACAGAATGAGGTCCTTCTTCCAATAGGGCTTCACCAAGTGCCGTGTTTCACCTAGAACACACAGTCAACTGGCCCCTCACCCCGACAGACCTCACCAAATCCCCACTGTGATCAATTCAGTGTCAGGAGGGCTCTTGGTCACTGACAACCGGACAGTGCAGAGTATCTTTTGAGTCCACAAAACCCCCAGATTACTCTCCCCTGACTCGGCCCTGCTTACGCCGCCAAGGTGCCTTCCTTACAAATGAATTCACACTCAGAGTATACGTAACAGGCATAATTAAAAAACTTGACTTCAAATCTGTGTGTGGTTCGCTCACCTTTTTTCTTTAAAAAAAACTCAGTTCGAGATGTGGTATCCACTCGGCTCGCTTCCTCTTAGATCAAAGGTTGGTCCATCTGCTTCGTTCCCGAAGTGTGGTTACCCTGAGATCCCAAGTTTAGGGGATCCCTCGTGCACGATTTATTTACCTAGATCGTCAGGAACGGTCACCGAGTGAAGATTCACATCCCCTCCTCGTCGCCAAATGTCGTGGAAATTTCCTCTATTTACCAAATCATGGGAGCAAACCATAACACAAGTCAGAGTTATGCTTAATCTTCACCTTTAATAATAATTAAGCTTTTGCAATAGCATTTTGACTTTCAACAGTTCTGTATCTCTAATGAAAAGTTAAGAGTCCCAACATAATGGCAAATGGGATCCTTTATAGCAAAGATCCACCACCACTAGACGACATGACAAACCACAGGTCTTAGGAACTTACACAAAGAAAGACTTTACTTCAGAGAGGAGTATCCCCTAGCCAGACAGAGTTGGCTATAAATTATCGTTCAGTTTGGTCTCCGAAACAAAGCTCTTATTTCGTCCTTACAAAATGGTATCAAGACATTACCCCCACCCTATGATATATATCAAATTGTCATTTAGATACAACCAATTCTAAATACAACCCATCCTGGACAAGCTCACGGAGAGGAGAGTGAGGCTCTAGGTCAAGATAGGAGCAACAAAAGAGGGAGCATAGAATGATTCCAGACACTGCCCTCCTCCTCTCCCCGATGGGAAAAGTAGGGAGTGACTGGCACACAGACACAGTGGATCAAAAGATATGTTTACACATGATGACACCTTGACCTCTCCCCTCTCTGCGGCCCAAGCAACTTAGTCCTGACATAGAACAGATACTGCAACCCCGCCACAGTATTATACAAAAATAACATTCTGATGACAAGTAACTTACAAACATATGATGAATATAAAACATCTTACCTATGTTACCACCTAATTTTGATTATTCCCCAACACTATAGAGCAATCAGCTGCTCTAACTTTTTCTATCTGGAATGCACTAGGTTATCAACTGAAACCCTTACTTTCACTACACTCCATCTCCGTCCATGCTGGGTATGTAGATTTTTGTAGCCTTCTCACATGATGTGAGCTATAACATGTTTCCATGAACTACACAGATACTTGCATGGATGTCTTCCATAATAGCTACTCTTAGTCCTGAACTGCCAAGGAGTCAGAGACACCACTTGGTCTACATAGAACTCCACTGAGACATCCCTCCCTATCCTACTCTCACTTCCTGTTTATCCAGATCAAGTGATCTCTTATGCTTGGTTAATACTAATTTCTCCTGGTTTAACTATGTCAATATTACCCTCTGGCCTTCTCGGGTTCATGGAGTAGGAATAAGGTCTCCAACCATACAGCTCAGGATGGACAGCTCACCTATAAAGCCCCACCCTCTTCCAGAAAACACATCATTAGCAAGAGTCAGACACATTTTCACTTCTATGAACAAGAACAGTGAGGAAAGGACAGGTAAGGTATTTTTCACTCGAGAGATAGCCCCCAGAATTCTGTTAATTTCAGTTCTCCTCTCGAACTCTGTTATTGTTCGACAGTGTCATTGTGTCTTACCCTCCCGCAGTGTGATATGAATCCGGGTAGTTCTTTCTGCTAGCTGTCACAAGGAGTCCTTGGTATGGTCCCCCCAACAGGCCTCGGGGACTGGATTGAGTGACTTCACCTGTAATTCACCTGTTGTGCATAAAATATTGGACATACAGGTTTGGTTAACAAACAGTTTCTCATTTGTTCTATCTGATTATTAGCTTTTTTTTTTATTTATTAGTTAATTATCCCGTAGGTCACATCCTATCCTAGAGCACAATTTACCCATCCCCCCTTTGTTACCTGGCTCTGCCCAGGTAACAACCTTGCCTACTCTTAAACAATGATTTAGGTAAGATTAGTAAATTATCCTAATGTCTGACATCATCATGTAGGAGCCCCTTTTCATTTTCCACATGTCCAATTCTCCCTTGGGCGTCCATTCATGTCAATCCTGTAACAATACTCTGTCAAGTTTCTTATCTACTTTAAGAACTATCTGCGCTACTTATATATTTTCTTAAATATATATTTACCGATTTAAACCGTAACCCTTTTCTCTCATATCTCTCAAATACCACTAAGCTTCTAACTGTTTGACTTTATCTAAAATCATTGATTTTAGAAAAAACATGTCTATGAGTGGCTTTTCTCTAAAGTCCTTACATTTCCTTAATCAATCTATCTTAATCCTAACAAAAATCCTAAATCATCACAGATGTCCTATATTCCTGTTAAATGTAATACTATTTAAAAAACTCCTAATAATCAAACAAAGTCTAATAAATGCTAACCATATCAAAATCCTTCCTACACTAACAAGCTCTTTCCTTCAGGGACCCTCAGTATTCTATCTGACAATAACATGAATTTAATATATGTTGCAAAGTGTGGAATACCTTATCTACAGTAATTTATCACCCCTAAGAACTGAAACTTATTTTTCTATGTAATTCCCTGCCCTATTGGCTTAATCTATCTCCTATCCAAACCTCAATGTATCTTATCTTCCGCTATTTATTCTCAATGATAAATAGGATTTTTTTCTCTGTTATAATACCAAATCATTAACAGCCCATTCAAAAACTTGACAGCTAATGTTGTAAAACAGAATCCTGAACCACTTTCTCACTTGCGGTTCAAACAATAATTCTAACCCCCTAACCAAAACTCCATTATAATGAATTTACCTTAAAACTAGTAACTCAATATGACCACATTCATTATACAAATGACTCTCCCCTGAGGCTGATCAGACCTCAAAAGATAGTCATGACAAGGTCAATAGGTCATAAAATCAAAAAATTCACTTGTATAATTAAAACTCATAAACTAAAAACTCATAAAGTTCCATATGTGAGCGTGCCTCTTTAAAATACCTTTGCACTAAAACAAATAGTCCTAACAAATGTTTTATGTGTATATATTTGCAAACCTTAATGATTAATCAAAACTTCCAGGCCTTTTTCAATTTGGTCGTTTATGGCCTCATTCTCCCCAAGATTATAATCCCAGGAAACATCTAAAATTGAGACACCTAAACATCAATTTTCCCAGAAGAACACAACACGACTAACTAGCATTCACTATGCTACTTCGATTCAGAAACTCAAAAGTGAACTATAAACTAAACCTAATGATAATTCCCCTTTAACTCAAATCATTAATCATACATTTTAAACAACGTCAATGTATATGTTTACTTAACATGCTTAACATGCTACCCATTTCCCCTCTGCCGCAAATGTCGTACATTTCTCAGTGTAAGAAATCCGTAATTTAATCCCAGATATTTAATAAAACTGTAAACCTATTTTCCCTTGGCTCCTTCAACTCACATATTTTAGATAACTTCCACCCGTCCCGGTATAAAGACTCCTACTTAAATACACCAAAACAAATGCTTAATTAAGTTAAATCAACTCCTAGAATAACCAATCATCAGTAACCAAATAAACAAACCACTTTTATCAGCAAAAAACAAACTATGCAAAAACTCACTACTATAATGCTTCAGATGACAAAATTACTCAGAGACTCACGTTTACATCTCGATAAAACAAAACATCATCTGCGTGTTCCTCAAGAAAAAAAACAACTTGCCCCTGTTACAGATGTCTACGTATCAGGGGAAAAGCTCAAATAACCAAATTCAACCTAGCTAGTTTCCCGAAACATACGCAATTATGTTTTACTATAGAGGTTGCTTTTCAACATTATTACCCTAACATTGTTCCACATAATGGAAACAGTGCTCAAATTCACTGGTGTTACATAAACAATCAAACCAGGAATCAATAACCATCAGAATCCATTATCACGATGTTTTACGATTCAGACATTCAATCTCCCTTTCTCATAGCCTAATACAGTCAAAATAAACGGCACAAATCAATGATGCCCACCTAGCGAATCAGCTGCTAGTTTTTAGCATCTTTCCTGACGACTTACATACTTCTTTTAAAAATGTATTTGGACATTTTTATCACCTTCTGAAAAGTGACTCAAAACAATAATGCACGCATTTTCCTTCTAAAAGACACAAACAATTTTCTCCGTTACCCCCAGTCACGACATCATTTCCGTGGCGACAGAAGTGCCTCGCGAGTGATGTCATCAACAAGCGTTCAACCTCGACTCAATTCTCAACGATTTTCAATTAATTGTAAATAATTGTTGGCTGTCTGCAGCTACAGTATTTCGGGTTCGATAAACCAAACCTAATTTATCACATCTGTTGAATCCTGAATTAGAGTTTACAACATCAATCAACATCTCTCGTCTCCCAATTCGCTAAATTTATAAGAACATTTCAATGGGCACAAATCTATCGTAATTGTTTCCCCGTTATTATTCAGAATTAATTTGATTTAAGTTACTGTCTCGTCTTTGATTTAGCATTTTAATTACGACTCTATTCCCAATATATTATTCCCAACAGATAATTTAGTGAACAGACATCGTCTTGCATCAAAATTCGCTTCGTCCTTATTTTAAGTTGAATGAATTAGTCTTTCAATTTGAACCAAACAAACTATTTAAAACGTTCAGTTTATATCTTATACCAATGCTAGTGACTATAACTTTCTCTGCAAAACAATTAGTTTAATTACAACCAAAATCTCAGACATATATATATATATATTTTTACGCCTCAGCTGTGAACCGAACCCTGGACTGCAGGTTGTAAGACTGCTACGCTCACCACTATGCCACCCATGCTATGGAACTGACTGAGATTCTCTGCAAATAGACCCATTTTACAGTTATCTGTATTTGTTACTCCGGCATCTGGACAACAGAAAATAGCCCTAATTTAAACGCCCAAAGTTTTCCCTCAGTTAGGATTCTCATTAATCTCGCTCCCATGGTATCTGACCCTTCTTTTTCTTTACCCGATTGTCGCCTCTGACCTTTCCCTCAGTTAAACTACAATATTGGTGGTGACGTCTTTTGCAGGGAGTGTTACACTCCCGGGCGAAATGTCCAATTTCGTTACAATTAAAACATTTTCACTTTTTCTTTTGACTCGCCTTATCCACTTTTCTCGACTTTATTCCTTTTTCTACCTCCATTATACCTCCCTCGGCTTCAGCAGGATTCACATATATGGGTGGTAATCCCGCAGGTAGCTCCTGCAGCCGTATTCTCACCACCACTATTTCATCAACTAGATTACCTCTGTATTTTTGCCATATTCGAGAAGGATATAGTTTGACACCCTCACCTACGCCCAATTGGTTAACCTTTTTTTCATCTGCGGGAGCGGAGAGCAGCCCATCTTTGCTCCTTTTAGGCTTAGTACTTTTTTCACCCTCAACTCTCTTTTTTGCTTCTGAAAGCCAAACTCCGGCTGTGTATAACCCCTATTTATTCTGCTTTTTCAAAAAAAAAAATCCACATTCCTTATGTATCTGTTTTATAAGTGATTCCAACTTTTCGACATCTAGGCGTCCGTCAAAACCATACCTTTTTTTCCCGTTTAGGACAGAAATCTACATTCCTTCGATCTTTTTGTTTCATATAACGGTAATCTTCCGTCTCTTCAGAAAGCAGTTTAGAGGGATTACTACCCATTATAATAAATTCCTGCCCCTCCTAACAATTCCAATCTTAAACACTTTAAGTTAATTTCTCTTTATTGGAATCCTTATCTACTCACGCCTAGTAATTCCAATATTTAACACCTTATGGTTAATATCTCGTTATTGGAATCCTCATCTACTAAATTCTGACATTAAGTCTCACCCGTGTACAATACATTACTGTTCCCATAAATCTTCTGCTAAAATTGTCGCTCCAAATCAGCTTACTTGTAGGGTTGACCAAGGACAAATAGACAGAGGCTCAAGAGTCTCTGTCCACTCGTCGTTCAATCTGACATTTAATCTCACCCGTGTACAGCAATTACTTGTAATATACAGCTATTTCTATTCCTATAAGACTTTTAACCTAATGTCGCCCCAAATATAGCTTAATCTGTAGAGTTGATTGAAAATGACCAACGGAAAGCAACTCAATTGTTCCCCATAATCTAAATAAAGACCACTAACCTGCAGTGTCTATTATCAAGAACTATATATCTATGGGGTCACTTGTTCTGTCTTTCCATTGGATACATTGTTCAATCTGACATTTAACTCCCCCGTGTACAGTAATCACTGTTCCTATAGGTCTTTTAACTTAAACTATGTCGCTCCAAACATAGCCTACTTGGAGAGTTGACCGAAAACAAATGGAGCGAGGCCAGTCCCAAAACCAATCATGCAGTGTCTATTCTTGAAAGCTGATGGTATGAAATCACCTGTTCCGTTTCTTCCCCGGAACCTCAACCACACAATCACTTTTCACTATCAAGAACACAGACTACTGAAAACCGGGAAATACCCCGTCCATTCATCGCTCGATCTGACATTACTTTTCACCCGTGTACAGTGATCACTGTTGGAATATACAGTAAGTCGCTGTTCCTATAAGACTTTTAACTAAAATGTCGCTCCAAGCATAGCCTATTTGTAGAGTTGACTTTCAATCTGAGAACAACTTAAATCCATCCTATGATAATTTAAGTCATTCCCTCTTAATCAAGAATAAAGATTACTGACCTTATCGCCGACTGGGAAAGCAATGTTCGTTGTATCTAGTCACCTTTCCTGTATTCTGTGGTAATACGCAGGCCTGTATTTTAACCTCAATTCAAAGGCCAGGTCTTTAGTAAACGGGTCAAGACCCGTCCGTGCACGATTTTCGGCGTACTACCTCCAGATAACAGGGAGGGATTTAGATCCGGGATCGAAGGACCAATTGTTAGAGGAATTCTAAATTCCTATATGTTTTGTAGCCAAAACCAAATTCACACTCTATCTATTTCATAATAAGTTGTAAGATTATCATTGGCATGAAATAGCGAGAGACCAGTCTTAAAAACAAGTTCAGCATTTATTCTTGATGAGTACTGGCCCAAAATACAAAGAGGTTCTGTGGGGCCTTCCTCACATGCACATCAAAGCCAGGGGGATCACAGTGACCCAAGAAAGCCCTGTCTCTGCCATAAGCTTCACCATCTTAGATTTTAGGGTTTGATTAGCGCATTCAATTAAACTGCCGGATTGCGGCCTGTTGCTACAATGGGTCCTGAGGTCTATCTGCAGTCTCAGACAAGTTCTGTATCACCAGGTTTACAAAGTGGGAGCTATTGTCGCTGGTTACTTTAGATCATAACCCCCACCTTGGGATGATATCCCTAAGGAGATTCTTGGCTACTGCCATAGCAGTGGAATGTCGACATGGGAATGCCTACCCACTTGGAGAAGGCATCCACTATCACCAGACAATATTTGTAACCTTGACAAGGAGAGAGTTCAATCAAATCCATCATTATGTGTTCAAATGGTCCTTCAGGGGTCGGATGAGCCGATAGTGGCATGGGAATCCCTCTTCCCATGTTGTTAGTCATACAAATCACACATTTTGCACAAAATTGTTCAGCAAACACAGAAAATCCAGGTGCAAACTAAAATGTATTTACAAAATCAACAACTCCCCCCTTTGACACATGATCCCTTCCATGTGACAACATAGCTAAGTAGGGGAAACAGCCAGAATTTCCACTTCCTCAACTCAACAGGACCTACAGAGGATTGCAAGTCAGAGATATCAGTGGGAGAGAAGAGGTTATGATCAGAAAGTAAAACCATCTGTAACACAGGGGCCTCCAAGGAGACACCTGCTGCCTTAGCTGCCAAGTCAGCCATAGCATTACCTTTGGAGACAGGGTCGGAAGAGTTAGCATGAGCAAGGCACTTACAAACAGCAATTTCAGAAGGGAGTAAAATAGCTTTTAGCAAGTTATCAACAAGTTTTGAATGAGAGATCATCTTACCAGAGAAGGTCAGGAAGCCGTGCTGTTTCCACAGAGTACCAAAATCATGTACCATACCAAAGGCATATCTGCTATCTGTATAGATCGTAGCAGACTGGCCTTTAGCTAATATGCAAGCTCTAGTGAGTGCAAAGAGTTCTGCTGCTTGAGCAGAAAGGTGGGAGGGTAATTTAGCACTTTCCAGTGTGGTTGAGGCAGTACTAACCGCATACGCAACCAATGGTTCTCCTTTCTCAGAAAGCTGAGCAGAGCCATCTATAAACAGTTCCAAATGTGCATTTTGCAAAGGGACATCAGTTAAATCCGACCTTGGTTTAGAGACAAGCTCCACCAGTTCAGCACAGTCGTGCGGCTCTCCATCATCCTCGGTGGGCAACAAAGTAGCAGGATTTAACACAGTTCACCTCTTCAGGGTCACATGACACATTGTCAGAAGAACATTCTGATAATGGAGCAGTCGAGCTGGTGTTAGATGGGCTGTCTTTGCCTGTGAAATAAGAGCATGTACAGCATGAGGAACGTGTACAGTGAGTTCACACATGGCAACAATGACTGCACAAGCCAACACAGCTTCAGTAGCAGCAGCCACAGCTCTCAAACAACAAACCAGACCTCTGGCCACACTGTCCAGCTGTTTGGAATAATTCCCAACTTGGCACTGCTTTCCTCCATGTTCCTGTGTTAAAACAGATGACATAAAACCATTTTTCTCACAAACAAAGAGGTTAAAAGGTTTAGAATGGTCAGGGAGCCCCAAACAGGGAGAAGTAGTCATGAGTTGTTTCAGTCTGGTCAGAGCAGTCAGACCCTCTGGTGTCCACTTAATTTTGTCATTCATAGCTATTTTGTGGCCATAAATAAGGTCAGCAAGCGGCTGCACGACTTCAGCATAGTCAGGTAACCACGCCCTACAATACCCTGCCATACCAGTCAATGACATCATGTGTCGTTGAGTAACCGGCTGTGGGATAGAGAGAATAGCCTGTATCCTCTCTTTACCCAGCTGCCTGCCATTGGGAGAGATGTCATAACCCAAATACATTACTGTCTGTGAAACCAACTGTAACTTCTTCTTTGAAACTTTGTGGCCATTCTTAGCGAGAAATATCAACAGAGCCCGAGTACCAGTTTCACAAGTTTCCATTGAGCTGGAGCACAACAACAAATCATCCACATACTGAATCAGAGTGCTGCCCTCAGGGGGTACAAAACCCTCCAGAGTTTGTGCTAAAGCCGCTGAAAAAACTGAGATTCTGGTGCCACTGGAATACTGAAAAATGCATTTGTCAAATCAATCACAGAGAACCACTCTGCTGTGGGTGGTACCGCCCCCAACAGTGTAGTGACATTAGGAACCACCGGGGCACGGGCAAAAACTGCATCGTTCACAGGCCTTAAGTCCTGGGCCAATCTCCAATCACCTGAAGGTTTTCGAACAGGCAAGATAGGGGTGTTACAGGGTGATTCTGGACAGGGAATTAAGGCACCATTAGCTAACAAGGATGCATGAACAGAAGTAATACCTGCTATTGCCTCCCTACTGAGTGGATACAGTGCCCTAGATGGGCGCCTGGTATCTTTAGGAGTGACTACCATTGGCTCAGCTCCCTTTATTCTCCCAAAATCATACTTGTCCCTTGCCCATAGGCATTCAGGGACCCCTCTCAGGAGGGGTGAGTCTTCACTCAACAACATGACATTGGTAGAAAAAGAAACCTGATCAACACCATGCACACCCCTCTCAGTTGGTGTTCCCTAACTGAGTGGGTAACAACTTGTCAGTGTGCTGGGTGAATAAGTTGACCCATCAGGGCGCATCTCCCAGTCTGTAGCATCAACCAAGCATTTCATCCAAATTCCAGTATCCACCCATTCTACTCTGTCTGATTTTGCCAGGGACACATGTGGTGCGCTATCCTCAAACAGGTAGAGCTCTTTCTGTGCAGGGGTTAGATTAACCCCTAAAGCACAGAAATCACTGCTACAGTATAAACCCTCACACTGCACTGACTCATTCTGTAATGTATCACACAGCCATCGTTTCTCATAATGGAGATCTCTTGTCAATGGTGAAAAATGGGAGGTGCATTGTAAGCCTGCTTCAGACATGAAACTGCCCTCGTGGCCCCAATGGGTTTTGGCCATTGTGAAAACACGAGCAATATTGGGCACCTCGTCATCAACATCCCATGCATAATACCAGTCACAACACTCAGACATTAACATCAATTGCTCCACCACTTCCTCCTCTTCCTCATGAATAAAAGTTAAACCGGTTTGGCCACATGTTATGTTGATGCCAAGTTTACACAGGAGGTCCCTGCCCATCAGATTGTCAGGACAGTGATCAGAGTATAGAAATTGATGTTGACACTTCTCCTCACAAAAGGAGACAGGCAGAGGCATAGTTACCTGCTCTCTGAGTGGGAGGCCTGAAGCCCCTACAGTTTTGACTATTTCATTAGACATGGGAGGTTTTATCATAGCCTTGCAGTTAATGACAGACATAGCAGCCCCAGTATCAACAAGAAATACTAATGACTCACCATTGACGCAAGCCTCCACTGTTGGCTCTACTCTCGGAAGGGTGTGACACTTTAAAAACAAATGCTCTTGTTGCTCTGAGGATTTTAGTACAACTGTCCCTGTCTCCTCATCATGTCAATACTCCTCCCCCTGTCCCTTTCCTGGATTGTACAGGGGCGTCTGTGCCGACGGCCCCGTCTGCCAGGCTCCAGGTTGTACTCTGCCTGGAGGGACTCCTTGTGGTCCCCACTGTTGCTGTTGCTGGACCCCGTGTGGTGGCCCGACCTGCCATTGGTTGGGAGGTGGCTGCCACGGCTGTTGTTGGAATGGGGCTGTCCATGCATGTGCTCCTTTTCCTCCTCCTCTTGCCCCCTCCTCTCGGGCCCCTCTTCTCGGTCCGCCCCTGCCTTTGTTCCTCTGTGGATTTGTTGGCTCGGAGCAGTCAGCAGAAAAATGACCCGGCTTCCCACAGTTGTAGCACCTGCGCACGTCACCCCCTTGTCCTGTCCCTGCTGGGGCTGCTCCCTGGTAAAACGTCATCTGGGCAGCCTGTAGTTTCTGTGTCTTTACTTTTTCTTCCTTTATTTTTTCTTCCTTCTGAGCACTTTGTTGTCTCTCAGCAAGCTTGCAGTACTGTACCACCGTTGCTAATGGCTCCTAACAGATGCAGGTAGTCCTCACAGCTTTCTCCAGGCCCGGTGTCAGACCCCTCACCAGTGCGTCTTTCAGCAGATCCCCATATGCATGTTCGTTTGGTCTGATACCACTGTGTAGCCTGAAACAGGTCTCAAGTCTCTTTCTGAAAGCCTCCAGGCCCTCCTCTTTCTTCATAGTGCATTCTCTGATAGCAGTCCAGTCGGTCTTAGTTGGATACATCTCCACAATCCTGGCCAGCAGCGCCGTTATCTGGTCCTGATATGCGCCATTCTCAGCCCACAGGTAGTTGCAATCAAACTGTCCCTGTACATCCGCCCACCTGAGTCCCAGTTTCTTTTTACAGATATGGGCTATCTCAGCAGCAGATGGTTTGTACTGACCCACCAAAACCCTCATCTCTGCTGAATATTTCACAGCGTCTTTACTTGGCTCTGGTAGGTCCTCTACAATGTCTTTGATTTCATCATGTCTCCACGTCCTCTGGACATACACAATGGGGTTCCATGCTGCGGCAGCAGCAGCATTAGCATCATCAGGTCGAGGCTGAGGGTTGGGACATGCCATCAGAGGGTATTGATGATACATGTCTGATGCTGGGTCGTGTGGGAAGGGGGTAGAGACACGCCTCTCCGTCCTGGCCCGTAGACAGTCCTTCAGCGGGGGATTAAGCTGGGGTGCCAATCCGTCCTCACTTTCCACACTGGAGCTGAGTGAACGAGCCTCGAGAAAAGGATTGTTGATTTGTTTACCCTTCTGGCGTGCTCCCCCCACTGAGCCTCCAGCGAGCCTCCAGCGAGACTGGCCGGAGTCAGGACTTCAGCCAGGCTCCGTGCCAGACGATCAATCACCGTGGTGTTGGGAGAGACAGGGGGTGGGGCTGCAGGTTGTAGTGGTCTTGCATCCAGCGGATCAGCAGGAGGCAGCTGAGGAGGAGGGAGGTCCGGGAACACTGGGTAGAACGTTTGAGGAGTACAGTAGGGAGGGAGACAGTCTCTGTCATCATCATCCTTCCTATTCCTTTTCACTGTTTCATCTTTCCACTTCTTTTCTCCTTCCTCAGTCTGAACTATCATATTCTGACAGGGTTTTCCCCAAAATGTGTCCTGTCTTTTCTTCCATTTGTCAGCTTCCCTTTCCCATTTCCTGAATTTCACCCAATCAATTTGATCCTTTTTTCCTAGTTTACCTTCCTTCTCTACCAATCTCTGTCTTATCTCATCTAACAGCGTCACACTTAGTGTCCCTGTCAAAGGAAAACCACCCTCTCTATGCCATAGAAGTACCTGTTCCAGAACATCCCTACACCATTTATCTACCATAACCTTCAAGGCTCCAGTAGGAGGGTCCAGAATGCCTGGTTCTTTGCACTCGCACGCTCCCATGGCTCCTTAGTCACACACACACACACACACACACACACACACACACACACACACACACAGGGAGAGAAAAAACGTTATAACAGGAATTCCTTAAGTACTCACACAGAATTTTAATGATCACCCACACAGGATTGGTCAGATGCTCACATAGAACTGGCCAGATGTCCACACAGAACATCAGAACATAAAAAGGTTACCCACACAAGGTCAACCTACCTCGCCTACACAGAACGCTCCTACAAAACAAAATATTCACACAGAGTAACCCAGGGCATACCTGGCTAGCACATTTAAAATAATTGGAATTCACCACCTCTGAGGGTCACTTAGACAGTCACACAGACACCTTCCGAATGAGGTCCTTCTTCCAATAGGGCTTCACCAAGTACCGTGTTTCACACAGAACACACAGTCACCTTGGCCCCTCACCCCCACAGACCGCACCAATCCCCACTGTGATCAATTCAGTGTCAGGACGGCTCTGAGTCCTATCCAACTCAACTTCAAGTGTGGTTTGCTCACCTCACCTCACCTGTTTTTTAAAAAAAAAAAATGTACTATGTTCGGGAAGTGGTATCCACTCGGCTCGCTGCCTCTCCGATCTTAGGTTGGTCCATCTGCTCCGTTCCCGAAGTGTGGTCTCCCTGAGATCCCGAGTTTCAGGGATCCCTTGTGCACGATTACCTAGGTCGTCGGGAGCGGTCATCGAGTGAAGATTCACATCCCGTCCCCGTCGCCAAATGTCATGGAAATTTCCTTAATTACCAAATGATGAGAGAGCAAATCACACACCAGTCAGAGTAATGCTTAATAACCTTTTGTGACTAGGGGGCAGTATATTCATTTTTGGAAAAATAACGTTTGCGTAGTAAACGGGATATTTTGTCAGGACAAGATGCTAGAATATGCATATAATTGACAGCTTAGGATAGAAAACACTCTAACGTTTGCAAAACTGTAAAAATATTGTCTGTGACTATAACAGAACTGAAATTGCAGGCGAAAGCCTGAGAAAAATCCAATCCGGAGGTGACTCATCTTTTGAAAGTTCTGCGTTCCAATGCGTCCCTATTGAGCAGTGAATGGGCTATCAACCAGATTACTTTTTCTCCGTATTCCCCAAGGTGTCTACAGCATTGTGACGTATTTTTACGTATTTATGTTGAAGAATACCCGTAAGCGGCTACATTGCGCAACTGGGCACCTGATGGCTCCCAGAGTGATTCTCGCGTAAAATACAGAGTTAGCCATTATTCCAATCGGTCCTACTGAAAAACCAATTGTCCCGGTGGATATATTATCAAATAGATATTTGAAAAACACCTTGAGGATTGATTATAAACAACGTTTGCCATGTTTCTGTCGATATTATGGAGCTCATTTGGAATATTTTTCGGCGTTTTCGTGACTGCAATTTCCGGGCGATTTCTCAGCCAAACGTGAAGAACAAACGGAGCTATTTCGCCTACAAAAATAATATTTTTGGAAAAAAGGAACATTGGCTATCTAACTGGGAGTCTCGTGATTGAAAACATCCGAAGCTCATCAAAGGTAAACAATTTAATTTGATTGCTTTTCTGATTTCCGTGACCAAGTTACCTGCTGCTAGCTGGACAAAATGCTATGCTAGGCTATCGATAAACTTACACAAATGC
Organism: Oncorhynchus clarkii lewisi; assembly: GCF_045791955.1. NCBI lineage: Eukaryota > Metazoa > Chordata > Actinopteri > Salmoniformes > Salmonidae > Oncorhynchus > Oncorhynchus clarkii. The sequence goes on from NC_092155.1 coordinate 14,019,267, forward strand.
TTATCTAGCTTCGGCTGTAAAGCATATTTAGAAAATCTGAGATGACAGGGTGATTAACAAAATGCTAAACTGTGTCTCAATATATTTCACTTGTGATTTTCATGAATAGGAATATTTTCTAGGAATATTTATGTCCGTTGCGTTATGCTAATTAGTGTCAGTCGATGATTACGCTCCCGCACGCGGGATGGGGAGTCACCAGAGGTTAATCTTCACCTTTAATAATAATTAAGCTTTTGCAATAGCATTTTGACTTTCAACATTTCAGTATCTCTAATGAAACGTTGAGAGTTGTCAACATTTTGCAACTGAGATCTTTTATAGCAAAGATCCACCCCCCTAGTCGACATGACAAAACACAGATAATAGGAACTTTCACAAGGAAAGATTTTACTTGAGAGAGGGGTATCCCATCGCCAGACAGCATTGGCTATAAATTATCGTTCAGTTTGGTCTCCTAAATGAAGCTCACAAGCATATTATGAAAATAAAACATCTTATCTATGTTACCCAACTAATTCTGATTCATCCCAAACAATGCCAAGAGTGGGCAAAGCTGTCATCAAGGCAAAGGGTTGCTCCTTGGAAGAATCTCAAATATATATATTTGTTTAACACTTTTTTGGTTTCTACATGATTCCATATGTGTTATTTCATAGTTGCTATCTCTTCACTATTATTCTACAATGTAGGAAATTGTACAAATAAAGAAAAACCCTGGAATGAGTAGGTGTGTCCAAACTTTTGACTGGTGCTGTATATATATACATTGCATTCGAAATGTATTCAGACCCCTTTACTTTTCCCCCATTTTGTTACGTTACAGATTTATTCTAAAATGGATTAAAGAAATTACAATTATCATCAATTTCACAAAATACCCCATAAAGCAAAAACAACAGAAAATCTGTCACTGTCCCAATACTTGAATATACAATGAGCTCCAAAAGTATGTACATTTACAGAACATTAATTATGGTTATTACAAATTTAAGCAACTAAAAGCAGGTTAGTTGCTAATACATTAGGTACAGTTACCGTAGGTCATGGGGTAAGAATGTAATCTTGAGGATAATCAATTGTAAGGCATGTGTGTAAACCACAGTATCTCTGTTGTGACTTTGGATGTTCAAGATAATTTATTTAATAATTACTGGAATAATGATTTCATCAAATGTATTATAATTAACTTAGTTATCCTATCCAAACAAATCCAAATGAAATGTTTTATATAAAGATGCCTTTAATTAACTATATCAGTAGTTATCTTAACTGTTGTACCAGTCCCATATCAACAATAGTATTGTAACCACCCTGGGTAGTGTAACGACCCTGGGTTTATTAACGCGGAAATCTGCGGCACAGTCGATAGCGCACCAGACCTCGGGCTCGAAGGTCGAGGGTTCGAGACCTGCTCCCTGCTGTTTCATTACAGTATTAAATCAACAGTCAGTGGCTATGTTCTCATTCTGAAAGTCATCTAACTCGGAAACTTCAAGGACCCAAACACTTGTAACGGAACTCAAGGCTACAGATAATTCATTATTTTGGCTTTTATTTACTTGACTAAATAAGTTGGAAAATTAGGTAGTTAACAGAGTAAGGCAAGGTAGCGTCTAATGGAATACTACACGGTTATTGAGGTAAGAATCGCCACAGGTCAACATACCTGAACTTCTGTACATGAACTCAGCAAATACAACTGTACAGTACCAGTCAAAAGTTTGGACATACCTACTCATTCCTGGGTTTTTCTTTATTTGTACTATTTTCTACATTTTAGAATGTAAAAAGTGAAGACATCAAAACTATGAAAGGACATATGGAATCATGTATAAACTAAAAAAGTGTTAAACAAATCCAAATGTATTTTATCTGTGAGATTCTTCAATGTAAACACCCTTTTCCTTGACAGCTTTGCATACTTTGACTGAAACAGCGGTCCACCCTGTTTGAAACAGGATCTTCCCCAAACTGTTGCCACAAAGTTGGAAGCACAGAATTTTCTAGAATGTGCTGTAGTGTTAACATTTCTCTTCACTGGAACTAATGGACCTGACCTGAACCATGAAAAAAAGCCCAGACCATTATTCCTCCTCCACCAAACTTTACAGTTTGGACTATGCATTCGGGCAGGTAGCGTTCTCCTGGCATCCGCCAAACCAAGACTTGTCTGTCAGACTGACAGTTGGTGAAGCGTGATTCATCATTCCAGAGAACGCATTTCCACTGCTCCATAGTCCAATGGTTTTACAGCACTCAAGCCGACTCTTGGCTTTGCACATGGTGATCTTAGCCTTGTTTGCAGCTGCTCAGTCATGGAAACCCATTTCATGAAGTACCCGACGAACAGTTTGTCTGCTGACGTTGCTTCCAGAGGCAGTTTGGAAATAGGTAGTGAGTGTTGCAACCAAGAGCAAACTATTTTTACAGGCTATGTGCTTCAGCAATCCTGTTCTGTGAGCTTGTGTGGTCTACAACTTCCTACCACTGAGCTGTTGTTGCTCCTAGACGTTTCCACTTCACAATAACAGCACCTAGATTTGACCAGGGAAGCTCTAGCAGGGCAGAAATTTGATGAACTGACTTGTTGGAAAGGTGGAATCCTATGACGGTGCCAAGTTGAAAGTCACTGAGTTCTTCAGCAAGGACATTCTACTGCCAATGTTTGTTAAGGAGATAGCACACCGCCATGCAATCTTTTACACACCAGTCAGCAATGGGTGTGGCTGAAATAGCCAAATCCACTAATTTGAAGGGGTGTCCATATATACTGTGACAATTATCTTCAGGTTTAGGAGAGTTTGTACACAAATGCAGTGGGAGACCTACACAAAATAACACCAGAGAGTTCTATCAAACAGGATAGTACTGTTTCTGGAGCGCCCCAGGTCGCAGACTTGGTCCAGGATAGCAGGGTTCGGTACACAAATCGGGTTCTCGGTAGATCCGAGTCCAAAACTGCCAACAGGTAAGTCCAAACAGTCCAGGGGTCTCATTTACAAAACTGTGTGGAGGATTCAAGTTAAAAGGTGGCGTATGGACGAAACACAGAAAGTGCTTTCTCACAAAAAATATTCTGATTGATAACACAGTGCGCACACGTCCCATGCCGGTTTCCCTTTATAAATCAGAATCAACTGTAAATTTGGCACACCTGAGCAAGCGTCTTATCCCACCCTTTTAACGGCCATAGTTATTTATAAATAGTCAGTGAAAGGCCCATAATTAATATTAATCCATACTGATTGCATGATGACAATGACTGCAAATCCTGACAGAAAGTAAGGTGAAATGAAAGTTCTTGTAGGGGAGGTTGAAGAAAGAAAAGTGTATTGTTTGGTGGACACAGTGTGGGCATTACATATGACAAAAAGGCGTTAGAGTGGCAGCCGATGTGAAAGAAGGTCGGACCCTCTCAAAAATAAAAAAATAAGTGGTCCAACATAAAAGTGGAGGCCAAAAGGTGCATAGCCTTATAGTCGGGGGAAAGGGGACACCGGAAATAACCCCTTGATGAGCAACTCGCCAGTATTATAGGGGAATCCCTCCTGAATGGAGTAGTGACGGAGGTGGAGGGGACACGGGCATGCAAGACACACCAGATGATCCAGGTATGTAATTAGTATTTCCTCGTTTAACAAGAGGTCAACCAACTGCATTCAAGTTGTGTTTAAACATTTATTTACACAAACAATTGTGACATTATCTATTGTTTTTAGTCGCTTGCTTGTTCCAGCAGGGTCGGTGGTGCTGCAGCTGAACAGGAGCTGAGTGTGCCCATCTCCGTGTCACAACCTCCAAAGTCCGTGTCCTCACAGATACTGTCCTGCAAACGCAAAGAGACACCATCAACGCTATTAACGAGGTTGCCAAGGAGTTGAAGTGGGACAGGCACGGCTTGGTTTCTGCGGGTGCTTCTCTGTAAAGCTGGGCCCACTACAGCACAGAGATCCAAGAGAACAGTTTGTCCTACTTAGTTTGTCCTACTGTTCACATGATTTATGAGAATACATTTCATAACATGCAAGTATTGTTTAATAATTACAGATCCAATTAAATATTATTCCAGATTACCTGTACAACATATTTGAGGGGTTCTTTTGCAAAAACAGATATCTCCGTTTGTATTTATTAATCTAAATCATGTTTTTTGTGGGATTTTTTGTCTGCAATCTAGGGAACTCTTCATATATAATACGTGAGAGGTAATATTTTGATTTATTTTACACAATTGTATCAATTTCAAAGCGTTTCTAAAGTTTCATTCTTCTGCCATAGAAGTCGCAGTTTCTCATTTCTCCAGTTTATGTGTGTACCTATGGGGCAAAGTGTCCGTGGAGGACCGCACATTCTCCCATCAAGTTTGTTTGTTGTAAATTTGCTTAGAAAGTGGCGTAAACCTTCTTTTGTGCATACGCAAAGTTTATTAATGAGGCCCCAAGTCATACACGGTAAATCCAGCAGATGTAATATCACTTTCTCATTCTCAATGGTTCACAGTTCCACAGCTCCTAGCTCTTTCTTCCTGGTGTGGCTTAACCCCTTACAGTGCCTTGCGAAAGTATTCGGCCCCCTTGAACTTTGCGACCTTTTGCCACATTTCAGGCTTCAAACATAAAGATATAAAACTGTATTTTTTTTGTGAAGAATCAACAACAAGTGGGACACAATCATGAAGTGGAACGACATTTATTGGATATTTCAAACTTTTTTAACAAATCAAAAACTGAAAATTGGGCATGCAGAATTATTCAGCCCCCTTAAGTTAATACTTTGTAGCGCCACCTTTTACTGCGATTACAGCTGTAAGTCGCTTGGGGTATGTCTCTATCAGTTTTGCACATCGAGAGACTGACATTTTTTCCCATTCCTCCTTGCAAAACAGCTCGAGCTCAGTGAGGTTGGATGGAGAGCATTTGTGAACAGCAGTTTTCAGTTCTTTCCACAGATTCTCGATTGGATTCAGGTCTGGACTTTGACTTGGTCATTCTAACACCTGGATATGTTTATTTATTATTTATGTAGATTTTGCTTTATGTTTTGGATCATTGTCTTGTTGGAAGACAAATCTCCGTCCCAGTCTTAGGTCTTTTGCAGACTCCATCAGGTTTTCTTCCAGAATGGTCCTGTATTTGGCTCCATCCATCTTCCCATCAATTTTAACCATCTTCCCTGTCCCTGCTGAAGAAAAGCAGGCCCAAACCATGATGCTGCCACCACCATGTTTGACAGTGGGGATGGTGTGTTCAGCTGTGTTGCTTTTACGCCAAACATAACGTTTTGCATTGTTGCCAAAAAGTTCAATTTTGGTTTCATCTGACCAGAGCACCTTCTTCCACATGTTTGGTGTGTCTCCCACGGGAACGGTGGCTTGTGGCAAACTTTAAACAACACTTTTTATGGATATCTTTAAGAAATGGCTTTCTTCTTGCCACTCTTCCATAAAGGCCAGATTTGTGCAATATACGACTGATTGTTGTCCTATGGACAGAGTCTCCCACCTCAGCTGTAGATCTCTGCAGTTCATCCAGAGTGATCATGGGCCTCTTGGCTGCATCTCTGATCAGTCTTCTCCTTGTATGAGCTGAAAGTTTAGAGGGACGGCCAGGTCTTGGTAGATTTGCAGTGGTCTGATACTCCTTCCATTTCAATATTATCGCTTGCACAGTGCTCCTTGGGATGTTTAAAGTTTGGGAAATCTTTTTTATCCAAATCCGGCTTTAAACTTCTTCACAACAGTATCTCGGACCTGCCTGGTGTGATCTTCCTTGTTCTTCATGATGCTCTCTGCGCTTTTAACGGACCTCTGAGACTATCACAGTGCAGATGCATTTATACGGAGACTTGATTACACACAGGTGGATTGTATTTATCATAATTAGTCATTTAGGTCAACATTGGATCATTCAGAGATGCTCACTGAACTTCTGGAGAGAGTTTGCTGCACTGAAAGTAAAGGGGCTGAATAATTTTGCACGCCCAATTTTTCAGTTTTTGATTTGTTAAAAAAGTTTGAAATATCCAATAAATGTCGTTCCACTTCATGATTGTGTCCCACTTGTTGTTGATTCTTCACAAAAAAATACAGTTTTATATCTTTATGTTTGAAGCCTGAAATGTGGAAAAAGGTTGCAAAGTTCAAGGGGGCCGAATACTTTCGCAAGGCACTGTAAGTACACTGACCTGTTCACCATAGACAACAGGGAGGACATAAGTAAATTGATAAATACTTTTATTGTGCAAAGAGTGTGCAAAGCTGTCATCAAGGCAAAGGGTGGCTACTTTGAAGAATCTCAAATATAAAATATATTTGACTTGTTTAACACTTTTTTGCATACTACATGATGCCATATGTGTTATTTCATCATTTTGATATCTTCGGTATTATTATACAATGTATAAAATAGTAAAAATAAAGAAAAACCCTTGAGTGAGTAGGTGTGTCCAAACTTTTGACTGGGCTGTATGTTAGCCAGTTATCCACACTTCCTGCGGGGACTGTCAGTGGCAACTTAAGAGTTGGAACTGCATCAGGCTTCAGTACAAGAAACGTGGCATAAGTTCGAGTTTCAGCAGGTTCTCCAAGCACTCTTTGTGGTCAACTTTGGTTTCATCCTCAGCTTGGGAAATTAATGTAACCCACTTCCCCATAAATCTTCCTTTTTGGGGAAGTTAAACAACTGCTGTAAATTACAATGAGTAGGTGAGCTGACATCATCTCACTTGAGGCAAAGCAAAACCAAGTGATTCAGCTCAACAGACAGCAATAAAATAGGTTTTTCAGTCTCTAGTGATAGTAAATACCCCTGACTTATTTAAAATGTTAATTAAATTAAATTAAAATGTAGTGTTCCCTGTGCATTCACCCTAATGTATTTTATTTAAATGTTTGATATGTCTCAGTTCAAAGACAGACAGGTCTTCAAATGATGTGTCTTAATAGATTTAATGTTGAAAACGTGTTTTTTTAAACATATCATACCCTATAGTTTGTAAAACACTGTTGATTTGAACCCTACTGTTGTATTTTGTGGTTGTGATGAGTAGTTATCTATTAAACATGACATTACGGTACGGTAATATAAAGTTGCTGATTCTTAACTTCTAATCAACCATGTCAGACTCAGAATTGACTTCAATCGTATTTCACTTCATTAATGTAATTACACCAACAGTAGTTTAAAGAGTGAGACAATTATTTGTTAACATGTTTATATACTGTATATCCATACTAGAGTATAAATGCAGTATGAAATGGAAATAATATCACTGTAAGAATGGTTTAAAAATACATTATAAACCATATGAAAATAATTATGAATCATAATAAAAATAAAGTAGTTAAAACAATTTTAAAAAAAATGTTACTATCTATCAATCACACAGTTTCATGTTAAGATAGTTGTGTACTCTTAGAAACTGAGAAATAACAAGTCATGTAAATACATTGAATCAGTAACAAGAAAGGTGAAACATTTAGACATGTCTTGGAATTATAGTTTGAACAATTCATAACAGCATTAAGTGCGAAAACCCAATCCAAATGCAATTTGACATAATGTATCATTATTACAAAATAACTACTGGCTAGAGTGTGAAAATTAGAATATAAGGGATATGAGACAGTAAGGAAAAACTAAGGGGACGTGACTGAGGTGAAAGACAATATTTAATATCCAAATTGGTTAGAATCAGGTGAACGTTAGGTTTAAGAATAGGGTTACGTGCTATGATGTGTACAAACCCTGGATGACTGGCATCGTGCTCTGTATTGAAGCTACTCGTGCAGCTATCTTGGCACTCTTGGCAATATTGACATTTTGGAAGCTATAGAAATGCATTTATTAATGTCTACATCCGTTTTGACATATTTATTCTATAACAGACACCTTAATGCATACTTTAAAATTATACTATGTAAGCTGAACATAAAATTGAAACAATATATTTTAAAAACATTCCGTAAAGTATTTATTTTTGGAGAGTACTAATGTTCCTGTCTCCACTACAACAAAACATACTTAAAAACATGTAATTTTGTCCTTGAACATTTTAATTGAAATACTGTAGAATTCTATTCAATTCCATTGGAGGACTGCTCCTACTAGGGAGTGCCAATATGGCCGACCGGTGGCTTCAAAGTCTCTCAATGGCCAATAAATACTGTAGCATCAACAATCCAGGGTTTATATACATCATTGGTTATGTGTTTGGTTAGGGGGTTAGGGGGTTGGTTAAGGATATTGTTAGGGTTACGGTAAGGGTTAGTTTTCAGGGTTTTGGCAAGTCGAGCTGTAAATGGGATGTTGGTCAGAAAAGTCCCCTTAGTCTCTACTGTAATAGTATTTACAGCTTCATACTCGGTTCAGTTTCTCCTTCTTACTTCTTCCCCTTTTCTTCCTTGTGGAAGATCTTCCCATCAGGCTGCTCCTTCCATCTCAATTTGACATCATCAGACATCCCCTTCTCAGTCAATTCCTTCTTTATCTGAGGAACACAAACAGAATTTTGTTTACTGGCTGGTCTACCAACTATGCAGTCAGTACTGGCTAACACTTTACTGCATGCATTTATAATCTATTTATAACAGTTATATAAGACATTATAAAATCAGTCATAGACAGTCATAAACATTATGGTCGTTATAGATAACAGGTAAATCTGTAGTCAATGGTATATAATTTAGCTAGATACTGCAGTAACCCTTTATCACTTGTAACCCTTTATCACCACTAAAATGGCTCTAATTTCTCAACGAGGAAGAGAAGGTGAAATTTACCTGCTGCAAGATGGCTTCCTGAATGGCAGGATCAGTCAGGACCATGTTCTGGTCTTTTGGGGTCAGCTTCACTCGCACCACCTGCTGAGTCTTTGTCACTGCGGGAGCTAACAGAGCCAGAGACGGAGCCAGAGACGGTGCCAGAGACGGCGCCAGAGACAGAGACAGAGCAGACCTAACTCACTCTATTAAATTAATCATAACAGGAACATTTTACATTAGCTAGAAATTCAAAAGGAAATTATCTTAACAGAGAAAAATGTCCTCTGTGTGCTACCTATATCCCCCCACTAGAATCCCCATACTTTAATGAAGACAGCTTCTCCATCCTGGAGGGGGAAATTAATCATTTCCAGGCCCAGGGACATGTACTAGTCTGTGGCGACCTAAATGCCAGAACTGGACAAGAACCTGACTGACACCCTCAGCACACAGGCGGACAAACTCCTATCTGGAAATGACAGCATTCCGTCCCCAATATGCACCCCAGGCACAACTAAGACAACATAACCAACAAAAACGGGTCACAAATCCCGCAGCTCTGTCACATGCTGGGTATGTACATAGTCAATGGTAGGCTTCGAGGGGACTTCTATGGTAGGTACACCTACAGCTCAGCTCATCCCTTGACAGTAGTACTATAGACTAATTAATCACTGACCTCAACACAGAGTCTCTCAGAGCATTCACAGTCAGACCACTGACACCCCTATCAGATCACAGCAAAATCACACTACAGGAACAGAGCAATGCTCAATAATGAGGCATCAAAGCCAAATGAACTGAATAAAATTAAGAAATGCTATAGATGTCACGACTTCCGCCGAAGTCTGTCCCTCTCCTTGTTTCTAGCCATCGCCGATCCACTTTTCATTTTCATTTTGTTTTGTCTTTGTTTTACACACCTGGTTTCAATTCCCCAATTACATGTTCATTATTTAACCCTCTGTTTTCCCCATGGTTTTTGTGCGTGATTGTTTTACGTATGTTCGGCCCGTTATTGTGGGCTCGGTATTACGACATGTTATTTGGAATATTTGAGTAAAGTTACTTGTGTTACTCATCTCTGCTGTCCTGCGCCTGACTCCTCTGCACCAGCTCCACCCAGACCATTACAATAGATGGAAGGAAAGTATGTGGAAGCCTACCAAAAAACTATTAGGCAACAACAAATTCAAACCCATTTAGACAACTTCCTGGATCAAACTTTCCACTGTAATAGTGAAGGTGTAAACCTGGCAGTAGAAAACCTAATCAGTGTATTTGACCTCTCAGCTTCACTATGAAATAAAACATAAAATTAATGACAAATGGTTTAATGAAGAATGCAAAAATCTAAGAACGAAATTGAGAAAACTATCCAACCAAAAACAGAGACCCAGAGTCTACGCCTTCACTATGATGAATCACTAAAACAATACAGAAATACACTACGGATAAAGAAGGAACAGCATGTCAGAAATCAGCTTAATGTAATTGAAAAATCCATAGACTCTAACCACTTCTGGGAAAAACACTAAACAAACAACAACACAAAGAGTTATCCATCCCTATAACAAAGAACAAACAGCAAAAACATATGCAGTTGAAGTCGCATTTTACATACGCTTAGGTTGGAGTCATTAACCTCTCTAGGGTAGGGGGCAGCATTTGGAATTTTGGATGAAAAGCATGCCCAAATTAAACGGCCTGCTACTCGGGCCCAGAAGATATGATATGCATAAAAGGAGTTTTGGATAGAAAACACTCTAAAGTTTCCAAAACTGTTAAAATAGTGTCTGTGAGTATAACAGAACTGATTTAGCAGGCGAAAACCTGAGAAAAATCCATTCAGGACGTAGTTTTTATTTATTTATTTTTTTTTCTATTCAATGCCATTACAGTATCCATTGACTTAGGACTCCATTTGCAGTTCCTATGCCTTCCACTAGATGTCAACAGTCTTTAGAAATCGTTTCAGGCTTGTATTCTTATAAATGAGGGAGTAAGACCAGTATGAACGAGTGGACCCTACCGTGTCGCAGAGCTTTTTCATGCACAAGTGCATTATTTGTTTACCTTTTATATTGACGACGTTATTGTCCGGTTGAAATATTATAGATCATTTAGGCTAAAAAAACAACATGAGGATTGAATATAAACATCATTTGACATGTTTCTATGAACTTTACGGACACAATTTGGATTTTTTTGTCTGATTGTTTTGACTGCGTTTTTTGCCTGCGGATTACTGAAGGAAACACGCTAACAAAACTGAGGTTTTTGGATATAAACTTCATCGAACAAAAGGAACATTTATTGAGTAAATGAATGCCGTCTGATTGCCACCATATGAAGATCATCAAAGGTAAGGGATTAATTATATCTCTATTTCTGAGTTTTGTAACGCTTCTGCTTGGCTGGTTACTGCTTGTAATAATTTGTCAACTGGGCTTTTGTATGTTCTGGGCTAGGTATGCTTTCGCCGAAAAGCATTTTATAAATATGATACTGTGGTTGGTTTAACAAGAAGTTAATCTTTAAACCTATGTAAAATATGTTTTGTTTTCTGAATTTTTATAATGAGCATTTCTGTAATTGAATTTGTCGCTCTGCAATCTCACTGGATGTTGGCCAGATGGGACATTCGTGTCCCACGTACCCTAGAGAGGTTCATACTAGTTTTTAAACCATTCTGCCCATTTCTTGTTAACAAGCTGTAGTTTTGTCAAGTCAGTTAAGACATCTACTTTGTGCATGACACAAGTCATTTTTCCAACAATTATTTACAGACAGATTATTTCCCTTATCATTCACTGTATCACAATTCCAGTGGGTCAGAAGTTTACATACACTAAGTTGACTGTGCCTTTGAACAGCTTGAATTCCAGAAAATGATGTCATGGCTTTAGAAGCTTCTGATAGGCTAATTGACATAATTTGAGTCAATTGGAGGTGTACCTGTGGATGCATTTCAAGGTCACATACACATGGTTAGCAGATGTTAATGCGAGTGTAGCGAAATGCTTGTGCTTCTAGTTCCGACTGCAGTAATAACAAGTAATCTAACTAACAATTCCAAAACTACCTTGTACACAGTGTAAGGGGATAAAGAATATGTCATAAGGATATATGAATGAGTGATGGTACAGAGCAGCATAGGCAAATACAGTAGATGGTATCGGGTACAGTATGTCAGTAAACAAAGTGGCATAGTATAGTATAAAGTGGCTAGTGATACATGTATTACATAAGGATACCGTCGATGATATAGAGTACAGTATATACGTATGCATATGAGATGAATAATGTAGGGTAAGTAACATTTATATAAGGTAGCATTGTTTAAAGTGGCTAGTGATATATTTACATCATTTCCCATCAATTCCCATTATTAAAGTGGCTGGAGTTGAGTCAGTGTCAGTGTGTTGGCAGCAGCCACTCAGTGTTAGTGGTGGCTGTTTAACAGTCTCTCGGTCCCAGCTTTGATGCACCTGTACTGACCTCTGAACAGGCAGTGGCTCGGGTGGTTGATGTCCTTGATGATCTTTATGGCCTTCCTGTGACATCGGGTGGTGTAGGTGTCCTGGAGGGCAGGTAGTTTGCCCCCGGTGATGCGTTGTGCAGACCTCACTACCCTCTGGAGAGCCTTACGGTTGAGGGCGGTGCAGTTGCCATACCAGGCGGTGATACAGCCCGCCAGGATGCTCTCGATTGTGCATCTGTAGAAGTTTGTGAGTGCTTTTGGTGACAAGCCGAATTTCTTCAGCCTCCTGAGGTTGAAGAGGCGCTGCTGCGCCTTCTTCCTTGGTAATCAAGCCTACCACTGTTGTGTCGTCCGCAAACTTGATGATTGAGTTGGAGGCGTGCGTGGCCACGCAGTCGTGGGTGAACAGGGAGTACAGGAGAGGGCTCAGAACGCAACCTTGTGGGGCCCCAGTGTTGAGGATCAGCGGGGAGGAGATGTTGTTGCCTACCCTCACCACCTGGGAGCGGCCCGTCAGGAAGTCCAGTACCCAGCACAGGGCGGGGTCGAGACCCAGGGTCTCGAGCTTGATGACGAGCTTGGAGGGTACTATGGTGTTGAATGCCGAGCTGTAGTCGATGAACAGCATTCTCACATAGGTATTCCTCTTGTCCATCGTCTGTGGACCTATTTGGGCGGTAAGCAAATTGGAGTGGGTCTAGGGTGTCAGGTAGGGTGGAGGTGATATGGTCCTTGACTAGTCTCTCAAAGCACTTCATGATGACGGATGTGAGTGCTACGGGGCGGTAGTCATTTAGCTCAGTTACCTTAGCTTTCTTGGGAACAGGAACAATGGTGGCCCTCTTTGGGAACAGCAGACTGGTATAGGGATTGATTGAATATGTCCGTAAACACACCGGCCAGCTGGTCTGCGCATGCTCTGAGGGCGCGGCTGGGGATGCCATCTGGGCCTGCAGCCTTGCGAGGGTTAACACGTTTAAATGTCTTACTCACCTCGGCTGCAGTGAAGGAGAGACCGCATGTTTTCGTTGCAGGCCGTGTCAGTGGCACTGTATTGTCCTCAAAGCGGGCAAAAAAGTTATTTAGTCTTGGGAGCAAGACATCCTGGTCCGTGACTGGGCTGGGTTTCTTCCTGTAGTCCGTGATTGACTGTAGACCCTGCCACATGCCTCTTGTGTCTGAGCCGTTGAATTGAGATTCCGGAGGGAATAGCTGCACTGTTTGTATTCGGTCATGTTACCAGACACCTTGCCCTGATTAAAAGCAGTGGTTCGTGCTTTCAGTTTCACACGAATGCTGCCATCAATCCACGGTTTCTGGTTAGGGAATGTTTTAATCGTTGCTATGGGAACGACATCTTCAACGCACGTTCTAATGAACTCGCACACCGAATCAGCGTATTCGTCAATGTTGTTATCTGACGCAATACGAAACATCTCCCAGTCCACGTGATGGAAGCAGTCTTGGAGTGTGGAGTCAGCTTGGTCGGACCAAATCAAAAGAAATCAGCCAAAACCTCAGACCTCCACAGGTCTGGTTCATCCTTGGGAGCAATTTCCAAATGCCTGAAGGTACCACGTTCATCTGTACAAACAATAGTACGCAAGTATAAACACCATGGGACCACGCAGCCATCATACCACTCAGGAAGGAGACGCATTCTGTCTCCTAGAAATGAACGTACTTTGGTGCGAAAAGTGCAAGCCAATCCTAGAACAAGGACCTTGTGAAAATGCTGGAGGAAACAGGTATCTATATCCACAGTAGAACGAGTCCTATATCAACATAAACTGAAAGGCCGCTCAGCAAGGAAGAAGCCACTGCTCCAAAACTGCCATTAAAAAGCCAGACTACGGTTTACAACTGCACATGGGGACAAAGATCGTACTTTTTGGAGAAATGTTCTCTGGTCTGATGAAACAAAAATATAACTGTTTGGACATAATGACCATTGTTATGTTTGGAGGAAAAAGGGGGAGGCTTGCAAGCCGAAGAACACAATCCCAACAGTGAAGCACGGGGTGGCAGCATCATGTTGTGGGGGTGCTTTGCTGCAGGAGGGACTGATGCACTTCACAAAATAGATGGCATCATGACGACGGAAAGGTATGTGGATATATTGAAGCAGCATCTCAAGACATCAGTCAGGAAGTTAAAACTTGGTCGCACATGGGTCTTCCAAATGGACATTGACCCAAACATTCTTCCAAAGTTGTGGCAAAATGGCTTAAGGACAACAAAGTGAAGGTATTGGAGTGGCCATCACAAAACCCTGACCTCAATCCCATGGAAAATTTGAGGGCAGAACTGAAAAATTGTGTGCGAGCAAGGAGGCCTACAATCCTGACTCAGATACACCAGCTCTGTCAGGAGGAATGGGCCAAAATTCACGCAACTTATTGTGGGAAGCTTGTGGAAGGCTACCCGAAATGTTTGACCCAAGTTAAACAATTTAAAGGCAATGCTACCAAATACTAATTTGGTGTATGTAATCTTCTGACCCACTGGGAATGTGATGAAAGAAATAAATGCTGAAATAAATAATTCTCGTATTATTCTGACATTTCACATTCTTAAAATAAAGTGGCAATCCTAATTGACCTAAGACAGGGAATTTTTACTCTGATTAAATGTCAGGAATTGTGATGCTATATTTAAACTCTTTAACATCATTCTTAGCTCTGGCATCTTCCCCAAGATTTGGAACCAAGGACTGATCACCCCAATCTATAAAGTGGAGACAAATTTGACCCCAACAACTACCGTGGGATATGCATCAACAGCAACCTTGGGAAAATCTTCTGCATTATCATTAACAGCAGACTCATACATTTCCTCAGTGAAAAAAATGTACTGAGTAAATGTCAAATTGGCTTTTTAACAAATTACCGTACAACAGACCACATTCACCCTGCACACCCTAATAAATAAAAAAACAGTCTTCTCATGCTTTGTCGATTTCACAAAATATTTTGTCTCAATTTGGCATGAGGGCATGCCATACAAATTGATGGAAAGTGGTGTTGGGGTAAAAACATATGACATTATAAAATCCATGTACACAAACAACAAGTGTGTGGTTAAAATTGGCAAAAAAACATGTTTCTTTTCACAGGGCCTTGGGAGACAGGGATGCATCTTAAACCCCACCCTCTTCAACATATACAGTGAGGCAAAAAAGTATTTAGTCAGCCACCAATTGTGCAAGTTCTCCCACTTAAAAAGATGAGAGGCCTGTAATTTTCATCATAGGTACACTTCAACTATGACAGACAAAATGAGAAAAAAAATCCAGAAAATCACATTGTAGGATTCTTAATGAATTTATTTTCAAATTATGGTGGAAAATAAGTATTTGGTCAATAACAAAAGTTTATCTCAATACTTTGTTATATACCCTTTGTTGGCAATGACAGAGGTCAAAAGTTTTCAGTAAGTCTTCACAAGGTTTTCACACACTGTTGCTGGTATTTTGGCCCATTCCTCCATGCAGATCTCCTTTAGAGCAGTGATGTTTTGGGGCTGTTGCTGGTCAACACGGTCTGTCAACTCCCTCCAAAGATTTTCTATGGGGTTGAGATCTGGAGACTGGCTAGGCCACTCCAGGACCTTGAAATGCTTCTTACGAAGCCACTCCTTCATTGCCCAGGCGGTGTGTTTGGGATCATTGTCATGCTGAAAGACCCAGCCACGTTTTATCTTCAATGCCCTTGCTGATGGAAGGAGGTTTTCACTCAAAATCTCACGATACATGGCCCCATTCATTCTTTCCTTTACACGGATCAGTCGTCCTGGTCCCTTTGCAGAAAAACAGCCCCAAAGCATGATGTTTCCACCCCCATGCTTCACAGTAGGTATGGTGTTCTTCCTCCAAACACGACGAGTTGAGTTTTTACCAAAAAGTTATATTTTGGTTTCATCTGACCATATGACATTCTCCCAATGTTCTTCTGGATCAACCAAATGCTCTCTAGCAAACTTCAGATGGGCCTGGACATGTACTGACTTAAGCAGGGTGACACGTCTGGCACTGCAAGATTTGAGTCCCTGGCGGCGTAGTGTGTTACTGATGGTGTAGGCTTTGTTACTTTGGTCCCAGCTCTCTGCAGGTCATTCACTAGGTCCCACCGTGTGGTTCTGTGATTTTTGCTCACCGTTCTTATGATCATTTTGTCCCCACGGGGTGAGATCTTGCGTGGAGCCCCAGATCGAGGGAGATTATCAGTGGTCTTGTATGTCTTCCATTTCCTAATAATTGCTCCCACAGTTGATTTCTTCAAACCAAGCTGCTTACCTATTGCAGATTCAGTCTTCCCAGCCTGGTGCAGGTCTACAATTTTGTTTCTGGTGTCCTTTGACAGCTCTTTGGTCTTGGCCATAGTGGAGTTTGGAGTGTGACTGTTTGAGGTTGTGGACAGGTGTCTTTTATACGGATAACAAGTTCAAACAGGTGCCATTAATACAGGTAACGAGTGGAGGACAGAGGAGCATCTTAAAGAAGAAGTTACAGGTCTGTGAGAGCCCGAAATCTTGCTTGTTTGCAGGTGACCAAATACTTATTTTCCACCATAATTTGCAAATAAATTCATTAAAAATCCTACAATGTGATTTTCTGGATTTTTTTTCCATTTTGTCTGTCATAGTTGAAGTGATGATGATGAAAATTACAGGCCCCTCATCTTTTTAAGTGGGAGAACTTGCACAATTGGTGACTGACTAAATAATTTTTTGCCCCACTGTATATCAACAAATTGGTGAGGGCACTAGAACAGTCTGCAGCACCTGGCCTCACCCTACTAGAATCTGAAGTCAAATGTCTACTGTTTGCTGATGATCTGGTGCTTCTGTCCACAACCAAGGAGGGCCTACAGCAGCACCTAGATCTTCTGCACAGATTCTGTCGACCCAGTAAATCTCAGTAAGACAAAAATAATGGTGTTCCAAAAACGGTCCAGTTGCCAGGACCACAAATACAAATTCGATCTAGACACCATTGCCCTAGAGCACACAAACAACTATAGATGCCTCTGCTTAAACATCAGCACCACAGGTAACTTCCACAAAGCTGTGAACGAGCTGAGAGACAAGGCAAGAAGGGCCTTCTACGCCATCAAAATGAACATAAAATTTGACATAACAATTAGGTTCTGGTTAACGTCTCTTTTCTGGATTTTGATAATTAGTGGGTATCGGCCTAATTCTTCTCTGCATGCATTATTTTGTGTTTTACGTTGTACCCAGGATATTTTTGCAGAATTCAGCATTTAGAGTCTCAATTTGGTGTTTGTCCCATTTTGTAAATTCTCTGTTGGTGAGCGGACCCAATACCTCAAAACAGTAAAGGGCAATTGGTTCTGTAGTTGATTCAAGTCATTTTAAAGTACAAAAGGGAAACTAAATAAACATAAATATGGTTTTTATTTACAATGGTGTTTGTTCTTCACTGGTTGCCCTTTTCTTGTGGAAACAGGACACAAATCTTGCTGCTGTGATGGCACACTGTGGAATTTCACCCAGTAGATATGGGAGTTTATCAAAATTGGGTTTGTTTTCGAATTCTTTGTGGATCTGTGTAATCTGAGGGAAATATGTCTCTCTAATATGGTCATGCATTTGGGAAGAGGTTAGGAAGTGCAGCTCAGTTTCCACATAATTTTGTGGGCAGTGTGCACATAGCCTATCTTCTCTTGAGAGCCAGGTCTACCTATGGCGGCCTTTTTCAATAGCAAGGCTATGCTCACTGAGTCTGTACATAGTCAAAGCTTTCCTTAAGTTTGGTTCAGTCACAGTGGTCAGGTATTCTGCCACTGTGTACTCTCTGTTTAGGGTCAAATAGCTATCTAGTTTGGTCAGTTTTTTAATTAATTTTTTTCCAATGTGTCAAGTAATTATCTTTTTGTTTTCTCATGATTTTGTTGGGTCTAATTGTGTTGCTGTCCTGGGGCTCTGTGGGGTGTGTTTGTGTTTGTGAACAGAGCCCCAGGACCAGCTTGCTTAGGGGACTCTTCTCCAGGTTAATCTCTTTGTAAGTGATTGCTTTGTTATGGAAGGTTTGTGAATCTGTGTGAATTTAAGTGTGCTCTCTCTAATTCTCTCTTTCTCTCTTTCTTTCTCTCTCTCGGAGGACCTGAGCCCTAGGACCATGCCTCAGGACTACCTGACATGATGACTCCTTGCTGTCCCCAGTCCACCTGGCCGTGCTGCTGCACCAGTTTCAACTGTTCTGCCTTATTATTATTGGGCCATGCTGGTCATTTATGAACATTTGAACATCTTGGCCATGTTCTGTTATAATCTCCACCCGGCACAGCCAGAAGAGGACTGGCCACCCCACATAGCCTGGTTCCTCTCTAGGTTTTTTCCTAGGTTTTGGCCTTTCTAGGGAGTTTTTCCTAGCCACCGTGCTTCTACACCTGCATTGCTTGCTGTTTGTGGTTTTAGGCTGGGTTTCTGTACAGCACTTTGAGATATCAGCTGATGTACGAAGGGCTATATAAATACATTTGATTTGATTTGATTTGAATCGCGCACACACACACACACACACACACAATAACATATACTGTAACTCACCACCGTAGCAACAGAAGGGAAGTTTTGTTCCACATGTGTAGTCTTCCCATTTGCCTGATTTATCGAACATCGACACACAGTTCCCGTAGCGATTATTGGGTGCTCTTGAACGCCAGTATCTGAATGAAGAGTTACTCTGGTCCGACCAGCTCCAGTCTCTGAACAGGCCGATCCACACCCAGTTTCCCTTCGGTACAATGCTCCCTATCTTCCTGCTCTCAGCCAGGTTCCTCACACTGGCCATGTCTGTGTAGTGCTGTCTGCAGTAGCTCTGCCCTTCATCCCACGTCATACCTTCATTTGACAAGATGAACCTCTCAGAAATGATGGTTGTCTTCCCTGCAAATGTTTAACGTTGAATGTAAGTATTGAATGTAAGTATCATTTATAGTTATTTTTTACCTTATTTTTTACCAATTTGTTACATTTGACTGTGTAAAACCTAGCAGTACTACTTATTTATCTGAGGGTAAGGCGGATACAAGACTTCAGAAAGTATTCATACCCCTTGACTTTTTCCACATTTTGTTGTGTTACTGTAGTGGGTATATTTATAATTTAGGATATTATAAATAACCCAAATGTGACTGATAATAAGACTAAGCAATTAGCCTATTAAAATGTTTATCTGACTCAATAAAGATAGTTGGTAGGATGCAAGAGACTATGGTTGAGTTACAGTAATAGGCAAATATCTGAGAATGGATTCAAAATACAATTGTATTTATTTACTTTGTAAAATGAATGGATTCACATACAAGACTGAAAGCTTAAGTAACAAACCATTAACAAGCATTACAAGGCATTATTCTCGTAATTGTCAGAGAGAGAGAGAAATCATAGCCTGAATGGCCATGCCCCAAAAGTCAGTTGGGTGCAGAGATAAAGAAAGAGAGAGAGAGAGAGAGAGAGAGAGAGAGAGAGAGTGTGTATCTCACTAGAGAAGTTAAGGAACAAAAAAGTGATAGAACAATGAATCCGAAACCCTTTTATAAGCATCTGAGTTGCTTGGATTCATAACCTGAGTTGTTGATAAATAGCATTTCTGTAAAGTTAACCTCCAATCAGATATCAGACCTACATTATGTTACCTCTGCTTGTCAGATACGAGAGTCACACTTTCGCTGTGGCAGTTTCCAGGAGGAGATGTTCTCACGGAAGTCCTGTGGTCACTGGCGCCAGGAGAGGTGTGAAGACTGATAAAAACTTGATTTGACTAAATGAATGTTACTGTGTGAATGAAATTGTGGTCTTTACTTTTTTTCAAGAGCTTATAAAGAGCTGCCGAAATTTGTTATGTCTTATTGCATTGTATGCTTTCTGATTGATGTATTTTTAAAGTGACTGGATTAAAACTGTAGGTTGGGTTGACTGGTTATTAAGCACATTTCTGTTGTCTGGACAGATTATTTTAATTGAGTTGATTAGACTAGAGTCTGGGTTTGTTTTCGTGTCTTTTGTTTTTACTAGCGAAGTGTTAAGTAACACGAAGCGTTAAGTAATTCAGGCTGGGGCTGCGTTCCTACTTGAATTTGATTAAAAGGACGACACATTAGTTCATACTTTGAGAACTTGTTACCAAACTCCTGTGTGTATCACACACACAGTTTTTCTCTTACAGATTCTTCTGAACTGAAGACACGTGTAGCCACGTTAAGTCTTAGCCTATTGGTGATAGTCATTTACTCTGAGTTATTCTGTAATATTTCATGTACACTGGAGTTGAGTATTATTTATTTTATGACTAATACATTCTATTAGTTGAATTGAGTAAATGCATTTCTTGTTTTACAGAGTAATTATTTGATTAACTAAATGACTGTATCTTGGTAGGCCTATTGATAGTTGTTAATTACACTATACATATAGTACATATATGCACTATAAATATATGCTTGGTCTCTGAGTTAAGGTTAAGTCAATAATTTTATGCTAGGACATCGATTGCAAGATATTAGCTCTGTCACGAATATTACCGAAGGTGACTCCCCTTCTTGTTCGGGTGGCGCTCAGCGGTCGTCGTCGCCGGTCTACTAGCTGCCACCGATCCTTTGTTCTGTGTTCGTTTGGTTTTGTCTAATTGGTTTCACCTGTTTCTTGTTTGGTTGTTAGGGTGGGGTTATTTAAGTTAGTTCAGCCCGCTTCTGTTTGTGCGGGCTTGTTCGTCTGTATGTGTTAGAGTGGTTTGTGTTTGCGTTTCGGGTTTCTCGCTGTCCTTTATTTTTTCACATTATTGTTTTCTATTTTTGTTCCTGTGATTTATTCTGGACATTAAAGCGTGTTTTTCTCGCATCCTTTTGCTCTCTGCGCCTGACTCCACACCTATTCACTCATTGAGCGTTACAAGCTCCTTGTTCTTTAGCCTCTTAATAATGGCATTCTTCGCCTTCTTTGAGGATAACACAGTGCCACCGACGTGGCCAGCTATCAAGAACTCTGGGCTCTTCTTCCCTGTGACCGACGTGAGTAAGACAATTAGTTTGCAGGGAGGCACCGACAAACTTGCCTATTGTTTTTCTTGACCATAGAGCTTGCTAGAAGGCACATCAGACATCATGTTACCCCTGTTGTAACTAACATAGCCCTGAACATTTTGATTGTGACATTTGTAATCTCACAATTAGCCTGGCATTGTTTACGGACATATTTAATCAATCCCTATCCCAGTCTGTTGTCCCCACCTACTTCAAGATGGTCACCATTGTTCCTGTACCCAAGAAAGCAGAAGTAACTGAACTAAATGACTATCGCCCCATTGCACTCACCTCTGTCATCATGAAGTGCTTTGAGAGACTAGTCAAGGATCATATCACCTCTACCTTACTTGTCACCCTAAACCCACTTCAATTTGCTTACCGCCCCAATAGATACACAGACGATGCCATCGCACTGCACACTGCCCTATTTCATCTGAAGAAGATAAATACCTATGTAAGAATGCTGTTGTCATGACATTGGCCTGGGGAGTAGGTTTATGACAGTCATAAATACCTCTTCCCCCCTTTTTCCTCTTTCTACCCTACTGAGGTTACATTTGCAAACCCCTTGGTTAACAGAGATTCTGGGAACATCAGAAGGTGGGGGAAAATGAACTATACTCTGGTAATCCGACCAATGGAACATATGCGGTGGTACAGTGCCTTGCGAAAGTATTCGGCCCCCTTGAACTTTGCGACCTTTTGCCACATTTCAGGCTTCAAACATAAAGATATAAAACTGTATTTTTTTGTGAAGAATCAACAACAAGTGGGACACAATCATGAAGTGGAACGACATTTATTGGATATTTCAAACTTTTTTAACAAATCAAAAACTGAAAAATTGGGCGTGCAAAATTATTCAGCCCCCTTAAGTTAATACTTTGTAGCGCCAACTTTTGCTGCGATTACAGCTGTAAGTCGCTTGGGGTATGTCTCTATCAGTTTTGCACATCGAGAGACTGAATTTTTTTCCCATTCCTCCTTGCAAAACAGCTCGAGCTCAGTGAGGTTGGATGGAGAGCATTTGTGAACAGCAGTTTTCAGTTCTTTCCACAGATTCTCGATTGGATTCAGGTCTGGACTTTGACTTGGCCATTCTAACACCTGGATATGTTTATTTTTGAACCATTCCATTGTAGATTTTGCTTTATGTTTTGGATCATTGTCTTGTTGGAAGACAAATCTCCGTCCCAGTCTCAGGTCTTTTGCAGACTCCATCAGGTTTTCTTCCAGAATGGTCCTATATTTGGCTCCATCCATCTTCCCATCAATTTTAACCATCTTCCCTGTCCCTGCTGAAGAAAAGCAGGCCCAAACCATGATGCTGCCACCACCATGTTTGACAGTGGGGATGGTGTGTTCAGCTGTGTTGCTTTTACGCCAAACATAACGTTTTGCATTGTTGCCAAAAAGTTCAATTTTGGTTTCATCTGACCAGAGCACCTTCTTCCACATGTTTGGTGTGTCTCCCAGGAGGCTTGTGGCAAACTTTAAACAACACTTTTTATGGATATCTTTAAGAAATGGCTTTCTTCTTGCCACTCTTCCATAAAGGCCAGATTTGTGCAATATACGACTGATTGTTGTCCTATGGACAGAGTCTCCCACCTCAGCTGTAGATCTCTGCAGTTCATCCAGAGTGATCATGGGCCTCTTGGCTGCATCTCTGATCAGTCTTCTCCTTGTATGAACTGAAAGTTTAGAGGGACGGCCAGGTCTTGGTAGATTTGCAGTGGTCTGATACTCCTTCCATTTTAATATAATCGCTTGCACAGTGCTCCTTGGGATGTTTAAAGCTTGGGAAATATTTTGGTATCCAAATCCGGCTTTAAACTTCTTCACAACAGTATCTTGGAACCTGCCTGGTGTGTTCCTTGTTCTTCATGATGCTCTCTGCGCTTTTAACGGACCTCTGAGACTATCACAGTGCAGGTGCATTTATACGAAGACTTGATTACACACAGGTGGATTGTATTTATCATCATTAGTCATTTAGGTCAACATTGGATCATTCAGAGATCCTCACTGAATGTCTGGAGAGAGTTTGCTGCACTGAAAGTAAAGGGGCTGAATAATTTTGCACGCCCAATTTTTCAGTTTTTGATTTGTTAAAAAAGTTTGAAATATCCAATAAATGTCGTTCCACTTCATGATTGTGTCCCACTTGTTGATTCTTCACAAAAAAATACAGTTTTATATCTTTATGTTTGAAGCCTGAAATGTGGCAAAAGGTCGCAAAGTTCAAGGGGGCCGAATACTTTCGCAAGGCACTGTACATAATTAATATGATGTCAGTTCGGTTGTCATCTGAGACATTCTCATCAATGATAAGATGACGTAAACTCTACAGTGGAAAGTCTACACATCAGAGTTATCGGATTCACATGTAATTATTGTTAAATTTAAATGTTTGAATATGAAATTATTCGTGATGGGATGAAATGTGATTTTAGCTCCTAAAATGTGAGATTTGGGTTTTCATAAGATTGAGCAGAGCCCTATCAGTGGCCTGCCCCTGTGAAGGGACATGGGCTATAAAACTTTCAAAACACGCCCTCCTCTCCCTTCAGATATAAGCCCTTGACGACAATATAACCTCCTGTTCCGAGGACGTGAGGACAACGGTCCTATGTCAGAATGGTTCAGATAATAGCTACAGAATGAAGCTTTGGTTGCGAATGGTATGAACTTTGAACTCTTATGCACTACAGAAGTGATAACTCCTAGCTGTTGAGTTAGCAACAGCAGATGCAACGAGGGTTAGGAAGGAACAGACAGAGTATCCCGTCTATCACCCAACGACGTTACTACAACGTATCCAATTGACAACCAGAGACATTCTTCAAAGGACTCGGTTGGGCAACACGGCTTTCCATCTACCACCAACCTACCGAAGCGCAGCTCAGAGTAAATAATTATTGCATTTTCCATTTCCAAATGGGCGGTAATTTAGAATGCATAAGCTACTGTATTTACGATAGCACAGCTTCTTCCCTTTGTTCCTCAGTCTTCCCGCTCTTTCACTCAAACCCAGCCCCTTTTCTTTTGTGCAAAAAGCTGTCATATCTGTTCCGCCCACTAGGGACATTTCCTTTATGACGTAATTTGTAATCAAGTTATGATTTAATTATGTGTATGTGTAATTAGTTAGGTATTTAGTAAATAAATTATGAAACCCATTTTTTTATGGCTGATTCAAATTGTTAGCCAGGGTTTGTGCAGATTACCAAGAATTTACAACTTTCAGATGAGACTGAATTAAGATGAAGATTCATATTGACTGCATATTGATTGGTGTAAAATATTACTTGGTCTTTAAGAGTTTATTCGGAAGATAACAGCTCTATAAATATTATTTTGTGGTGCCCGACTCTAGTTAATTACATTTACATGATTGGCTCAATCAGGTGATATTAATTACGGAGAAATTATTTTATAGAATAGCATGTCATATCACTTAATCCGTCATAGCCAAAGAAACAACACTGTTCATTGACTATAGCTCAGCATTCAACACCATAGTACCCTCCAAGCTCATCATTAAACTCGAGGCCCTGGGTGTGAACCTCGTCCGGTGGTGAATGTGGGAAACAACACCTCCACTTCGCTGATCCTCAACACTGGGGCCCCACACAAGGGTGTGTTCTCATCCCCCTCCTGTACTCCTTGTTCACCCATGACTGCGTGGCCAAGCACGCCTCCAACTCAATCATCAAGTTTGCAGACGACACTACAGTAGTAGGCTTGATTACCAACAATGATGAGAGATCCTACAGGGAGGAGGTGAGGGCTCTGGGAGTGTTGTGATTGTGGACTTCAGGAAACAGCAGAGGGAGCACCCACCTATCATCGGGACCACAGGGGAGAAGGTGAAAAGCTTCAAGTTCCTCAGAGTACACATCACTGACAAACTGAAACGGTCCACCCACACAGACAGTGTGGTAAAGAAGGTGCAACAGTGCCTCTTCAACCTCAGGAGACTGAGCTTGGCACCTAAAACCCTCAACTTTTACAGATGCACAATTGAGAGCATCCTGTCTGGCTGTATCACCGCGTGGTACGACAACTGCACCACCGGCAACTGCACCACCCAGAACTGCAGGGCTCTCCAGAGGGTGGTGCGGTCTGCCCAATGCATCATCGGGGGCAAACTATCTGCCCTCCAAGACACCTACAGTACAAGATCTCACAGGAAGGCCAAAAAGATAATCAAGGACAACAAACTCCCTAGCCACTGCCTGTTCACCCTGCTATCTTCCAGAAGGCGAGGTCAGTGCAGGTGCATCAAATCTGGGACCGAGAGACTGAAAAACAGCTTCTATCTCAAGGCCATCAGACTGTTAAATAGCCATCACTAACACATTAGAGGCTGCTGCCCATATACATAGACTTGAAATCACTGGCCACTTTAATAAATGGAACACTAGTCCTTTTAATTATGTTTACATATTTTGCATTACTCATCTCATATGTATCTGTATGTATATGTATACTGTATTCTATTCTTCTGTATCTTAGTCTATGCCGCTCTGACATTGCTCGTCCATATATTTATATATTCTTTATGCCATTCCTTTACTTAGATTTGTGTGTATTGGGTATATGTTGTCTAACTAGTAATAATAAACAATTACACATTACTGCACTGTCGGTAAGCATTTCGCTAAACCCGCAATAACATCTGCTAAATACGTGTATGTTACCAATAAAATGTTGATTTGATATAATGGTTGGATCATTTCCACCAAACTAAATGGTGACATCCAGGTGATGGGGATTTCTATACTACACTACATTACAGGGTGAATTTTAAATGTTTACTAATTAATCAAAAATGTAAAGTTGAAATGTCTTGAGTTAAAAGTATTCAACCTCTGTTATGTTTAGCCTAAATAAGTTAAGGACTAAAAATGTGCTTAACAAGTCACCATTTTTTTTATTTAACCTTTATTTAACTAGGCAAGTCAGTTAAGAACTTATTCTTATTTACAATGACGGCCTGCCAAAAGGCAAAAGGCCTCCTGCAGGGACGGGGGACTGGGATAAAAATAGAAAATAAATTATAAATACAATATAAATGTAGGACAAAACACACATCATACAAGAGAGACAACACAACACTACGTAAAGAGAGACCTAAGACGACAACACAGCAAGGCATTAACACATGACAACACAGCATGGTAGCAACACAACATAACAACAACATGGTAAAAACACAACATGGTAGCAGCACAAAACATGGTACAAACATTATAGGGCACAGTCAACAGCACAAGGGTCAAGAAGGTAGAGACAACAATACATCACACAAAGCAGCCACAACTGTCAATAAGTTGCATGGACTCACTCTGTGTGCAATAATAGTGTTTAACATAATTTTTGAATGACTACCTCATCTCTGTACCCCACACATACAATTATCTGTAAAGTCCCTCAGTCGAGCAGTGAAAAAAATAATTGTTTAACCACAAAGACCAGGGTAACAGTTACAGAGTTAAATTTTGGGCTCCCGAGTGGTGCAGCAGTCTAAGGCACTGCATCTCAGTGCTAGAGGTGTCACTACAGACACCCTGGTTCGTATCCAGGCTGTATCACAACCAGCCATGATTGGGAGTCCCATAGGGCGGTGCACAATTGGCCCAGTGTTGTCCAGGTTTGGCCAGTGTAGGCCGTCATTGTAAATAAGAATTTGTTCTTAACTGACTTGCCTAGTTAAACGAAGGTTCAATTTAATTGCTGTGATAGGAGAAAATAAAAGATGAATCAACAACATTGTAGTTACTCCACAATACTGACCTAAATGACAGAATAAAAAGAAGAAAGCATGTACAGAATAAAAATATT
Source organism: Oncorhynchus clarkii lewisi (assembly GCF_045791955.1). Classification (NCBI taxonomy): domain Eukaryota; kingdom Metazoa; phylum Chordata; class Actinopteri; order Salmoniformes; family Salmonidae; genus Oncorhynchus; species Oncorhynchus clarkii. Next base: position 14,046,415 of record NC_092155.1, read on the forward strand.
CCAAAACATGCATCCTGTTTGCAATAAGGCACTAAATTAAAACTGTAAAAAATATGGGATACAAATTCACTTTATGTCCTTAATACAAAACAAAGTGTTATGTTTGGGACAAATCCAACACAACACATCACTGAGATCCAATCTTCATATTTCAGGCATGGTGGTGGCTGCATCTTGTTATGGGTGAGCTTGTCATCGGCAAGGAGTAAAGAGTTTTTTGGGGCTAAAAAGAAACGGAATAGAGCTAAGCACAGGCAAAATCCTAGAAAACCTGGTTCAACCTGCTTTCCAACAGAAACTGGGAGACAAATTCACCTTTCAGCAGGACAATAACCTAAAAAACATGGCCAAATATACACTGGAGTAGCTTACCAAGACAACATGGAATGTTCCTGAGTGGCCTAGTTACAGTTTGCACTTCAATCAGATAGAAAATCTATGGTAAGGCTTGAAAATGGTTGTCTAGCAATTTTTTTAAAGACTAATCTGCAAATATTGTACAATCCAGATTTGCAAAGATCTTAGAGACTTGCCCCTGAGTGGCGCAGCGGTCTAAGGCCCTGCATCTCAATGCAAGAGGTGTCACTGCAGTCCCAGGTTTGAATCAAGGCTTCATCACATCTGGCTGTGATTGGCAGTCCCGTAGGGCGGCACACAATTGGCCCAGTGTCATTGGGGTTTGGCTGGGGTAGGCCGTCATTGTAAATAAGAATTTGTTCTTAACTGACTTTCCGAGTTAAATAAAGGTTAAATAATCATATTTTTTAAATATAAAAAAATATCCAAAAGGACTCAAAGCTGTTATCGCTGCCAAAGGTGATTCTAATATGCATTGACTGAGGGGTGTGAATACTTATGTAAATGAGATATTTTTGTATTTCATTTTCAATTAATTTGCTAAACAATTCTGTTTTTTTTTTTTACTTTGTCATTAATCCATTTTGAGTTCAGCCTGTAACACAGTAAAATGTAGAATAATAAGTCAAGGGGTCTGAATACTTTCTGAAGGCACTGCATACAGTGTATACATTTTGTTACGTTAAAGCCTTATTCTAAAATGGATAAAATTATTTTTTGTCCTCATCAATCTACACATAATACCCCATAATGACAAAGTTAAAACATATTTTTAGAATTTTTGCAAATGTATTAAAAATAAAAAACTGAAATGAAATATTTACATAAGTATTCAGACCTTTTGATATGAGACTCGAAATCAGGACATTATGGTAGAGCGGCCAGACAGACGGTGAAACATGGTGGTGGCAGCCTCATCCTGTGGGAATGTTTTTCGGCAGCAGGGACTGAGAGACTAGTCAGCACTGAGGTAAGATGACGGAGCAAAGGACAGAGAGATCCTTGGTGAAAACCTGCTCCAGAGCACTAAGGACCTCAGACTGGGGCGACGGACCAACAGGACAACAATCTTAAGCACACAGGCAAGACAATGCAGTGGCTTAGGGACAAGTCTTTGAATGTCCTTGAGTGACCTAGCCAGAGCCCGGACTTGAACATCTCTGTAGAGACCTGAAAATAGCTGTGCAGCGACGCTCCCCATCCAACCTGACAGAGCTTGAGTGGATCTGCAGAGAAGAACTGGAGAAACTCCCCAAATACAGGTGTTTAATGCTTGTAGCATCACACCCAAGAAGACTCAAGGCTGTAATCGCTGCCAAAGGTGATACAACAAAGTACTGAGTAAAGGGTCTGAATACTTTCATAAATGTGATATATCAGTTTTTTACATGTAATAAATTAGCAAAACACTTAAAAAACATGTTTTTGCATTGTCATTTATGTGTAATGGTTTTCCTCCTCTTCAGATGAAGAGGAGGTGTAGTATGAATCGGACCAAGATGCGGCGTGGTAAGTGTTCATGATGAATATTTTAAAGACAAACAGAACACTAAAATACAAAAACAATAAACGTAACGTGAATAACCGAAACCGAAAACAGTACTGTGTGGTGAACAAACACAGACCCGGAAACAAACACCCACAAACAAACAGTGAAACCCAGGCTACCTAAGTATGATTCTCAATCAGAGACAACTAATGACACCTGCCTCTGTTTGAGAACCATCATACTAGGCCGAAACATAGAAATCCCCAAATCATAGAAAAAGAAACAGACTGCCCACCCAACTCACGCCCTGACCATACTAAATAACGACAAAACAAAGGAAATAAAGGTCAGAACGTGACATTATGGGGTATTTTGTAGATTAATGAGGAAAATAACTATTGAATCCATTTTAGAATAAGGCTGTAACGTAACAAAATGTGGAGTATTCAAGGGTTCTGAATACTTTCTGAATGCACTGTACTTGTTTTCAGTAAAGTTTGTGTCACGATGACTTTATAGAGTGTCAGTGCACATGCAGGTTAAAATATGTTTTCAAACATTAAGTTATGATAATATAATAACTTATTTCCTATTTTAAAATGTTCTAATTGTACAGACATAGAGCTGTAAATACACCAAAGAGTAACATGTTCTCACCGTTGTAGCAGACCGAGTGGTGATTTTGGTTGCAAATGAGATCCCACCACGTCCCGTACTCTCCTGTCGCTACACAGTGCTGATCAGTGTATTTACCATCTGAACTGTCCCAGTTCCTAAACTCAGTCTCTCCCTCACCATAGTAGTCCATATCTTCTAGAGACCACCTCCAGCTGTTAACACCATTATACAACCCTATCCAGGCTGATCCATTATAACCACTGTCTACAGTGCTGATCAGTCTGTTCATATCCTCCATGTTGTCTATGGTGGCCAGGTCAGTGTACTTATTTCTGCAGTATCTCTGTGCTTCATTCCAGTTCTTGCCCATGTTCACAAAGTGGTACTGAGGGAGGCATGGAGAGGGTAAAAACAGCCCTGTGAACAAAACTATCATTTAGTGCATTATTATCTGTTCCATTATCACAGGCCTGCTACACTGGATGCTTAACCTTTGTTTTCTATAAATCCAGGGTGTAAACAACACAGCTTCACGAGATGCTTGTGCAACTCAGCGTACAATTACGCTGTGGATCTATTTTCAAGATGTTGTGGCGCAACTCACAACTTCAAATACTTGATGAAGTGGCCCTGCTCCGCTCACCCAGGATAAGTTCAGCTTTTCAGTGTAGCAGCTAAAATAAACACCGCTTCCACAGTACCCAAGTATAGCTAACACAGAAATATACAGTACTATTGGAAAGTATTCAGACCCCTTGACTTTTTCCACATTTTGTTTTATTACAGCCTTATTCTAAAATGGACAAACTTGTTTTTTTTCCCCTCATCAATCTAAACACAATACCTTATAATGACAAAGCAAAAACATGTTTATTATATTTTTTTTGCTAATTTATTAAATATCATAAATGGAAATATCACATTTGAGAATAAGGCTGTAACGTAACAAAATGTGGAAAAAGTCAAGGGGTCGGAATACTTTCCGAAAGCACTGTATATTTCTGTGTTGTTAGCTATAGTGGGGCACTGTGGAATACCAGTCTTTCTCCACTTACATGCTTACTCGCGAACTCACTGATTCACACCCGCAGGCGCACGCACGCACGCGCACACACACACACGCACACACACACACACACACTCACTTTCATGCACACACACACACTCACTTTCACGCACACACACACACACACACACACACACACACACACACACTATTAATTTACTGTACTGACCTGTTAGTAATAGAATGGTTCTCCACCCCATCGTCTGACTGACAGTGTTTCCACTAAGGGAATATAAAAGGGATTGTTAAATAGAATTGCTAGCAGGGGCTGAAGGGATAGTTGACTCAATTTAAAAATTGACATATTGGTTTCAGTACCCTTGAAGCAGTCCATTGACAAGGTAAGGACATTAAAATATTGAAAATATCTTTATCAAAATCTATCTTAAGACGTTTGTTGTCATTTGGACAGGTTTTAAAATGTCAGCAGAAGCCATTTTTATTTTAACTAGGCTAGTCAGTTAAGAACAAATTCTTATTTTCAATGACGGCCTAGGAACAGTGGGCAGAACGACAGATTTGTACCTTGTCAGCTCGGGGGTTTGAACTTGCATCCTTCCGGTTACTAATCCAACACTCTAACCACTAGGCTACCCTGCCACCTCCATAGTACCTTACAATGACAAAAGTACAGCTAACCTGAAGGTAAATATTTATGTATCGGTTTACTTATCAGTTTCCTTAACTGTAATCAAATAATCACGGCAATCAATCGCATGTTGTTGATTAAAATATTCAAATTAAATCAAGCTGTTAGATTATAATGACACACATACAAGTTTTTGCCTTTCTGCAACACGAAAATATTGCACTTTAATTGTACATTTGCTTCTAACACTGTCCTCACTCCTCAACATGTAATTTTTTTCAAAATTGTTATTAACTAGTAACAAAAATGGGCAATTTTTAAGCATAGAAATCAATTAGCACCCCCCAAAAACGACATGTTCAAGGTTAAAGTTAAATATCAATCTCAAGCACCAAAGAAAACATTTCCCACATTTTGATTGATAATTCAGTTTGGATTCAGAAAATCTAATTAAAATATAAGAACCTGTTTAGTTGGTCTTGTCTGGTCTCTCTCTCATTCTCTGGTCTGTGGACTGAGGTCTATGGTCTGCTCTTGTCTGGTTCTCTGCTCTGTGGACTGAGTTCTCCTGCTGTGTCTGGTGTCGTCTCTCTTAATGGTTGCCTCTCCTCTATGCAGAGCTCTTTAGAGGGCTCAGATGCAAAGTATTTTTCCACTTCCACAGGTCAAACAATATGGCCACTGCTGCCATGACTCCAAGCCGGGCTTTGGTTAAGTTTAGGCTTAACATTAGGGTTAAGGCTTTGTTTAAGGTTTGGCTTAACATTAGGGTTAAGGCTTTGGTTAAGCTTAGGGTTAACATTAGGGTTAAGGCGTTGGTTAAGGTTAGGCTTAAAGGAATAGTTTGGGATTTTGGCAATGAGGACCTTGATCTTCTTCCCCAGAGTCAGATGAACTCGTAGAAAAAAAAAATGTATGTACAGTGGGAAGTTTACAAACACCTTTGCCAAATTCATTTAAACTCAGTTTTTCACAATCCCTGACATTTAATCCTAGTAAAAATTCCCTGTTTTAGGTCCGTTAGGATCACTACTTTATTTTAAGAATCTGAAATGTCAGAATAATAGTAGAGAGAATGATTAATTTCAGCTTTTATTTCTTTCATCACATTCCCAGTGGGTCAGAAGTTTACATACACTGAACTAGTATTTGGTAGCATTGCCTTTAACTTCACTAGGGTAGGGGGCAGCATTTGGAATTTTGGATGAAAAGCGTGCCAAAATTAAACTGCCTGCTACTCAGGCCCAGAAGCTATAATTGATTTGGATAGAAAACACTCTAAAGTTTCCAAAACTGTTAAAATAATGTCTGTGAGTATAACATAACTGATATGGAAGTTGAAAACCTGAGGAAAATCCATCCAGGAAGTACTATTATTTTGAAAGACTGCCTATCCACCATACAAAGACTTAGGACCCAGGTCACAATCTCTATGGCTTTCTCTACATGTGACCAGTCTTTAGGCATTGTTTCAGGCTTTTACTCTGAATAATGATGGAGATACAGCACTTTCAATGAGAGGACAGTGGACATTTCCAGACATGAACCAAGCTGTTGGATGTTGAGAGCGTGCATTGTGCCTTTGGATTACTGAACTAAACGCACCAACAAAACAGAGGTTTTTGGACATAAAGAGGGACACTATTGAACAAAACAAACATTTATTGTCTAAAATGGAGACCTGGGAGTGCCATCTGATGAAGATCATCAAAAGTTAGTGATTCATTTAAGCGCGATTTCTAACATTTGCAAGCCCTATCCTTGGCTGGAAAATGGCTGTATGGTTTTAAGTGACTAGACGCTGACCTAACATAATTGCGTGGTGTGCTTTTGCCGTAAAGCCTTTTTGAAATCGGACACTGTGGTTGGATTTACAAGAAGTTCTTTAAAATGGTGTATAATACTTGTATGTTTGAGGAATTTTAATTATGGGATTTCAGTTTGTTTTGAATTTGGCACCCTGAAATTTCACTTGCTGTTGTCGAGGTGGGACGCTACCGTCCCACTGGTGCCAGACAGGCTAAATTGTTTAACTTGGGTCAAACAATTTGGGTATCCTTCCACAAACTTCACACAAAAAGTTGGGTGAATTTTGGCCCATTCCTCCAGACAGAGCTGGTGTAACGGAGTCAGGTTTGTAGGCCTCCTTGCTCGCACAAGCTTTTTCAGATCTGCCCCAAAAAAATCTATAGGGTTGAGGTCAGGGCTTTGTGATGGCCCCTCCAATACCTTCACTTTGTTGTCCTTAAGCCATTTTGCCACAACTCTGGAAGTACGCTTGGGGTCAATGTCCATTTGGAAGCCCCATTTGCGACCAAGCTTTAACTTCCTGACTGATATCTTGAGATGTTGCTTCAATATATCCACATAATTTTCCTACCTCATGATTCCTACCTAACGATATTCATTATGGCCAAACAGTTCTATTTTTGTTTCATCAGACCAGAGGACATTTCTCCAAAAAGTACGATCTTTGTCCCCATGTGCAGATGCAAACCGTAGTTTAGCTTTTTTATGGCGGTTTTGGAACAGTGGCTTCTTCCTTGCTGAGCGGCCTTTCAGGTTATGTCGATATAGGAATTGTTTTACTGTGGATATAGATACTTTTGTACCTGTTTCCTCCAGCATCTTCACAAGGTCCTTTGCTGTTGTTCTGGGATTGATTTGCACTTTTCACACCAAAGTATGTTCATCTCTAGGAGACAGAACGCGTCTCCTTCCTGAGCGGTATGACGGCTGCGTGGTCCAATGGTGTTTATACTTGCGTACTATTGTTTGTACAGATGAACGTGCTCCCAAGGATGAACCAGACTTATGGAGGTCTACAAAAAAATGTATGAGGCCTTGGCTGATTTCATTTGATTCCTCATGATGCCAAGCAAAGATGCACTCAGTTTGAAGGTAGGCCTTGAAATACATCCACAGGTACACCTCCAATTGACTCAAACTATGTCAATTAGTCTAACAGAAGCTTCTAAAGCCATGACATCATTTTCTGGAATTTTCCAAGCTGTTTAAAGGCACAGTCAACTTAGTTTATGTACACTTATCACCCACTGGAACTGTGATACAGTGAATTATAAGTGAAATAATCTGTCTGTAAACAATTGTTGGAAAAATTACTTGTGTCATACATAAAGTAGATGTCCTAACCGACATGCCAAAACTATAGTTTGTTAACAAGAAATTTGTGGAGTGGTTGAGAAACAAGTTTTAATGACTCCAACCTAGTGTATGTAAACTTCCTACTTCAACTGTATCTGCTTCCAGTATGGAGAAAGTTAGAGGTAGTGTCGTGAGCCAATGCTAGTTAACAATTGCGCTTAGTTAACTAGTTAACACTAGTTAGCATATTCCTTCAAACTGTATCCACAAGTTCATCTGACTCTGGGGAAGAAGGTAAAGGGCTTCATTGTCAAAATCCTAAACTATCCTGCACCCCCGGAGTAGCGCAGATGCTCACAATCACTGACACACATGAACAAGGTGACTGAAATTATTGATGAACATGTAACCGTTAAATTTATGCCAAATTCTCTAAAATATTTTTGGAGGTGGCTTATGGTAGAGAAATGAACATTCAATTATCTGGAAATATCGGGTGGACATTTCTGAAGTCAGCATGCCAATTGCACAGTCCCTAAAATCTTGAGACATCTGTGGCATTGTATTGTGTGACAAAACTGCACATTTTAGAGCGCCCTTTTATTGTCCCTAGTACAAGGTGCACCAGTGTAATGATCATGCTGTTTAATCAGCATCATGATATTATCTTGGCAAAAGAGAAATGCTCACTAACAGGGATGCAAATAAATGTGTTCACATGAGAGAAATATGTTTTTTGTGAGTCTGGACATTTTCTGGGATCTTTTATTTCAGCTCATAAAACTTGAGACAACATTTTACATGTTATGTTTAAATGTGCATAAATATGCATCTCTTTGTGTCCCCAGGACCAGGATTAGGAAACACTTCCATAAGGGGAAAGCCATGGTCACGTGGGCGAAGGTAACATTGAGCTCTGATTCTCAAAAAGGTATGCCTCGGCCATTCGGGAATTTGAATTTGGTTGCGCATCAGTTAGGGCCGTGCTCATTCCTTCTGTCAACTTCCTTGCTCCAAGCGGCCATCAATCACCTCTAATGACAGGTCATTTCCCTCGTCTTAGGCTAGCCTCACTCACCATGGTAATAGGCACTCCCTCCATTAGCTTAGCAAATATAACTTACCAATGATTGATATTATCAACTGGAGTGGAACCCTGGTCACCTGTGTTCACAGTTGACTATGTTAAGGCGCCCGCATACAAGGTTCGGTTTCCTCCTAGCAGAACGCAGCTAAGTGAAGTGAATGTCTGTGTCTCACATTCCCCCTTAAAAGATTTTCACTTGAAAATATTACTGTTTATCCCTTTGAGACACCATAGCAACAACATAGCCTGTATTCCCTTTCTCAAATAGTCTGAATTAATCTAAGATAAATCAAGAAATCTGTCATTAATTTGATGTTTTTGCTGAAGAGGTCTTAGTCGCACCATTTTACATCTAACTACTGTAAGATGTTTGGTGCAGTATTTGTGAAGGGAAATAACATGCATACAACTAGTTGTCTCATTGAATTACAACATTTAATTGAAGATTTCCGTCCATAGTTCCCACTCCTACTAGGAGTAGTAAGGTTTACCAATCACTGACATAGGGGCATAAACTTTAGCTACCGAACTCGGACTTGCCTCAACAAAAGAATGTGTGTGAGGGAACAGCTGGAAAATATCTGAAAAATATAACTAAAATGTCACAAAATGTCATAGTAACATATGCTCAAACTATTTTGACTGGGAAGCATGAAACGTCTTTAACCGTCTGAGCTAAAGCCTATAAGAAAGTACTGTAAGTAATTATTGTCCAAGCCAGAATGGCCTATTTGGCAATAGCCTGTCACCTCTTTCTGTAGCACAAGGCAGCTTGATACAGTAAGTACACCCCTTGAATAGGATGCTAGTATATCGCAGGCAGGGCTTTAAATTAAAACATGCCATTGGTAGCAATGGTGCTCCCAACTTTATAAAGTTAGGAGCACCACATGACATTTTGGAGCACCAGAAAATAATGTTTTTTTATTGATTGAGGTACTGCCTGTATTGGGCCTTTATAAATTCGAGCTACTTTTGAAGCACATGTTATGCCCTAAAAACTCATATATCACACTTTAAGAACATTAGTTTATTATAAAAATGAAAATGTTGATATGCATTCTTGTCATTGAAATAACAAAGTTATTTTTGAGTTTGTGTAAAATAAATATTTTCCTATTGAATGTCTCTTTAAAAATGTCAGGTTTATGATGACGACATGCAAGAGATCTGTCATCCACTGATCATTGATCTCCTGAAAAAGTTATCCCTTTTCCTATCATTCTATGCCTCCAAATGTTTGGATATGCTGGTGTAACAAGAGTTGAATATTGTATAATTACACAAAATCTGAATACTTCACATTCCTGATATTAGTGCCCTTTTAAACGTTGCACTCTTCCTTCTCCTTCTGTATTCCCCCTCACTAACATCACTTGCCTCCCTTTCTACTGTATCCATGTGGAAGAGGTCGGTTACTGAAATCTTCTCCATAACATCATAATCACTCCTATTATGTTAAAACACAGGTTTTGAGTTCATATTGTCACTGATATTGTAACATTATGGTCTTCTACCAGAATATTGGAATATTATGGTCTTCTACAAATACATTGTGATATTTATGCATTTATCATAGAGGTATCCTACATGCATGATGCACCATTCCAATGGTCTACGGTCACAAGACGCAGGCCTCCTAATTGTCCCTAGAATTTCTAAGCAAACAGCTGGAGGCAGGGCTTTCTCCTGTAGAGCTCCATTTTTATGTAATGGTCTGCCTACCCATGTGAGAGACGCAAACTCTGTCTCAACCTTTAAGTCTTTACTGAAGACTCATCTCTTCAGTGGGTCATATGATTGAGTGTAGTCTGGCCCAGGAGTGTGAAGGTGAACGGATAGGCTCTGGAGTAACGAACCGCCCTTGCTGTCTCTGCCTGGCCGGTTCCCCTCTTTCCACTGGGATTCTCTGCCTCTAACCCTATTACAGGGACTGAGTCACTGGCTTACTGGTGCTCTTTCATGCCGTCCCTAGGAGGGGTGCGTCACTTGAGTGGGTTGAGTCACTGATGTGATCTTCCTGTCTGGGTTGGCGCTCCACCTTGGGTTGTGCCGTGTCGGAGATCTTTGTGGGCTATACTCGGCCTTGTCTCAAGATGGTAAGTTGGTGGTTGAAGGTATCCCTCTAGTGGTGTGGGGGCAGTGCTTTGGCAAAGTGGGTGGGGTTATATCCTTCCTGTTTGGCCCTGTCCGGGGGTATCATCGGATGGGGCCACAGTGTCTCCTGACCCCTACTGTCTCAGCCTCCAGTATTTATGCTGCAGTAGTTTATGTGTCAGGGGGCTAGGGTCAGTTTGTTATAACTGGAGTTCTTCTCCTGTCTTATCCGGTGTCCTGTGTGAATTTAAGTGTGCTCTCTCTAATTCTCTCTTTCTTTCTCTCTCTCGGAGGACCTGAGCCCTAGGACCATGCCTCAGGACTACCTGGCATGATGACTCCTTGCTGACCCCAGTCCACCTGGCCATGCTGCTGCTCCAGTTTCAACTGTTCTGCCTGCGGCTATGGAATCCTTACCTGTTCACCGGACGTGCTACCTGTCCCAGACCTATTATTTGACCATGCTGGTCATTTATCAACATTTTAACATCTTGGCCTTGTTCTGTTATAATCTCCACCCGGCACAGCCAGAAGAGGACTGGCCACCCCTCATAGCCTGGTTCCTCTCTAGGTTTCTTCCTAGGTTTTGGCCTTTCTAGCATGCTTCAACACCTGCATTGCTTGCTGTTTGGGGTTTTAGGCTGGGTTTCAGTACAGCACTTTGAGATATCAGCTGATGTATGGAGGCTATATAAATACATTTGATTTGATTTGTCTAGAACAGGTTGTGTGTCAAACTCTATTCCTGGAAGGCTGAGTGTTTGTAGGTTTTTGGTCTTCCCTTGTATTTGATTGGTCAATTAAGGTCATTGATTAGTTTGGAACTCCCCTAACTTGGAATTGAAGGGAAATAACCAAACCAGCAGACAAGGCCCTCCAGAAATTGAGTTTGACTACATTTGACCCTACATTTGACACACCTACATCAACCTCGCTCCCCTCCCGTCCAAAGAAATTGCCCCAGTTTCCATGGCAACAAATCTGGTCATCTTGCACTGCTCAAACAAATCACTTTGTCTCGTAAACACATTTGTTTCCCTAATTGAGTAAATGTGAAAATGTTCTCTGAGGTTACTGCAGGTTTCAGCTCAAGTATGCAAAATGCATTGAAGCTCTAATGCTGAGGTAAAGCCTAGCCCCACCCTATTCTACAGTGAATAGATATATAGTATAGATACTAGGTTGTGTCTTCCACCCTGCTTTTTAACCCTATCCACGCTAGAAAGGTTTTTCACTGTGACATCACATCTTAATACTTGTAGAACCACACAAACCAAACATACCAAATACTGCATGCCTTGTTCATATTTAATTTTAAATATCTATATTAAATCACAGGTCAAACATGCAAGCATTTAGGACAATAAAGCTTTATTTTCAAAAGATGTAATATGTAATATACATACATATATTTCAATCATATCGATAGGAACCTCACAACATCAGGTTATGACACCATCTTGTTACATTAGATAACTACATATACATTACACATATTACACTTGTACATTCATATATATATATAGATTTTTATTCCCAACATAATAGGTATGTAAACTATAGTTGTTGTAGGTCAAGTGGCAGTGGAGTTGCATCAGATTTCCTGCAGGTGGGGTTGTTGTCGGAACTTTCCAGTTTCCAAACACTTTCATAATCATCCAATCTGGGAACAGACTGTCACCCTCTTAACTCAACCCACCTCTGCCCTCATTGTTCTGGGTAGGAGTTGCCCTTTCTTTAAAGGTCCAGTGCAGTCAAAAACCTGATGTTCCTATGTTTTAGATTTATTTAATAATAGATATGAGCCTTGGCCTCCACATTGTACAACCTTCTGGGGCTTCTAACCCTAACCCACCTTAACTCCAAATTATCCATCAATTGACCTGCCTCAACATAATAATAGGCTAGTCTCACTCACCATAATATTAGGCTAACCTCGCTCACCATGGTAATTAGAATAGCCTAGCTTACCATGCTAATAGATTAGCCTCGCTCACTATGCTAATAAACTAGCCTTGCTCACCATGGTAATAGGCACTCCCTCCATTAGCCTGGCAAATATTAGTGGCCAGTGATGAAGAAGCCTACCAAGGTGAAAACATTGGTTTGAACCTAGGTCATCTGTGTTTGTCAGGTGACTGAGCTAAAGCCTATAGAATAGACATTAGGCTGCCAACATGGGGTGTTGAATGATGACTGAAAAAACTGTGTTTCCAATGTTCTCTAGAGTGAAGTTTCCCTAGGTACAGATCTAGGATCAGCTTCCCCTCCCCCAATCCTTAACCATTAAAAAACTGAAAATTAGATCAAATAATATATAGGAAAGCTTTCCAGAAATCAAGAAACATAATTCTCCAAGTTTAGAGTTCTATCTTTGTCCAAACTGATTTTCTCTCCTTCATTTTCTTCTTTATGGAATCCCTCTTTTCTTCAGGCTGCTCCTTCCATCTCAGTTTGACGTCATCAGACATCCCCTTTTCCCTCAGCTGCTTCTTTACACGAGGAACACAAAGTAACGGAATACAGTATAAATATGCTGTGCTATGATATAACTATAACACACCTGCTACCGTAGTAACCAAACAAACAGACGTATAATGTAATGCTTTTGTTATTCTTTTCACTCCGTCATTTAGGTTAATATTTTGGAGTAACTACAATGTTGTTGATCCAATCTCTGTTTTCTCCAATCACAGGCATTAAACTTAGTAACTGTTTCAAAGTCACCATTGGCCTCATGGTGAAATCCATGAGCAGTTTTCTTCCTTTCTGGCTAATGATTCTGGAAGGACACCTGTTTCTTTGTTGTGGCTGGGTGTATTGATACACCACCCAAAGTGTAAATAATAACCTACACCTACTCATTCACCTACTCATTCAATGGTTTTCCTTTATTTTGACTATTTTCTACATTGTAGAATAATAGTGAAAACATTAAAACTATGAAATAACACATAGGTGTGCCTTCTTAAAAGTCAATTTGCAGAATTTCTTACCTTCTTAATGCGTTTGATCCAATCAGTTGTGTTGTGACAAGATGTGTGTGTGTTTGTGTGTGTGTGTGTGTGGGAGGGGGGGTATACAGCAGATAGCCCTATTTAGTGAAAGACCAAGTCCATATGGCAAGAACAGCTCAAATAAGCAAAGAGAAACGACAGTCCATCAATAATTTGAGACATGAAGGTCAGTCAATAACTGAAAGTTTCTTCAAGTGCAGTCACAAAAACCATCAAGCGCTATGATGAAACTGGCTCTCATGAGGACCACCACAGGAATGGAAGACCCAGAGTTACCTCTGCTGTAGAGGATGAGTTCATTGGAGTTACCAGCCTCAGAAATTGTAGCCCAAATGCTTTCCAGAGTTCAAGTAACAGACACATCTCAACATCAACTGTTCAGAGGAGACAGTGTGAATTGGGCCTTCATGGTCGAATTGCTGCAAAGAAACCACTACTAAAGGACACCAATGAGAAGAATTGACTTGCTTGGACCAAGAAACATGTGCAATGGACATTAGGTCTGGAGTCTAAATTGGAGATTTTTGGTTCCAACCCGCCATGTTTTTGTGAGATGCGGTGTTTGTGAACAGATGATCTCCACATGTGTATTCCCCACCGTAAAGCATGGTGGAGGAGGTGTTATGGTGTGAGGGTGCTTTGCTGGTGACACTGTTTGTGATTTATTTAGTATTCAAGGCACACTTAACCTGTATGGCTACCACAGCATACTGCAGGTAGACACCGTCCCATCTGGTTTGGGCTTAGTGGGACTATCATTTGTTTTTCAACAGGACAATGACCCAACACACCTCCAGGCTGTGTAAGTGCTATTTTACCAAGAAGGAGAGTGATGGAGTGCTGCATCAGATGACCTGGCCTCCACAATCCCCCGACCTCAACCAAATCGAGATTGTTTGGAATGAGTCAGACTGCACAGTGAAGGAAAAGCATCAAACAAGTGCTCAGCATATGTGGGAACTCCTTCAAGAAGGTTGGAAAAGCATTCCAGGTGAAGCTGGTTGAGAGAATGCCAAGAGTGTGCAAAGCTGTCATCAAGGCAAAGGGTGGCTATTTGAAGAATCTCAAATATATTTTAATTTTGGTGACTACATGATTCCATGTGTTATGTCATAGTCTTGATGTCTTCACTATTATTCTACAGTGTAGAAAATAGTAAAAATTAAGAAAAACCCTTGAATGAGTAGGTGCTTAAAACTTTTGACCGTTAGTGTATACACATTTGACCAATCTACCAATAAGTGCCCTTCTTTACGAGGCATTGGAAACAGCTCTTGCCTTTGTCGTTAAATCTGTGTTTGAAATTCACTGCTCAACTGAGGGACCTTACGGATAAATGTTTGTGTGTGCTACAGAGATGAGGTAGTCATTCAAAAATAATGTTAAACACTATTATTGCAGACAGTTTGTCAATGCAGCCATTTTACGGGCGACTAACCAATTGTGCTATTATGTGTTATTTTTCCGTGTTATTTGTAGCTGATTTTGTACATAATGTTTCTGCCACCGTATCTTACTGCAAAAAAAGAGCTTCTGGATATCAGGACAGTGATCACTCACCTCGGATTAGACAAAGATTTTTTCTTCAACATGCAGGATGCACAGGATGTACTTCCCCGTCATTGACAAGAGAAAGAGACCCAGGTACAGAGGACACACACGCATAACTATATAATTTCAATAATATTAATAATACACAACGAAAGCACTTGTGCTGATTATAGACACTTAATAGCGCGTTTTTAAGTTTCAAAAGATTGCGACCTCACACCCTTTTCCTCATAAGGGTTTGATCCAATGGTGTTTGAATGTTAAATAACGAGACAGAAACATTGATGCGAGTAACCGGTCTTGTTCACTACATCACAATACGTCCGGGTATCTCAAGCACACCGGTAAAACACATGAGTTGCAGTAATAAACATTTACCAACAGATGGCATCACTGCGCCATCTCACACCCATAACATCTTCTCTTTAATAAAATAGGACAGGAGGTGCCAATTCACTAACAAAACAAACCTAGTAATAATTTCCAACATGAACAGTGTAGTATTTTTTTGTTCTTTTTCTCAGGTAACAACAACACATTTTGATATTCTCTTCACTTTTATCTCTGTCTGTCAACAATCCCTGATGGGAAACCTACAGATTAAGTATTTTTGGTGGCTGGGACAGACACCTGCAGCGTGAAAAGACAGGGGGCTTGTCTGCGAGGACTGCGGGTTCCCGCACAGGCGTGTCACCTGACTGTCTAAGGGGAGTATTGATGGGCAAGGGAGCGGCCGACCTGTGATCCCCTGGCTCTTCGCCCAGTGCCTCAGGCCCCATGTGACTTGCTGGGGTTTCGTCTTTTGTCATGCGACCCCTTTGACCATCAGGGTTCTGAGTAGGTGCTGGCTCAGCAATCCGAAGGTCAACACTGTTGCGACGGTACAGTGATCCATTCACTTCGACCAAGTAGGAGCGTGGTGCCACTTTCTGTACACAGGATCAGAGTCTCCAGAGGCCTGTCCGGTCCCCTGGTAGTGGCTTCATTCGCACCGTTTCACCCACCCCGAGCTCAGGTAAGTCTTTTGCTGATTTGTCGTAGATGAACTTGGAGACCTGTCTTCTGTTACGTAGCTTCACCAGCACGTCTGTTACCACACATGGCTCCAGGAGAGTGCTGGCTACTGGCAGAGCTGCTTTTAAGCGCCGTGCCATGAGGCGCCGTGCCGGGCTGCTATTCCTGCCTTCTGTCGGGGTATTGCGCCACTGCAGAATTGCTTTCCAGGCATCTTTGCCCTCTCGCAGAGCCTTTTTGCAGAGGTTCTTTGCGATTTTTACTGCGGACTCCGCCGTCCCATTAGCTTTTGGGTGTCGTGGTGATGAAGTGACGTGCTCGAATTCCCATCCTGCAGCAAATTTTCGGATCTCAACTCCAGAGAATTGGGGTCCATTGTCTGAAATTACCCTTTCTGGCTGGACATAGCGGGCAAACTGAGCCTTGCAGCATTTGATCGTTGTCTCTGCTGAGAGGTCGGGGAGGAGGTCAATCTCCCAAAAGTCTGAGTAATGATCGACTACCAGCAGAAAGTCTTTGACTTTCTATCTGCCAGGGGCGCATCGGTAGCTCGTGGGACATCATCGTCTCTCTCTGTTGCTCAATGGCATATTCATTGCAGATTGTGCATTTACTGACATAGTCTTTGATTTCACTCTGCATTCCTGGCCAATACAGTGTGTCACGTGCTTGTCTGTAACCTCCTATGTGACTTGAGTGCACGTGCACCAACATCTCAGGGCGCAGAGACCGGGGAATAATGACTCTCTGACACTTGAATATTACTCCATTTTGAACACTGAGCTCCTCTTTGACTGGCCAATATTCTCTGACGGCTAAAGCAGTTTCTTCCCTGCAGTCGGGCCAGCCCATCAGAATCACAGACCTCAATGCCTGGAGTTGCTCGTCCCTGTCTGTGTGCTGTCTGATTTGTATAAGGCGCTGGTCCATAACATTGAGGTAGTCCGCCTGGTTGATGTGTTCAACATCCACTTGCTCTGTTTGTAAGCTGCACACTGTGTGTTGTTCATGCATGGAGCAAGTGTGAGTGCCTGATGCAGTAGCCCTGCTGAGCGTGTCACTCACATACATCTCTGACCCTGGCTTATACACCACCTTGAGGTTGTAGTTTTGTAGGGCCAGTAGCATGCTCTGCAGTAGTTTTGGGGCATTCAGAAGAGGCTTGCTGAATATAGCAATAAGGGGCTTGTGATCTGTCTCTGCGGTAATATTGTCGCGCCGTACAGGTAGTGGTGGAAGCGTTGGCATGCAAACACAATGCTGAGGCACTCCTTCTCTATCTGGGCATAGTTCTGCTCTGTTGGGGTGAGTGCCCTAGAGGTGAATGCCACAGGCTGGCCCTCCTGCATGAGGCAACAGCCAAGTCCATACTGACTTGAGTCACTCTGAATCGTAACAGGTTTTGACACATTGTAGTATCGCAGTTGTTTTATTTCCCTCACCGCTACGTCATGTTTTGGGAGCCAATGCCAGATGGTGTCCTTGTTCATGAGCCTCTTTAGTGGCTCACACACTTCAGAGAGCCGCGGTAGGAATTTGGCCAGGTAGGTGACGAATCCAACAAAGCGCTGCACTGCCTTCATGTCAGATGGGTGGGGCATTTCCAAGACAGCCTTCACTTTTTCAGGATCCGCCTTCAGTCCGGTGGAGGACAAGATGTGCCCATGAAAGCAGACCCCTGGCACTTTAAACTGAAGCTTTTTTATGCTTAGCCTTAGCTTGACCTTTCTGCATCTGACCATCAGGGCCAGCAGCTTGGCGTCATGGTCACATTCTGCCTCCTCATCACTGTCCCCACAGCCCACTACGAGGATGTCATCTGCTATGGGTTCCACGCCACTGAGTCTCATCAACAGCTCATGCTGTTTCCGCTGATACACCTCTGGGGCCACGGAGACACCAAACGGAAGCTTCAACCACCTCTTCCTGCCCCAGGGTGTCCAAAAGGTGGTCATGTAGCTGCTGGGCTCATAGAGCTTGCACTGCAGGAAGGCATCTCTGGCATCCACGAGCGTGAAAACTCTGGCCTTTGGGAGCTTGTAAAGAACATCCTCGAACGTGGGCATATGTAATGTGAATGTCGCAGAGCCCGGTTGATGTGTTTAGGATCAATGCATATCCGTAGCTTGTCTGGTTTATTGACGATAACCATATTACTTATCCAGTCCGTAGGCTCGGTGACGGATATGATGTGGCCATCTGCTTCATATTTGTCAAGCTGAGCCTTCGTAGCTGCTTTCATGGCCACTGGTACATTGCGGGGTGCACACTGGACAGGCTGGATTGCTGCGTCCAACTCAAAGAGGATTTCCCCGGGAACTGACTCAACCGGTGCGTTGAAGACATCATAGTACTTGCTTAGGAGTGTCTCCTTTCTCAGGGGCAACCACTTTTGTCCTTTTGCCCTCACTGCCTCTATGCACTCGCTAGCATGTACATCCTCTGTGCTGTCGTTCCCTTCATCTGTGTTTGTTTCCATGGAGTGCACTTTAGCCTCCTTTCTCTTGCTTTTCATGCAGACCCTTGCGAAGTGATTAGCTGTACCACAGGATTTGCATATTTTTCCATAGGCTAGGCAGTTCTTTTCCTCGTCCATGAGAAATGCCACAATATCGGCATGTATTGGGGTTGTCTACTGCAGAGTTGACTGTAGTATTAGCATTAGCTGTGGCAAAGGGGAATTTCTTTACTGGCTACCTGAATGTAGCATTGACATTGTCCATATGTTGCCTTTCTAGCTCCATAGACCTTATCCGTATATCAGTAAGCTCTGCTGCACGGCATGTCTCCACTGCAAAGATCAGCGTCAGGTCACGTTCTCTCAGCAAACGTCTGCGGGTGCCCTCATCAGTTATGCCAAGCACAATCTTATCTCTGATCAGTTCATCTCTTAAAGCACCATAGTCATATGTAGCTGCCTTTTCCGTTAACCTAGTGACAAAGCTGTCAATGGATTCCCCGTCCTCCTGTTTGCAACAACCGAAAACATAATGCTCGTAGATGACGTTCTTTGCTGGCTTAAAGTAATGTTCAAGAGCATCAAGAATGGCTATAGCGTTACCTTGCTGAGCTGCTGTTAGGTTCAGGATGTGTTTGTATACGTGTCGGCATTCAGTTCCCATTATAGTCCTCAAAGTGGCAGCCACTACCTCATCGTCCTTTTCCAGACGTCCCGTTGCTAGCGCATAGTCCTCCCATTCACCTCTAAACGTATACGGCGGGAGGGGGAATGTTCGCTGCCATGTCTAACCGGTGCGAACAACACCGAAGCTAACTAGAAAACTCACTCTAGCTAATGCCAATTCCGGCGAAATTTTACTCAAATAAGCATTTGTTTGGTAAACCAGAACAGGTGACTCTAATTTGCGGAGAGCATGGTTAGTTATCCAACTCTGACACCATGTTTGAATGTTAAATGACGAGACAGAGGCATTGATGCGAGTAACCAGTCTTGTTCAGTACATCACAATACATCCGGTTACCTCAAGCACTCTGTTAAAACACATGAGTTGCAGTAATGAACATTTACCAACAGATGGCATCACTGTGCCATCTTACACCCATAACAAATGGTTTGATGTAACAGTGCTCAACAGTGCTCAGTGCTCCCGCACATTGGCTAACCGGACTATCTGCATTGTGTCCCGCCACTCACCACCTGCCAACCCCTCTTTTACGTTATTGCTACACTCTGTTCATCGTCTATGCGGCAGGGTAGCCTAGTGGTTAGAGCGTTGGACTAGTAACCGGAAGGTTGCAAGTTTAAAACCCCGAGCTGACAAGGTACAAATCTGTCGTTCTGCCCCTGAACAGGCAATTAACCCACTGTTCCTAGGCCGTCATTGAAAATAAGAATTTGTTCTTAACTGACTTGCCTAGTTAAATAAAGGTAAAATAAAAAACTTTAACCATATCTACATGTAAATACTACCTCAATCAGCCTGACTAACCGGTGTCTGTGTGTAGCCTCGCTAATTTTATAGCCTTGCTACTGTATATAGCCTGTCTTTTTCCTGTTGTTTTATTTCTTTATCTACCTATTGTTCACCTAATACCTTTTTTGCACTATTGGTTAGAGCCTGTAAGTAAGCATTTCACTGTAAGGTCTACTACACCTGTTGTATTCGGCGCACGTGACAAATAAACTTTGATTTGATTTGAACGTAGTGTTCCTTAACTGGCAAGGTAACGGAGGGTTCATGTCTACCGTCTGAATGGCACTTAATGCACGTAACAAACGTGAGATTAATCCAGTCAGTAGCACCATAGCGATTTTGTATTATGTTGGCAGGATTCACAAACACAATAGCTGAATTTTCAGAGCTAGCGAGCAAACTAAAGCAAACATTAGCTAGCAAGCTAGCTTGTACCTATTCCATTTATGTGGCGTCGTCAAAGATGGAATATTTGCTATCGTCAGTTTATTCCATGATCAGCATGCAGCTGTAGTGCTTTTAATGTCCCTATGATAAGGTTAGCAATAAACTGAACTCTAAACTGAAAATAACTACATTCTCTTCTACCATTGTCTTAAATATCTTTATTGGTCTCGTTGCAAAAGCTAAATTGTCGCAGGGGGACTTTGAAGCACCTGTGTGTCGAGTAAATTGACGATAGCAAAGATTATAGCAAATACCACAGAAACGGAATTGTTGCTCGCTACCTCTGCAAATGCAGCTATTGTGGGAAGCCAGCAAATATAAAATGACAACATAAACCATATTAAAATTACCAAAGGTTGCAGCTTATGGTGAACTCATACAGCTGTCAACACTTGTCACTGCAATCCGTTTCTCATTTGCTAGCTGACCAGCTAGCTTCCTTGTAGATCCAAGCCCATTATAGAAGAAAAGAGATGATAGAAGCCCATATCCTACTGTAAATCACCTGCACACTGTGCGTGTGTGTGTGTGGGCGTGCATGCGTGTGTGTGTGTGTGTGTGTGTGTGTGTGTGTGTGTGTGTGTGTGTGTGTGTAGCCAGCCAGGTAAAAAAATGGCAGAAAAAAGACATCAGAGTATTTTTCAGTAAACCTAAAAGCAAAGTAAGAACCCTACTAGCCTAATATCTCAAAGACTAGTTGATAAAATGTTCATAAGAAAGAAGTGAAATGCTAATGGAAATGTTTCACAATGATGTCATTAGGCAGAGCAGGCACCAGAGCTGGGCACAGACTGGCAGAGACAGACTGGCAGACAGACTGGCAGAGACAGACTGGCAGAGACAAACTGGCAGAGACAGACTGGCAGAGGCAGGGAGTCTCAGGCAAGTTCGTTAAGTCTTTGTTTGGCAACATTATGAAAGGTTCTCTCTTTTTTTAGACTTGTAAAATAGGGACATATTTGGAAAATGCCATGAATACCCCCACTCTCAGCTTAAACTGGTGACTGAGCTAAAATTTGTTTAAGGCAATGGTATTGCTATTGTGATCAATTGTGTAGTTTTGGGTATCTGTAGGTTAGGCATATGGCAAAGACCTTGATTATTTTCTAGCAGACAGACAGTGAGGGTGGTGAAAGTGAAAGAGCCAGGGAGAGAGACTTCAGAGGACAGTGTCACAGCCATGGCAGGACCAGGTGTTTTCAAACCAGCCAACTTTTGGCCAAAGAGCGGATGCTGCCTTCGTTAGTGCAGGATTTAGGAACTGGAGAAAAGCCATTGTAAAATTCACACATCAAAACTGACAAACCCACCGCCGCTTTGTAACTGTATCAGCACACCAGCTAAATCCAATCAGTGTCCAGTTATCCAGCGCGTGGGGTAAACAGCAGGAGGACGCAAGGCATTGCTTGATGAAAATTGTTAGTTCGGCGCGGCATGTAGTAAGGCAGGGACTAGCCTTTAGAGGCCACATGGATGACAGTGGGAATTTATATCAGCTTTTGAAACTTAGGGCAGAAGAGGATGATCCCATTTAACTGAAGTGGTTAACAGAGCATACCACAATGTACACAGGCCCCAAAGCACAGAATAAAGTTCTGTACATCATGGCCAATACAGTCATTCGAGGCATTGCAGATGAGATTAGGTCTCTTCCGATTGTACAATTTTCAGCAATTGTTGATGGTACTCAAGATGTCTCTGGTTCTGAACAGGAGAGTGTCTGCCTGCATTATGTTGACCATGACCTTGTCCCTCACGAGGAGTTTATTGGGCTATACAGGGTGTCGGAGACAACAAGCAAAGGCATTGCGAAAGTGGTAACCGATGTGTTGTTGAGGCTCAATTTGCCCATGTCTAGCTCACGTGGGCAGAGTGACGATGGTGCCTCAGACATGGCAGGAAGTTTATTCAATTACTACTTTACTGACATGTTTGTAAAACATTTCAAACAGGATTTATATAGTTGATTCCTATTAAACCTACATTATTAACATACTGAGGGGGGGGGGGGGGGGGGGGGGGGGCCAGACTAGGACTCAAATCTGGGTCTAGCAAATGTCAATGCAACACCTTTGCCTTTATGCCCAGAAGTCCGAACCTCTTGACGAGGTCTCTAGGTATTGTTTAAGGTTGCTACAATATAGTATATGAACATTTATCATACCAGTATCTCAAATTAGGTTCTGATCCATCATCAACTGAAACAAAAAAGTTTTTAATGAGTATGACAGCATACACTGTAATGTAGCTAGCACCCCCTACTAATAAATGCTAAAAATGTGTTTGGGAGGAATATATAAAATGGTCACACACGCAACTTCAAAATCTAATCACTGCAAACTAGTATATAATTAAAATGGTCACACATATTACTTTTCCATGTACATAGATGTATACACATGTTATGTATACGTATATACCACAGCATTGCTGAAAACACATTTTTGAATGGCTTGAAAGGCATTCTGCTGTGTGTATTATGAAAGGGATAATCAACGGGGCTATGCGTTCTATGGAAAATAATGAACTACCTGGAAAGTGTGTTCCACGACACACTAGCAGAGTGGAACTGACATTTTCCAGAGAACACATAGAGCCCTGAGTTGATTATC
This sequence comes from Oncorhynchus clarkii lewisi, assembly GCF_045791955.1. Taxonomy (NCBI): domain Eukaryota; kingdom Metazoa; phylum Chordata; class Actinopteri; order Salmoniformes; family Salmonidae; genus Oncorhynchus; species Oncorhynchus clarkii. The sequence goes on from NC_092155.1 coordinate 14,069,399, forward strand.
CCTTTTTTTAGCATGGTTATAATTTAGCACATTTTCCGCTAGAAATGTGTTCATTTGCTGGTAGAAATGTGTTCAACATCCACTGAAGTAGCTAGTGAGTTTACTAGATAGCTATGGTAGTTGCCATGGTAACCAAAACAACAGACTTAGCTAACCAAACCATCAGTCCTAGCTTGCTATTATGAAAATGTTTTCAATTACACTTTTGCTTTCAAAAGCAGCACAAACATAGAACATGTAAGAATGAACTATAGCCATTGAATTCTACCGTGCGAATATACCATGCGTTATAGGCAAATAATGCATGCTCTAGAATGCACTTTAAGCCAATCAGCAACAAGTATTCAACAATGAGCTTGTATAATTCGAGTGGTTCTAGTACTGAATGCTGATTGGATGAAAGCTGTGGTATATCAGACCGTATACCACGGTTATGACAAAACATTTATTTATACTCTTCTAATTACATGGGTAAACAATTTATAATAGAAATTAGGCACTTCAGGGGGTTGTGGTATATGGCCAATATACCATGGCTAAGGTTTGGTTAGCTAACAAGTCGTTTTGTTACCAAAGCAAACTACTGTAGCACCTATCCAAACTTGCTAGCTATTAACACTTCTAGCCACTATCTAAACTTCAGTGGATGTTGAAGACATTTCTACCAGAAAATGAAATCATTTTCCAGCAACAAATGTTTAGTGTGTTAAATTATAGCCGTGGTATAAGTAGTATAATAAACTTTGGGCTTGGAAGGTTAGTTCCACATCGCTGCACATCGTGGCACACACCTTCCACGTTGTGCATTATTTTTGATAGAACGCATAGCCCCTTGTTGATTATCCCTTACATACAGACAACTCCTGACATGTCTTTGACAAGTGCCAGCTCTGTTTAAGTGTACAAAAAAAGTTACATTATTACAAGTTACATTATTTTGAATTTCTCTTGAAAACGGCATGGTTTTGCACACTGTAAGCGACAGTCCCAAAGCATTGCATATCAAGAGCTGACTGGAGCAATATAAAGGCTCTCAAAATAGGCATAACAGTATTCTACTGGAAAAGTGACCATTACATTATATATTTGGATATTTTCTTCTGAAGAACAAAACTTGAATCTTCTAAAGAGCAATCTTGGATTCAAAAAACAACAAAGCGGCACCCTTTTTGGTAAACAGCTGAGGCTGGGAAACCACTGTCAAATTCATAGAGCTAAGGATGCAAGGATTGACTATCCATGTGATCGAATTTAAATCTATAATGTGCTGTTCACAATTACATTGTAGAAAAACAATAGTTCAAATAAGATTTGTTTTGGCTTCTGAGGGGGTAAATTAGTTGAATTTAGATCTTGAGGCATATATATTCTTCAATAATCAATGGCTATATATCATTCATTTGTCTAAAACTTGATGTACAAACCAATAATTGTAATTCCATACAGTTGCACACATACAGTTGAAGTCGGAAGTTTACGTACACCTCAGCCAAATACATTTAAACTCAGTTTTTCACAATTCACAATTTAATCCTAGTAAAAATTCCCTGTCTTAGGTCAGTTAGGATCACCACTTTATTTAAAAAATGTGAAATATCCGAATAATAGTAGAGAGAATTATTTATTTCAGCTTTTATTTCATTCATCACATTCCCAGTGGGTCAGAAGTTTACATACACTCAATTAGTATTTGGTAGCATTGCTATTCAATTGTTTAACTTGGGTAAAACGTTTTGAGTAGCCTTCCACAAGCTTCCCACAATAAGTTGGGTGAATTTTGGCCCTTTCCTCCAGACAGAGCTGGTGTAACTGAGTCAGGTTTTAAGGCCTACTTGCTCACACACACTTTTTCAGTTCTGCCCACACATTTTCTATGGGATCGAGGTCAGGGCTTTGTGATGGCCACTCCAATACCTTGACTTTGTTGTTCTTAAGCCATTTTGCCACAACTTTGGAAGTATGCTTGGGGTCATAGTCCATTTGGAAGACCCATTTGCGACCAATCTTTAACTTCCTGACTAATGTCTTGAGATTGCTTCAATATATCCACATAATTTTCCTAACTCCTGATGCCATCTATTTTGTGAAGTGCACCAGTCCCTCCTGCAGCAAAGCATCCCCACAACATGAAGCTGCCACCCCCATGCTTCACAGTTGGGATGGTGTTCTTTGGCTTGCAAACCTTCCCCTTTTTCCTCCAAACATAACAATGGTCATTATGGCCAAACGGTTCTATTTTTGTTTCATCAGACCAGAGGATATTTCTCCAAAACTACGATCTTTGTTCCCATGTTCAGATGTAAACCGTAATCTGGCTTTTTTATGGCGGTTTTGGAGCAGTGGCTTCTTCCTTGCTGAGCGGCCTTTCAGGTTATGTTGACTTTGAATATAGATACTTTTGTACCTGTTTCCTCCAGCATCTTCACAAGGTCCTTTGCACTTTTTGCACCAGAGTATGTTCATCTCTAGGAGACAGAACGCGTCTCCTTTCTGTCGGCTGTGGTCCCGTGGTGTTTATTCTTGCGTACTATTGTTTGTACAGATTAACTTGGTACCTTCAGGCATTTGGAAATTGCTCCCAGGGATGAACCAGACTTGTGGAGGTCTACAATTTTTTTCTGAGGTCTTGGCTGATTTCTTTTAATTTTCCCATGATGTCAAGCAAAGAGGTACTGAGTTTGAATGTAGGCCTTGAAATACATCCACAGGTACACCTTCAATTGACTACAATTATGTCAATTAGCCTATCAGAAGCTTCTAAAGGCATAACATCATTTTTGGGAATTTTCCAAGCTTTTAAAGGCACAGTCAACTTAGTGTATGTAAACTTCTGACCCACTGGAATTGTGATACAGTGAATTATAAGTGAAATAATATGTCTGTAAACAATTGTTGGAAAAATTGCTTGTGTCATGCACAAAGGAGATGTCCTAACCGACTTGCCAAAACCATAGTTTGTTAACAAGAAATTTGTGGAGTGGTTGAAAAACAAGTTTTAATGACTCCAACCAAAGTGTATGTAAACTTCTGAATTTAGAATTCTCTCTTTGTCATGATGTCTTTCATCTCTGTCTTCTTCTGGTAATCCTTATTTTCTTCCTTGTGGAATATCTTTTCATTGGGCTGCTCTTTCCATCTTAGTTTGATGCCATCAGGCATCCCCTTATCTCTCAGCTCCTTCTTTATCTGTGGAACAGAAAAATACTGCAGGGAGTGGGTTCACAGCCAGGTTCACCATATCCCAACTCCCCCTGAGACACCTGCAGGGAGTGGGTTCACAGCCAGGGTCACCATATCCCAACTCCCCCTGAGACACCTGCAGGGAATTGGTTCACAGCCAGGTTCACCATATCCCAACTCCCCCTGAGACACCCGCAGGGAGTGGGTTCACAGCCAGGGTCACCATATCCCAACTCCCCCTGAGACACCTGCAGGGAGTGGGGTCACGACCAGGGTCACCATATCCCAACTCCCCCTGAGACACCTGCAGGGAGTGAGTTCACAGCCAGGTTCACCATATCCCAACTCCCCCTGAGACACCCGCAGGGAGTGGGTTCACAGCCAGGTTCACCATATCCCAACTCCCCCTGAGACACCTGCAGGGAGTGGGTTCACAGCCAGGGTCACCATATACCAACTCCCCCTGAGACACCTGCAGGGAGTGGGTTCACAGCCAGGGTCACCATATCCCAACTCCCCCTGAGTCACCTGTAGGGAGTGGGGTCACGGCCAGGGTCACCATTGTACAGCTCCCCTGTAGAAATGACGGTTAAGTGCCTTGCTCAACAGACTTTTCACCCAGTCGGCTACAGTATTCAAACCTGCTACATTTCAGTTACTGGTCCACTGCTCTAACCTCGAGGCTACATGCAACCCCTCTGTGTGCCTTACGGAGATAATTGGTATGACATGAGATTCACCTGCTGCAAAATGGCCTTCTGCACGACAATATCAGTCAGGTCCATGTTCTGGTCCTTTGGGGTCAGCTTCACTCTCACAACCTGCTGTGTCTTCTTTACTGGTGGGAGGAGCATAGAAATACACAGACACGTGGATAAAATGTTTGTCATGTTGATCGCAGTGCGTGTTACAAAGTAAAATGACGGGAAAGTTATATTAACATTGTGTAGACCTGGGTAAAATCACCGGGAAAAAAGCCATATTGTGTTAATTGCGTTGTGTTAATTGAGTTGTTTGCTCTCCGTGGAGGCTCCTCAGAGAAGGAAGGGGAGGACAGTGAATTTCATAAAAATAAGTTTGTAAAACATTTTAAAAATGTCCCTTTTTAGATAAGACTATACTAAATGTAATCACGTCAGCAAATAATTGATTAAAAAACACAATTTTGCAATGAAGGTCTACAGTAGCCTCAACAGCACTCTGTAGGGTAGCACCATGGTATAGCCAGAGGACAGCTAGGTTTCGTCCTACTCTGGGTACATTGACTTCAATACAAAACCTAGGAAGCTCATTAATTATGTCAACTTCCGGAGGACATCCTCCAACCTATCAGAGCTCAATCAGCATGACCTGACATGTTGTCCACCCAATCAAAGGATCAGAGAATGAAACTATTACTGAAAGCATAGCTAAAGTTGGCAAGCGCTGCAGTGCATCAAATGTGGTGAGTAGTTGACTCAAAGAAAGAGAAAGACAATAGTTGAACAGTTTTGAACAAATTCATTTCTTCCAAATTGAAGAAGAAGCAAGAGAGAAAAGACGAGAGAGATCTTCTGTCATAATTTTTCACTTTCAGTTTCACTTACTTAGCTAGCAAATGCAGCTAGCTAGTTTAGCTTACTCAAACACCCTGCTCATACAAGAGTGCATAGATGCAAGAAGGAATACAGCGTGGCTGCTATGAAAGTGATATTTGTCTATTTGCAATCAGGCGTGTATTCATTCTTGTTGAAAAACGTTTCTTAAAAGGAAGCAAACGGAACAAAACGGGGATAAACATACCTGAATTTGTCCAATAGAAACTCTCGTTTGCAACGGTTGAACTAATGATTACACCCTATATCAGATAGATGCAAGCAAGAGCGTGCAAGATGGTATTCAATCTGTGACTGTCCATGTGTCACTGGACAGAACTATGTGCACCTACATTGTAAACTTTCATTCATAGGCTAGGCTGTAGCAACCTCATGATGGGTATAGTGAAAATTTGAGTATCATGTAGTAGCCAAAACATATTGCTGTTACATTGAACTGGGTGAATGGAATATGAATGACAGTCATCAAATATGCTGTAACAGAAAATAAGGCCATGTTCATTAAAAAAAATGGTTCTGCCTCATCTTAACATCACTACTGTTTGCTCTATAATCAGTTAGTTCATATGCCTTGACACTGTGATATATATTGTTTCATTACAAAACTAGAGAGCAACATCTGTCTGGTAAAGTCCACATAACATATTGCATGTAAAAAAATATGCTTGACCATGCTGTAGATCATGTAAGTTAATGTTTCCAACATTTTCTGACTACTAAACAACTATTGATTTTGAACGCATAGAGAGTTACCGCAAGTTGCAAAGAATGCAGGTGCTGCCTTCATTATGCCAGCCATAAAGATCATCAAGGACAGCAACCACCCGAGCCACTGCCTGTTCACCCCGCTATCATCCAGAAGGCGAGGTCAGTACAGGTGCATCAAAGCTGGGACCGAGAGACTGAAAAACAGCTTCTATCTCAAGGCCATCAGACTGTTAAACAGCCACCACTAACATTGAGTGGCTGCTGCCAACACACTGACTCAACTCCAGCCACTTTAATAATGGGAATTGATGGGAAATGATGTAAAATATATCACTAGCCACTTTAAACAATGCTACCTAATATAATGTTCCCTACATTACTCATCTCATATGTATATGTATATACTGTACTCTATATCATCTACTGCATCCTTATCATGTATCACTAGCCACTTTAACTATGCCACTTTGTTTACATACTCATCTCATATGTATATACTGCACTCAATACCATCTACTGTATCTTGCCTATGCCGCTCTGTACCATCACTCATTCATATATCTTTATGTACATATTCTTTATCCCCTTACACTTGTGTCTATAAGGTAGTAGTTTTGGAATTGTTAGCTAGATTACTTGTTGGTTATTACTGCATTGTCGGAACTAGAAGCACAAGCATTTCGCTACACTCGCACTAACATCTGCTAACCATGTGTATGTGACAAATAAAATTTGGTTTGATTTGATCATTTCAATTTCAACATCACCTATGCTTAGCCTAATACAGTGACAAATAAAATATACCAAAAATGATTTAGTCCAATCAACGTAAGCTAAATATGATGTGGCTGTCCATTGTACTGATTTCTGTGTCTGTGTGTGTGTGTGTATTCGTGCTTGCATGCAAGTAGAAAAAACATGTTAATTCACCCTACTTGTAGAGAAACACCAATGCCATCCTCCTCTTTCATGTTGCCTAAACTGTCTATGACTGTCATACAGTACACGCTTTAAGTTTTTGTTGTCTTATGCTATCTGGCTAAAATGCTTGCTGGCTAGCCTAACTTTCTTACATGGGTAATTTTGCGCTAGGCCAGCTTGTTAACATTAGCCTACTACATCTAGCTACATGTTGAACTTCCATCCTCGGTCCAGGGGCACAATTACAAGCATTTCACTACACCCGCAATAACATCTGCTAATCACATGTATGTGACCAATAAAATTTGATTTGATGTATGAATTTATGGTTGGATCAGAAATGTCATTATACTCATTGAACGAACGGAGAATTAAGCAAAACCACAAGTCCAAATCCCTATCTCCATTATTGGCTAATTTAGGAAAGGGACAATTTTAGCTAGCTAGCTAGCCACCAGAGGGAAACGACACAATGAGATGCAACAATTTAAAAAAATTCTGTCAATGACTGTTGGCGTCTGATGTGATTGGTGTGAAGCCAATTCCAAACTGGCTTCCCTTGAAACGTTTTTGGGGTGCACCAGGACCATTCACATCTGAGCTCACTTAGTTTAGATCAACGCTGATTGGCTATTATTTTTGTTATCAAGGGAGGCCAAAAGCTCACTGGCTTCCCTTGCATTCAATGCTACGGGCTGCAGCAATGTCATACTCTTTTTGACCAGAGAGAATCAGATAGATGGCCTGACATACTAAAACAAAGGGGCACTATTTCGTTCACTTTGATGCTTTCCAGGGTGAGATACAGTACAATCAGCCTCTTGCGAATTGAAAGAAATTGATGAAACATAGAGAGATGAAAGATACATTATTTTGTATGTCTTTTCGTTGTTTTTATTGGTACATTTTTTGAGGAAGCCTGGCTTCCCTTGGCATTCATGAACACACTCCACTGGTGTAGACCTGAACACTCAATACCACAAATGGGAGAATATAGGGTTGTTCTTTTTTTTATTATAATTATTTTTACCCCCTTTTTCTCCCCAATTTCGTAGTATCCAATTGTTAGTAGTTACTGTCTTGTCTCATCGCTACAACTCAGGAGAAACGAAGGTCGAGAGCCATGCGTCCTCCGAAACACAACTCAACCAAGCCGCACTGAGCGCATCCAACCCGGAAGCCAGCCGCACCAATGAGTCGGAGGAAACACCGTACACCTAGCGACCTGATCAGCGTGCACTGTGCCCAGCCAGCCACAGGAGTCGCTAGTGCGCGATGAGACTAGGATATCCCTACCGGCCAAACCCTCCCTAACCTGGACGACACTAGGCCAGGTAGCCAGGGCGGCAGGGTAGCCTAGTTGTTAGAGCGTTGGACTAGTAACCGAAAGGTTGCAAGTTCTAATCCCCGAGCTGACAAGGTACACATCTGTCGTTCTGCCCCTGAACAGGCAGTTAACCCACTGTTCCTAGGCTGTCATTGAAAATAAGAATTTGTTCTTAACTGACTTGCCTAGTTAAATAAAGGTTAATTTTTTTTTTTTAAAGGCCAACCCCATGGACATCCCAGTCGCGGCCGGCTGCGCCTGGGCTCTGGGTTGTTCTTGGTTTAGTTTTTTTTACAAGCAATCCAGATGTTACTCAGTGTTTCCCAATCTTGGTCATGGGGACCCAAAAGGGTTTTTGCCCGAGCCCTAACACACTTGATTCAACTAATTAAACTCATAATTAAGCCTTTGATTATTTGAAACAGGTGAGTTTTCAAAGAAAATTGTGCACCCCTTTGGGTCCTCAGGGCCAGGACTGGGAAACACTGCTTTTAGTAGAGGAGTTTAAAGTAACTCACCACTGTAGCAAACAAAGGGATGTCTGTCTTTACAGTTCCAATCGAACCATCTCTCCGTCCACGATTTTCCTCCTTTGAACACTGCAGCACCACAGGACTGAACCCCTCCATTGTTATTGGGTTGTGTATGATTCCAATACCTGAAGGAGGAGTCACTCCCATCCGACCACTTCCAGGAGTCTCTGAACAGGCCGATCCACACTTTAATACCCTTAGACACCATCTTCTGTATCTCCTGGTTCTCAGTCTGGTTCCTCACACTGGCCAGGTCTGTGTGGTACTCTCTGCAGTAACTCTGAGCTTCACTGAAGGCTTTTATTGGTTCATCAATGAAAATAAATGTTGAATTGTTTGTTGTCTCACCTGCAAATAGCGGTAGGATTTTGAAATCACGATGGATGGGTATTTTGGTAACACTTCATTTTAAGATGTCCTTATTACAGTGTAAGTAATACAAGTAAGTAAGTAATACAAGTAAGTATTGTAATTAATTGTAACATTTCGTAGTTATGGTGCACCCACAACATGTAACTAACTGGTGGTAATTGCAGTCCATATTACAGAGGTGTAACAACAAATGTTTGTTACTATGCTTCTTACAAATGTAATATATCTATTATTATGATTTTGTTATAATGATTTTTTATTATTTTATTGCTAAGTCATTTCACAGTGCGTGAAGCTAAAAAGAGTGGGGCTTGACAATAGGTGAATTACTTTGATGAGCATCAATCAAACACTAGTGGTTAAGAGCGTTGCGCCAGTATCCGTAAGATCGCTGGTTTTAATCCCAAGGCCAACTAGGTGAAGAATCTCTCGTTGAGCAAAGCACTTAACCCTAGTTGCTCTGGATAAGAGTGTCTACTAAAATGTAACCCATTAATAAACAGCTACGGCTAAAATTGTGAGATAATCATTCAGTGCTTGCCAAATTGTAAGCCGATTAAGAATGGTTAATAAATGGTTAATAAATGGTTAATTAGACAACCTCTTATTTCATCATGTAACGTTGCAAGGGTTTTACGGTGTTCTCACCTTTTGATGTATTGGTGCAAGAATTAGCTAGCTGTGTCACGTTCTGACCTTAGTTCCTTTGTTTTGTTTTAGTTTTAGTATGGTCAGGGCGTGAGTTGGGGTTGGCAGTCACATGAGGATTTCCTTTTCTGGTATTGTAAACACTGTATCGTTGCTAGCTCATTGTAATGTTTGTATTCACCCTTGAGTTGTGGGTGATTGTTTTCTGTTGTGTGTCTTCAGCAGACAGGACTGTTTCGTTGTCGTTTCTTTCTTTCACTTTGTTGTTTTGTATTTCAGTGTTCAGTTTGATTCATTAAATATTAACATCATGAACGCATACGACGCTGAGCTTTGGTCCTCAAAACACCAACAACGGCCATTACAATCTGCCCATCTGCTCAACGTGTTGATAGAAATCAAGGACAAATGAACAGTAGAGATATTTGTGTGACAGTGCTCCTGTTCTGATGATAGCTACTTAGCTTAGCTTGTAGGGAAAATTGTGACTGACTTACTGATCAATAATGAGTAGTTATTTATGATGTAAAGTTATTTGTAGATCGATCAGTCAGCTGTCTCCTGCACTGTCAGCTGCAATGTTGAACAAGCCCATGAGCAAGCCCATTGACTCAGAGAGAGAGAACCGGGGTCGAGAAGAAGGTTGTGTGCAAAATCCAGACATGAGCGATTTCCGGAAAGAAACAATGTGTTGTAGAGGAGACTAAAACATCCATACAGGACAGAGAAGGTAGATTTTCCATGGGAGTGGAGATTTTGAGATGGAGATTGGAGAATGGAGATTTTGAAGCGTGCACATTCACAGTTAGGTAATTGGAGCCTATTGAGCCTCCAACCTTTCTAATCTTGGACACCCGGCACATCTGTCCACGAGAGATTATAACCTTGTGATGGTTGTTGCTGAGAAGAAACAAAAACACTGAATTGGAGAATTCACTGGAAAACCAGCATGGTAACAAGCATGTTAACAAACGTGTTGTTACACCTCTGTATATACAGACTGCAATTACCACCAGTAACATGTTGTTTTTACAGTGTAAATCTGAATTATTACAATGAACTACAATACTTGTTAGTGTTATTACGCATGTCATTACACGGTATTAAGGACCCCTTAAAATGAAGTGTTTCCAATATTTTCTTAATCTACACTTTACACTTTAAAAAAAGCTTGACTTGACTACACTGAGGCTATACTTGTAGTTGTGCCCATCAGTGTATATGGTATGCATGTTTAATTATGCAGCATTATATTATAGTTGAAATACAGCAATGAAAACACCTTTCTCACCGATGGAGGTGTAGCAGATGAAGGGAGGTTTCTCGTTGCAATCCTCATCCTGCCACTCCCCACCCTCTGTCATGACCACGCAGTGTTCATTACTGTTCACATTATCAGGTTGTCCAATCTGCCAGTTTCTGAACTCAGCCCCTCCCTCACTGTAGTAGTCACTGTCTTCCAGAGACCACCTCCAGCTGTTAACATCATCATACATCCCTATCCAGACAGTATTATTGTAATCACCAAAATGTTCTAAGTTCAGCAATCTGTTCATATCCTCCATGTTGTCTATGGTGGCCAGGTCAGTGTACTTATCTCTGCAGTAGGCTTGCGCTTCAGTCCAGTTCTTGCCCATGTTCACAAAGTGGTACTGATGAGGGAGACATGGAGAGGGTAAAAACAGCCCTGTGAACAAAACTATAATTTAGTGCATAATTATTTATTGTTTACACGGTCACAAACCTCCATCCAGAGCTAACAACAGAGAACTGTAACTTGCACAAACAGACATAAAATGTATACACGCACGCACACGCACACGCACATACAATTACTGTACTGACCTGTTAGTAAGAGAATGGTTCTCCACCCCATCGTCTGACTGAAAGTGTTTCTACTAATGGAATATAAAAGGGATTATTAAATAAAATCTAATGAAAATAAGTCATTTTATAGTATAGATATATTCATGATAGATATTGCATATATGTCTTACATTAGTGGTTGCTAACAGGAACTTACAACTTATATGCCATATACAGTTTTTTCAGTCAATATCTTTGGTGCAAGTATGTGCACAATTGTAACAACTCTTAGCACAAAAATCTAAACAAATCATCAAAATCCTTCATGTTTCAAAACAGTTAACACATTTTCTATTGTCGACTGAACCAAATCCCTCTCACATTCAATAGATATTCATATCTATCAGCTTTCACACTGGAATATGCATGTTATCAATTGAGTTCTTTGCTACATGGAATTTGCTCCAAAATGATTTTGGAAAAAATATTTCAATGTTGAGATTAAAGGAATAGTTATCTATCTACACTACAATTCAAAAGTTTGTGGTCACAGAGTTGTCCTTGTTTTTGAAAGAAATAACAAAAATGTGTCCATTAAAATAATATCAAATTGATCAGAAATACAGTGTAGACATTGTTAATGTTGTAAATTACTATTGTAGCCGGAAATGGCAGATTTTTAATGGAATGTCTACATAGTTGTACAGATGCCCATTATCAGCAACTATAACTCCTGTGTTCCAATGGCAGGTTGTGTTAGCTAATCCAAGTTTATCATTTAAAAAGGCTAATTGATCATTATAAAACCCTTTTGCAATTATGTTAGCACAGCTAAAAACTGTTTTCCTGTTTAAAGAAGCAATAAAACTGGCCTTCTTTAGACTAGTTGAGTATCTGGAGCATCAGCATTTGTGGGTTCGATTACAGGCTCAAAATGGCCAGAAACAATAACTTTCGTCTGAAACTCGTCAGTCTATTCTTGTTCTGAGAAAGGAAGGCTATTCCATGCAAAAAAAAAATGCCAAGACACTGTAGATCTCATACAACGCTGTGTACTACTCCCTTCACAGAACAACGCAAACTGGATCTAACCAGAATAGTAAGAGGAGTGGGAGGTCCCGGTGCACAACTGAGCAAGAGGACAAGTACATTAGACTGTCTAGTTTGAAAAACAGACGCCGCACAAGTCCTCAACTGGCAACTTCATTAAATAGTACCCGCAAAACGCCAGTTTCAACATCAACAGTGAAGAGGCGACAGAGTTTGTCTGTCCTGTGTCTGTGTTCTTTTGCCCATCTTAATCTTTTCCTTTTATTGGCCAGTCTGAGATATGGCTTTTTCTTTTCAACTCTGCCTAGAAGGCCAGCATCCCGGAGTCGCCTCTTCACACTCTTCATACCTAGTTATAACCAATTATAACCATAGGTGAGTTCATAAGGTGTTTCATTTCCTCTTCACACGATCATACCTAGTTATAACCAGTTATAACCATAGGTGTTCATAAGGTGCTTCATTTCTGCAGGTGATTTGTCCATCTGGTCAAAATCACCGATACCCTCTGAGGATACAGTATGTATAGCTTCATATTATATCTCCAAAGAAACCTTGATTCAAATAAATACTTTTTAAGATTTGTCCAAGAATAACTACACTATTTAAAGGAAATGTAGTAATATTTCAACTTCATATTCATCATCTCCAGCACCACCCCAACATCAGCATATGTGAAAATTGGTGTTTCTATGTTTTATTTTTTTTTAAAGGAAGAGGAACATAAGTGTTTCCAATGACATCATCTCTGTTTATCGTGTGATTTTAACAAATTATGAGTAGGTATTGCCTACTGATTGTCTACTAATTGGTTAATGATTACACTTATCTTCCTCTATGTTTTTTACTACAAAACATATGTTGATGTTGGGGTGGTGCTGGGGATGATGAATATGAAGTTTCCATTTAAAATAGAAAGACTGAAAATACCATCATTGTGTAGTGAAACCATGAAAAGTGCTGAACATAAGCTGAGATCTGGTGTTTGTGATTTTTTTTTAAAGATTTAAAACAAGTCTTGTGAAAACAATTTTTGGTGTCTGTGTATTTAAAAACAACCTGGTCTCAGAGCAGTTCGTATTATTCTGTACATAAATCACACCATTTAATATGTTTGGTATGTATTCATTTGTTGATGCCCATCATACATGTCGCATGAGATGTTAAGAATTTGCAAAACATATATGTTACCAATTCCAATTTGTTGTTGCTAACATTGGCTAGGTGGCTAATGTTAACTAGGCTAGGGGTTAGGGGTTAAGGTTAGCATTTAGGGTTAAGATTAAGGTTAGGGAAGGGAAGGGTTAGCTAAAAGGGTTAGGGTTAGGGGAAGGGATATCTAACATGCTAAGTAGTTAAAAAGTAGCTAAAAATAAGTATGTTCTTTTAAAAAATGCCTAAGTTGTCCGTGATGATATTTGAACGCACAACCTTTGGGTTTCTAGACATTCGCATTATATGCACACCCATCCTCCTTGTCTTAAGTACATTTCTGTCTTAAGTAATCATGCCAAACGTAACATATCATACTAATTTGAGTGTACCAGATTTACATTTACAATGTTACATCTAGTCTGTGAGACCAGTCTGGTAAAATGTAGCATCAAACACAAAAAGCATGTTTTAACACACTGTGTCTCTCATACAATCACATGGTTTTGAAATGCCAATGGCTTATAGCGTTAACACCATATTTGAATTAACTTTTGTTTTAAAGACACTGGGAATTGAGTACTTTTCCGAGGGTATACAATGGCACTAATTATAGGCAACAGTTCAAATCAAAATATATTGGTGACATACACATGGTTAGCAGATGTTAATGTGAGTGTAGCAAAATGCTTGTACTTCTAGTTCCGACTATGCAGTAATATCTAACAAGTAATCTAACAAATTTACAACTACCTTACACACACAAATGTAAGGGGATGAATAAGAATATGTACATATAAATATATGGAAGAGCGATGGCCGTGCGGCATAGGCACGATGCAGTAGATGGTATAGAATACAGTATATACATATGAGATGAGTAATGTAGGATATGTAAACATTATTAAAGTGGCGTTATTTAAAGTGACTAGTGATACCTTTATTAAGTCCATTTATTTAAGTGGCTAGAGATTTGAGTCTGTATGTTGGCAGTAGCCTCTCTATGTTAGTGATAGCTGTTTAACAGTCTGGTGGCCTTGAGATGGAAGCTGTTTTTCAATCTCTCGGTCCCAGATTTGATGCACCTGTACTGACCTGTACTTACCGCTGTTGCGCCTTCTTCACCACGCTGTCTGTGTGGGTAGACCATTTCAGTTTGTCCGTGATGTGTACGCCGAGGAACTTGAAACCTACCACCTTCTCCACCACTGTCCCGTCGATGTAAATGGGGGGGTGCTCCTTTTGCTGTTTCCTGAAGTCCACGATCATCTCATTTATTTTGTTGACGTTGAGTGAGAGGTTATTTTCCTGACACCACACTCCGAGGGCCCTCACCTCCTCCCTGTAGGCCGTCTCGTCGTTGTTGGTAATCAGGCCTACCACTGTAGTGTTGTCTGCAAACTTGATGATTGAGTTGGAAGCGTGCATGCCACGCAGTCATGGGTAAACAGGAAGTACAGGAGAGGGCTGAGAATGCACCCTTGTGGGGCCCCAGTGTTGAGGATCAGTGGGGTGGAGATGTTGTTTCCTACCTTCACCACCTGGTGGCGGCCCGTCAGAAAGTCCAGGAAGCAGTTGCACCGGGCGTGGTTGAGACCCAGGGTCTCGAGCTTAATGATGAGTTTGGAGGGTTAAATGCTGAGCTGTAGTCAATGAACAGCATTCTTACATAGGTATTCCTCTTGTACAGATGTAACAGGGCAGTGTGCAGTGTGATGGCGATTGCATCGGCAGTGGACCTATTGGGGCGGTAAGCAAATTGGAGTGGGTCTTGGGTATCAGGTAGGGTGGAGGTGATATGATCCTTGACTAGTCTCTCAAAGCACTTCATGATGACAGAGGTGAGTGCAATGGTGCGATAGTCATTTAGTTCAGTTACCTTAGCTTTCTTGGGAACAGGAACAATGGTGGCCATCTTGAAGCATGTTGTGACAACAGACTGGGATAGGGATTGATTGAATATGTCCGTAAACAATGCGAGATTGTGAGATTATAAATGATGTCACAATCGAAATGTTCAGGGCAACATAAGTTACAACAGGGGTAACATGATGTCTGATGTCTGATGTGCCATCTAGCAAAATCTATGGTCAAGTATAACAACAGGCAAGTTTGCGGGTGCCTCCTCTGTATTCAGGTCCTTCATGAACTCAGCCAGGAAAGAGCCCACCAAATGTCCAGGTGAAACTCTCCAAAACAATCCAAGAAAGTATGCTTCAATGACAACATGAGTACAAAATGTTATAACCGTAAAGAAGGAAAGAGAAATGGAATTCACTGAACAAGAACATTTGTTTTGTGTAGCCTTTCGGCTGCTATTGGTCGCTCTATGCTTATACTGTCTGTAGTCCAAGTCAAACAGCCATTTTGATTCATGATTCGTATTCTTGACGCTACATGTAGTTGTTAATGTTTTTGTTTGCACCTGTCATGCACTTGTTTCTTATGCAAACGAAGGCTTGCTTTTTAGTTGATACTGCTGGTTTGTTGACCTAATAGCTTTTTGAGCTTTATATATTGTTTGATACTTGCCCCAAACGTTATATTTAAGAAATAAGGTACGAGGGGTGTGGTATATGGCCGATATACCACGGCTAACTGACGCAAAGGTATATTGGCCACATACCACAAACCCTCCGAGTTGTCTTATTGCTATTATAAACTGGTTACCAACGTAATTAGAACAGAAAAAATAAATGTGTTGTCATATTTGTGTGGTAAATAGTCTGATATACCACGGATTTCAACCAATCAGCATTCAGGGCTAGAACCACCCAGTTTGTAATCTACCCTAAATAGCCATGGCCATTTTAGCCTGCTCTAGCTTTGGCCTACCACGCCACTTGTTATTGCATCCCACTTTTGATAATTATTTTGACATTCATATTGTTGTTATTGCTATAGCAACACCATTTTGCATATTGATATATTTAATAATTGCATATTCATATTGCAATTTATGAATATTGTAGCAATTAATAACTTCAAAATGCATTCATGTACTGTCATTATTGCGTGTTATTTTTTGCTATTTCTCTGTCTTCCTGCAGAAAAACATACATCTTGCGTTACCCACAGGCTGGCCAATCCTAACCAATGGCAATCAAGACAAGGATCACAGACTAATGCCAACTGTACTGTCAACAGTCAATCATATCCTCTAACTCAACTGTACTGTGACACAACCCATCTGAACAACCTTCCATGTACCATCATCTGAACCTGAATCAGGTCAGAGATATTAGCATAATGAGACTCTGCTAACATTAGCAGTCATTGCCTGTATTTTTTATCCATGACCTTGAAATATAATGCCATGATTTAAACCTCTTATAAAGATCCGCCCCTTTTTTTAAATTTTCACCTAAAATGACATACCCAAATCTAACTGCCTGTAACTCAGGCCCTGAAGCAAGGATATGCATTTTCTTGGTACCATTTGAAAGGAAACACTTTGAAGTTTGTGGAAATGTGAAAGGAATGTTGGAGAATATGACATATATTTGAACTGTCTTACATTATTGTGAAAGACCTGTTAATGTTTTGTTGTCAGTTGATCGTTTGCAAAGGAAATATGAAAGCACTGGAAGCTTCAGAATCATGTCTTGAAAAAGTAATTTTGTACTAATTAATTATTAACCTGGACAAACTTATTAATTTGTATTTTCACAAAACTATCTTTTATCATATCCTTTGTTTGAGCATAATAATGTACGTTTACCAGTGAGGAGTTTATCAGCACACCATTACAAGAGCCTGGAATACACAGGAGGAAGGAATCCCATTTACCGTATTTGTAAACTCCAGAAGAAGGGATTCTGCACTAGACCGGATTCTAAAAGCCATCAAAGTGGCTTAGGAGCTTTAGATCGAGGAAACTGCACCAAAAGAGAAGGCATCTAATGCACTGGGCGTAACTCGAAACCAAGTTCTCAACCTTTTCTGTGTTAGTGCTCCTTGTGTCTTTCAAGGTGCTGCACAACTCTTGATTAAGTTGTGTTACAACACACCATGTCATGTTCTAGAACACCTTAGGATGATACACACCTTAAATCTGTCTCATAACCCCTTATGTTTAAAAACTTTTCATGGTATACAATTGGTAGCTACAGTCTCGCTGTAACTCGCTGCAACTCCCAACTCTACAGACTCAGGAGAGGCAAGGGTCGAGACACAACCCAACCCTACCAAGCTGCACTGCTTCTTGACACCAATGTGTCAGAGGAAACACCATACACCTGACAACCGTGTCAGCATGCTGAAGCACCCAGCCTGCCACAGGAGTCACTAGAGCGCAATGGGACAAGGACATCCCTACCAGCCAAACCCTCTCCTAACCCGGACAACGCTGGGCCAAATGTGCGCCGTCCCAAGAGTCTCCCGGTCACAGCCGGTAACGACAGAGCCTGGACTCGAACCAGGATCTCTAGTGGCACAGTGTGATGCTGTGCCTTAGACTACTGCGCCACTCAGGAGGCCCACTAAACAATAATTTTGATGTATTAAGAACAAGTTGATTGACAAAGTCATGAAGAATTGAATTAACAACCTTTCAGCTCTGATAACAAATATGTCTGTGATCATATTGATCCCAGTCAGTAGTATGAGGATTTTAATATTAACTCCTTGGGGCAAGGAGAGGGACGGAAGCAACACTGGTATACTACTACATTTGTAATACCCAAATTTTCAACTCCTTAAGTACCGGCACGATTATAGAATATTGGCTTAAAAATATTGTTTCGACACCTAAATATTGACAGTACCGGCACCTATTTCAGCCCACTTCAAGCACTAAAGACTCATAATTCCTCTTCGGGTTAAAAATGAATTACATGTTTGGGGTAAAAATTGGGAAAACTATCACTCCAATTCATTGAATTCAATTAGAGGTCAAATCTTTTATGAATATATAAAGACATTTCAAATATTTTCTTTGGTCCATATTTAGTTATAGAAATCACTCAGTAAAAAAACAAGCATATTTAAGTTTAAGTTAAATAACAATTTCAAGCAACAAACAAATATTTTTTTCCCCCAGTTTGATTGATTACGCAGTTTGGATAATTCAGTTTAGATTCATAAACTCTAAATCAAATTCAAAGATATTGACCTGTTGAGATGGTCTGCTCTCTCTCTCTGGTTGTCTGGTCTGTGGACTGAGATCTCCCGTTTGCTGTGTCTGTCTGGTGTTGTCTCGGTCAGTGGTTGCATCTCCTCTCTGCAAAGGTCTTTAGAGGGCTGAGATGCAAAGTAACCCTTCAAATGACCTTTTACAGTTTCTTGCCATTTCCACAGGTGAAACAAAATGGCCGCCGCTGCCGTGACTCCAAGTCATCCATCAGCCTCGCTCACCATGGCAGGGTGCACTCTCTCAATTTGCCTAGCAAATACCAGTGGCCACTGATAAATACAGCTGCCAAGGTGACCACCTGGGGTTGAACTCTAGTCATCTGTATTTGCCATAAGATTGTGTTATCCCTCTGAACTCAACCCTATAGTATAGGCATTAGGCTTCCAACGTGTGGTGTTGAATGATGACTGAAAAACCTGTGTTTCCCCTACAATCTTAGAAAAGGATGTTCCAAAATGGTTTGTCTGCCGTCCCCATAGAATAATCATTTTTCGTTCAAGGTAGAACCCTTTTGGGTTCCAGGTAGAACCCTCTGTAGAATGGGAACCCACAAGGGTTCGGCCTGGAACCAGAAGGGTTCTACCTGCAACCAAAAAAGCAGACTGAGCACAGAGCAGGTTAGAGGCCCAATCCTTCACAGTCACACCATCAGGGTCCATGACATCATCACACTGGAGAAGTGGAAAGGATTTGTCTTCCCAGAGTTACAATGTTTATTTTATAACTACTTTACAAACATGATTATAAACGTTTTAAAACATGATTTATATCATTGATACATATTTCACTTACATAATTTACATGCTGAAGCAAATTCCAGGGGGGTAGCCCCGACCAGGACTCAAAACAGGCTCTAGCTAAGTTCAAACAAACACCTTAGCTGTTACGCCAAGAGATCTGAATCTCTTGACGAGGTTGCTACAGTAGGTGTTGGTTAAGGTCGCTATAATTCAGTATATGTATTGTAGCGATAAGGTATATGTATTTTAACATATTCTCATATCATCATCAATTGAAACAAAACGGTTAATTCTTAATGAGTACAACAGCATATAATGTTACACATGCTACTAATACATGTTCTAAACTTTATTTATTTTTTAGCAGTGTATTACTTAAAGCTAGAATCAACATTTGGTGAAACCACGCCATAATTCACCCCGGCGCCTTGCTATTGTTTTTGTGCTGTTGTGATGAAACAGAGTTCTATCGTGCCCGCAATGATGTCTGAGGGGGTAAAACAGTGTTCGTTGTTTGAAGTAACGTATTTGTTGTTGTAATATCACAAAAGGATGAGGCAGTTTCACCAAATACGGGTTATATATTTTAGAATAGTATCTATTATTCCTCATATAAATATGCAAATTCCATATAGTTGGAGACCAAAAAAAAAAAATCAGGTCAAATAATATATAGAATTTCCCAGAAAATAAGAAATATAATTCTCCAAGTTTAGAGTTCTATCTTTGTCATAACTGGAATTCTCTCCTTCATTTTCTTCTTTTGGGGATCCATGTTTGTTTCCTTGCAGAATATGTTTCCATGCTCCTTCCATCTCAGTTTGACGTCATCAGACATCCCCTTTTCCCTCAGATCCTTCTTTATCTCAGGAACACAAAGAAACGGAATACAGTATAACTATGCTATCCTACGCTCATAATATAACTATAATGGTGAAAGAGCTTCTTTCACCAAGAGTGGGAGACTCACTTGCTGCAAGATGGCCTCCCCGCATGTCAGGATCAGTCAGGTCCATGTTCTGGTCCTTTGTGGTCAGCCTCACTCTCACCATCTGCTGTGTCTTCTTCACTGGGGGGAGGAGCATAGAAATACACAGACGTGTCATGTTTATTGTTACAGTGAGAGGTAACCTTAACAGCAAACGTGGCATTTGTCACAATGCATTTTACAAATGTTGCCCATGCTATAGTAGGCCATGATGTAAAGATACTTAAGAGATCACTTAAGTAAAATAAATGAAGACTCACCTCCATATCAAACAAAGGGAATCCTATACATACAAGGATGTTCTGTCCATACTCCTTCCCATACTGCAGTACAGTTCTGATTCCCTACGCGATTAATGGGCTGGTTGGGACCCCAGTATCTGAACGAGGAGTCTCTCTGGTCTGACCACTTCCAGGAGTCTCTGAACAGGCCGATCCATGTCAGACCACTGCCAAGCACTAGCTTCTGTAACATATTGTTCTCTCTCTGGTTCTTCACACTAGGCAGATCTGTGTGGTGCTTCCTGCAGTAGAGCTGAGCCTCTCTCCAGGTCATCAACTCGTTATTATTAACCATAATGTTTGTTTTATCTGAAATATTTGAGATTGGCAGATTTCTTGTTAGGATACAGTTCATTTGAAAATAGTGCAGATTTAATTTAATTCCTTTCATTATATATATATATATATTTTTTTAAGTAGTTGGATACTTCATTCAAACAGATGTTTTGGACTATGTAAGTGAAAATATACTTGAAGAGTTTTGTTCCAAAACACTATATACAACCATTTAAAAAACATTTCAGAAATGTTTCACAATCATCAGAAATTATTGCTTATGGGACCTTCATTTGTGTGTAAAATATTACTGTTTTTTTTTCATACATTTTTGGTGTGTGTTAAAATTGATTTTAAAATGGATTTTGTTGCAAAACTCTATATATCCATTGTTTAGCTGGAATGGAATATTCGTATCCTGTACATTTGACTGTGATATGTGGTTGTCTCACCTAGCGACCTTAAGATGAATGGACTAATTGTAAGTCGCTCTGGATAAGTGCATCTGCTAAAGGACCAATAATGGCAAATGTAAATATTTTACATACAGATCTCATATTGCTGTATTCATAGGCCTCTTGCAGTTTTTTTGTGTTTATCATGGCTCCGGAGAAGACCCAGTTGCAGACAGTTTCGAAGTAACAAAAGTTTATTACAAAAACAGGGTGGCAGGCAAACGACAGGTCAAGGGCAGGCAGAGGTCAGTAATCCAGAATGGAGTGTAAAAGTTACAGAACGGCAGGCAGGCTCAGGAAACAGGAGACAAAGGACTGTGAGACAGGTTTAATCCTATACACATGAAAAGTGGGATGTATACGGAGGGTACAGGGCAACAGAAGACGAACAGCAGAGGGGCTAATAATTTTGAAGATGGAGAAAGGGCCTATATAACGGGGTGAAGGTTTGCGGGACTCCACCCGGGGGGGAAGATTTCGAGTGGACTGCCATACCGTATGCCCGAGATGATACCGGGGAGCAGGGGTCCGGTCGCGGTCGGCTTGTCGTCGATACCTGGGGGTGGTCTTGAGAAGAGCCGATCGGGCTCTCTTCTAGGTAGGGTGACAGTGACTGACAAACATCTGGGCCGAAGGTATGCCGACTTCTTCCTCTTGCTCCAAGAAGAGCGTGGGCTGATAACCCAGGGAACACTCAAAGGGCAAGAGACCAGTGACAGAGCAGAGGAGGGTGTAGCAGGCTTATTCAACCCACATGAGTTGCTGGCTCCGGGAGGTGGGGTTGGCGGAGACAAGGCAGTGAAGAGTCTTCTCCAGGTCTTAATTGGCTCGCTCTGACTGGCCGTTGGACTGAGGGTGGAAACTGGAGGACAGGATGGCCGACAATCCAATGAGTGTGCAGAACGCCTACCAGAACCGGGACGAGAACTGAGGACCCCGGTTGGAAACCATGTCCACCGGAAGTCCATGGATCCGGGAAGACGTGCTGCACCATGAGCTGGGCCGTCTCTTTTGCAGAGGTTAGCTTGGGGAGAGGAATGAAATGGGCTGCTTTGGAAAACCGGCCCACTACTGTCAGGATGACGTAGTTGCCATCAGACGGGGGGAGACCCGTGATGAAGTCCAGGGATATGTGTAACCAGGGACAGTGAGGGACAGGCAGTGGTTGAAGGAGACCAGCCAGAGCTTGCCGAGGAGTCTTGTTCTGCACACAGATCGACGAAGGCGGAGATGTCAGGGACCATGGTAGGACACCAAAAGTGCTGTCGCACAAAGGCCAGGGTCAGACGGGAGCCCGGGTGGCAGGCAAGCCTGGAGGAGTGGGCCCACTCCAGGACCAAGGGGCGGACAGCATCAGGAACAAACATCCAGTTTCTGGGCCCCCCCGGGGTTCGGCTGGGAACGCTGTGCCTCACGGACAAGCTTCTCTATTCCCCAGCTGAATTCCATCGCTAGGCATGAGGTGGGAAGGATGGTCTCGGGTTCCAAGGATGCGGAGATATTCCAGGTTATTGTGGTCCGTCCACACAATGAACAGATGTTCCACCCCCTCCAATCAGTGCCTCCCCTCCTCCAACACCATCTTCACGATTCCCCACATCTTAATTCCTTTCCGTGGCGTTGAGGCGATGGGAGAAGAAGGTGCAGGGATGTAACTTGAGGTCCAGGGCAGAACGCTGGGACAGGACAACCCCCACTCTGACATCGGCCTCCACCACAAACTGACGGGACGGGTCAGGAGGAACCAATATGGAAGCTGTGTTGAAGCGGTGCTTGAGGTCCCGGAACGTCCGGTCAGCAGCTGGGGACCACTTGAACAGAACCTTGGGCGAGGTTAACCTGTACTAATGTAACATTTGTTTACAAAAAATGTAGTAATTTGTGTAAAACTTAGCACTAATACTTATTTATCTCAGAGTGAGGCAGATATATAGTGTTTAGAAACCATCAAGTGATAGATTTCAAACAAATACATATCTGTAAAGGTATATAACTGCCTTAATGTTGCTGAACCCTAGGAAGAGTAGCTGCTGCCTTAATAAAAACAAATACAATTACAAAATCCATACTGTGATTTGGTGGTGAAAAAGTACACAAATCCCTTTAATAAGTTCTTTAAAATATAAAAGCTAATTTACCAACATTTCTGAAAATGAATATATAGGGTTTTGGAATTAACCTCTTTACTTGAAATACGTTTCAAAAAATGATTTTTTTAAATACAGACACAAACTCAGTATTATGAAGAAACTTGGAAGTAGAAAAGCATGAAAACAGTAACTCTCACCATCATAGCAGTAGACAGACAATTTAAATGTGAATGGCATGTCCTGCCATTGACCATTCTCATTCATTGCAGCGCATTCTTCTTCAACTCTCCCCATACCATTATTAGGCTCTCCTTCACTCCACTTC
Source organism: Oncorhynchus clarkii lewisi (assembly GCF_045791955.1). Taxonomy (NCBI): domain Eukaryota; kingdom Metazoa; phylum Chordata; class Actinopteri; order Salmoniformes; family Salmonidae; genus Oncorhynchus; species Oncorhynchus clarkii. The sequence goes on from NC_092155.1 coordinate 14,092,980, forward strand.
CTGAACCCAGTTCCTTCTTCCCCATAGTAATCTCTGTTTGCCAGAGACCACTGCCACACCATGATATCTCCCTTCTCCAACCCTATCCAGACTGATCCATTATAACCAATGTCTACAGTGTTGATCAGCCTCTTCATATCCCCCATGTTTTCTATGGTGGACAGGTCAGTGTACTTCTCTCTGCAGTATCTCTGTGCTTCGGTCCAAGTCTTAGGGTTGCTAACATAGTGGTACTCGTGAGTGAGGCAGGAGGAGAGGGTGCAGAGCACTGTGGAGAAATGCAGTTCTAGGTGTATGATTCAGCAATACCGCAGAGATACGCTGCCACACTTTCACACTTTCACACTTTCACACACACACACACACACACACACACACACACACACACACACACACACACACACACACACACACACACACACACACACACACACACACACACACACACACAGACCTGAGAGTACCAGGATGAGAGCCCTCCCTTGCATATCTGCAATACACATTAATTTAAACATTAAATAAATAGTATTGAAATAATAATTTCGCCATTTTGTGATATATTAAACTTCCCTTTTTTCAAAATAACTAATAACTATGAACAACCATGTTTTTTTTATTCCCTACATTCAGGTGATAAAAGGACTAAAAGAGGATAGATTCCTGGATAGATAAATAAAGGTCAAATAAAACAAATACAACTTTTTTCTTCACTTACCTGTTGTGAGAAGTTTTTGACCCAGAGAGTGCTGTCCTCTCTCTCTCTCTCTCTCTCCTTCTTTCTTTCCCTTTCACTCTCTCTTTACAATGGGGTTGTTTCACTGACATGGGAAAATGCAAACATTAGATGTCACATGGTTTCCTTCTCCCTTATTCACCCACCTGTATGTGAGCATTAGGCTTCGGGGTGAAGTTTACCCTGGGTACAGATCTAGGATCAGTTTCCCCTCCCTTAATCCTAAACTTAACAATTTGTGAAGGAAATGCAGAACTGACCCAAGATCAGTGTCAAGGGGCAACTTCAACCTTTACCGTGTCTGTGTGTATGTTGTGTCAGTGTGTGTGTGTGTGCATGGCATGTGCTTGCGTGTGTATGCATATGAAGGGGCCACCTGGACAAGGGGAACTTGCACTGCTGAAACAAATCACCTTGTTCAAGCAAATAGGTTAGTTTTCCCTAATTGAGTTAACATGCAATTTCTAAGACATATTTTCCAGTCAATGGTATACAAGTTCAACCTGATCTTCAGCATACAGCAGCTCTTCTTGAGTGGGCCTTTAGAGTTATAGTGTCTATAACAACCAACTTGACAGAGCTTGAAGAATTGTTTAAATAATAATCTGCAAATATTGTACAGTCCCGGTGAGCAAATGTCTTAGAGATTTATACAGAAAGATTCACAGCTGTAATTGCTGCCAAAGTTGATTCTAGCATGCAATGAATCAGGGGGTTGAATACTTACCTAATCAAGATTATTTTTTATTTTTTACAAATGTTACAATTTGTCTTGTATTTTGACATAGTATTTTATGTAGTATTTTGTGTAGATCGTTGACAAAACATTACAATGAAATCAATTTTATTCCACTTTGTAACACAACAAAATGTGGAAAAAGTCAAGGGGTGTGAATACTATCTGAAGGCTTTGTATACACATATTGTAATTGTGGCCTGAGAATGTAGCATTTGTTGAGCATTCCTGGCACGGTTCACTGACTGATAAGACATGTAATAATACTATCATCTGTAATTTGAGGCCTTTGAATATGACATTAAACAAGTGTTTGTTGTTGCTGTAATCCCAAATTGCCCCTTTAAACAAGTATGTGGTAATATCCATGTTTCATTTAGAAAAGAATCAAGTCCCAAATGCCATCCTTTTCCCACAGTATATAGTGCACTGGTTTTGACCAGAGCCCTGTTTGATTCTAAAATGGCTCCATATTCCCAACAGCAGAGCCCTGGTCAAATAGAGTGCACAATAAAGGGAATAGGGTTCCATTTGGGGTGCAGACAATATCCTCTCAGGTCTCTGAATGCAGCTGAGCTCTCAGCTCCAGTAGGTCTATGCAAAACACATGGAAACTCTGGCTCTGGGTGGATGGAAACCAGTATGTTACAGATGGAAGGTAAGGCGTGACCTTAAAGTAAATAAGCACATCAACAAGTGGTGAGGTTTTAATGGGTGCAGGGTTAGTTGGTAGGACAATTTTTTTCACAAAGTTGAATGAATTCCTGCTACAGAATAGTAGGCTGAAACACATCCAATACATTATGTGGAGGTATCCACCAACATCATTTGTTTGCGGACCGCCATAATAGCGAAGAAGAAGAAGAAACAAACACAATATTGCCAAACATTTATTCACATTGAGTATTTTAATATTCTAATGCACAAGTAATATTAAAGGTATGGCTGCAAACCTATATCGGGGACAGTTTTTGTTTGAGGCCTGATAAAAGTTTGCAGCAATACTTTTCATACTGCTTATGTATTATAATATTAAAATCTAAAACAATACATTTGAGCATTCATAGACAACTTGTCAAGATTTAGGGCATTGTCAATCAAAATATTTAATTAATTGTATCTTTTATCACATGGTGTATTTGACATGTTCTCACACTCAACAGAAACTTCTGGTAGCCTTCTTCAGAAACCTATCCGTCATGATTGACTGGGGAAATGACCAATGGGGCTGACATTTTACCAGAACTAACAATAGCTGCATTCGTTTTGCATCGCCTGGTGCCTCGCGTGGGCGGAGTTAGCACTCTATTCCATTGGTCCTTAAGTGAAGTCTCCACCCACCCAGGCCACCGGTGATGCAAAATGAGCACGCCCACTGGGACTGATTCATGGATAGAAGCAAATCAGAAACCTGCTCTTCATGATTGTTAGGAATTGTATGAATAATGACTAAATGATATCTACATTTTAAATAGAACTATAACTAATTAAAACTATACTCTGTTTTATTTAATCTGATTAATAATATTAATTCATAAGGGAGGGATTGTGGAGCATGAAACAGGGGGTAATTAAATTAAATAAATACCATTCCAGCCAGGTTGGAGAGGACTGGAATTGTGGGTTTTAAGTACTCAGAAAGGATAACCTATGGTTGAACCGACTCAACTTAGCTCTGGGATGTTTAGATAAGGCAGTGAGTGTTTTCCTAGGTTTTCCATTATCTGGAGCTGACTGCTGAATAGTGATAGATGAAGACTTCAGAAGTTTAATCTTGATTTAACTGTGTGTCTGGAGTGAGCAAGCGAGGGGCTGGGAATAATATTTTGAACTTGTTGGGTCCTGGTTGATAGGAGGAAGGACATTTTATAACCTATGACGTCATATTTTGTATATAAACTGTTGTTCGTGGTTTCATGGCAGCGCGCTCCGAGAATAAATACTATTATCTAATTTTGATAAGACTGGTCTCTGTCTATTTTATACAAATAAGAATCTTACAAATTCTCATAAAATAGACTAAGTGAATTCAATTAATGAAAACATATTGGAATTATGAAATTACATTAACAATGATTGACAGGGAAGATGACCAATGGGGCTAAATTGAAACCATTCCATTGGTCCTGAAGTGAAATCCCCACCTACCCAGGCCACAGGGTGGTGTAAAACAAGCACGCCCACTTGGCCTGAGGTATGGTTTTAGGCAAATCAGAAACCTACGCTTCATGATTGACACAGGAGATGACCAATAGGGCTGAGATTTTATTATCATCATTAACACGGGGACTGAGGAAGCACCCAGTAAAATAACAGATATGAGCCTTGGCCATTACATCATAAAAGGACACCAACTCTTCCTTATAATCCACAAACACACCCACCTTGAATCCAAATTATACATCAGACACTCCTAATGATCAGTAATTTCCTTCTAGGGCTTCTCCGTCCGAGAGAGAGAAGGAGGGATTCGATGGCACGGTACTCGTCCCCTCCTTTCAGCCTCACAGTCCGGTAGTCATTCTCTGGCGTTGAGGTTATCATACCCTTCCTTTTGATGGACTCTCTGACCACACCTAGAACTCAGTAGGTCTTGTCCCCCACCTGAGAAGGATAGGAAGAGGGTTAAGGTTAGAGTAACTCAAGCATAGATCTTTTCAATTATTTCAAATTTGGCACAGAGAAACTAGAGGCCATGAAGAATGACACTGATTGGCCTATTATTTTTTTTATTCTACCGGGGAACAGTGGGTTAACTGCCTTGTTCAGGGGCAGAATGACAATATTTTTACCATGTCAGCTCGGGGATTCAATCCAGCAACCTTTCAGTTACTGGCCCAATGCTTTAAGCACTAGGCTACCTGCCTATAGGGGAGCTATTATATTTTACTCATGATTTTCCACTAGACTTAAACCAGAGTTTCCCAAACTCTGTCCTCGGGCTCCACAAGGGGTGCATGTTTTGGTTTTTGCCCTAACACTACACAGCTGATTCAAATTTTCAAAGCTTGACGATTAGTTGAATATTTGAATCAGCTTTACCATTCTTGGGTAGCAGAATTATTGAGTTGCCTCCAGGTCTGATGGAGCAAAAAAAATATTCAGGCTGAGATTGAAGATATGAGAAATAGGAGTGGCAACATATTCTATCCTCAGCAGCTTTCCATCAATGTTGTCAGTATCAGGTGGTTTCTCATTATTGATGGCTAGCAACAATTCTTTCATCCGTTCCACGGGGAGACTTTATTTCTGTCTCGATGTAGAACTGACTGACACATGTCTGGTCTGTCTTACAGAACATCTTCAGCAGCCTCTCGTGCTTCTTAAAAATCCTGTCCTCCAAGTTCTCCACTGGGTCGATCAGCTTGTGGACCTTCAGCATAGCAACTCTCTGATGAGGCTCCAGGTGAATCTCACGGTAAGAGGTCAGACACACCAGGCAGGATTTCAGGGCTTTGAGCTTCATCCAGTACAGACGTCGCAGGCCACTTCACCAGGCTTGGTGGCAGTTATGGTTGAGACGCCATCTCGAGTCCTCTTGAGCTGATCGGCGATTTCTTTGAATTCCACGTTGAGGCTAATTTGGGGTTCTCTCACAGGTTGGCTACTTACACGTGTATCTTTTCTTCCAGAGCTCTCTGATACAGCCCATGCAGAAGGTGTGGTCACATGGGGTCGTGACCATGTCAATAAACACATCCAGACAGACAAAACACTGGAATTTCTTCTCTGACAACAGATTGGTAGGGGAAGCCATCTTTTGAACTCTTTCTCTGATAACAGACTGGTAGGGGAATCCATCTCTGGAACTTCTTCTCTGATAACAGACTGGTAGGGCAATCCATCTCTGGAACTTCTTCTCTGATGACAGACTGGTAGGGGAATCCATCTCCGGAACTTCTTCTCTGATGACAGACTGGTAGGGGAATCCATCTCTGGAACTTCTTCTCTGATGACAGACTGGTAGGGGAATCCATCTCTGGAACTTCTTCTCTGATGACAGACTGGTAGGGGAATCCATCTCCGGAACTTCTTCTCTGATGACAGACTGGTAGGGGAATCCATCTCTGGAACTTCTTATCTGATGACAAACTGGTAGGGAATCCATCTCTTGGGAGAAAAAAGGAAGCCATAAGTGAGTCCCAAATTGCACACTGTTATAAATTGCACACTATTTCCAATATAGTGCACTACTTTTGACAAAAACCCTAAGGGCCCTGGCAAGAAGTAGTGCACTATATAGGGAATAGGGTGCCATTTGGGATGCAATCCATAGTTTGAAATTAAACAATCCATAATGATCACTGAGAGAAGTCAGTTTTGAGTGGACGCCAATGACATATTAGCAAGACAAGAAGTGTACAATTGAGCTATGATAACAATACAAAAAAGTGTTCTTTATCATTTAATAATCCAGATAATAATTGTTGTTAATTATCTTTCGTATCTGATTGTTCTCCAAATACAGTTACACCGACAAATGAGTCAAGCTTTCTTACAGTTAACACCTTGAATACACCCTTGTTTTCCGAGGTAAAAAGACACACCCGTGTAGCACTACTAGAACAAAAACGTAGAGATTATTTCTCAGTTACTACACCACACCACACCTGGAATTGCTTTGCAATTTATGGATTATAATATCCTAAAAACTATTTGTCTAACTTGTGCCATCATTGAAATAAAAAAAAGAGACAGTGTAAGCCTATTCAATGTCACGTCTTCATCCACACAAAATGACAGTTCAAGCATATAACTACTGTCCCTCCGATTCAATCATACTGTGGCTTGCACTGTAGCTGTCAACATAATAGTATCTATCTGTCAATTTGAGTCAGTGCGTTTCCATGTTCACGGTATCAATGCAGTCATTCGCAAGTCAGTCAACCACTCCGTCTCATGTGCCTCAGTGCTGCATATCTGTCTTTCTGTCTGTCTAAAACCTGACTCACAGTGACAGCATTCACCACAAAACCAGTCATGGTTATTTGTTTTGTATAACCCTTTCCTGCCTGAATGTTTTTTTTCAGGGGCGTGCCCATACAGTCCAAGGGGCAATGTTTCCTGGCCATGATGACACACCCAAACGGACCTGACAGGAGGAATGCATCATTAGCATTACCACATTAAAGATGAACACGAGCACGCACGCACACGCACACGCGCGCACACACACACGCACATGCACGCGCATGCGCACGCGTGCACGCACACACACACACACACACACACACACACACACACACACACACACACACACACACACACACACACACACACACACACACACACACACACACAGAGCCAAGCAGGGAGGTCAAAGTATAATAACACTGACTAACTGAAGTTCATTACAGGAACACAAGCTCAGAGCCCTAGGCCCTTACACATCAGAAATCAAATGATGCATCCAATGCTGTTCTAGGTGTGTTCACTAACTAGGCAATGGGTGTGACTATGAGGTAATGTGGAATCCGTGTGACTGTGTCATGACTTGATGCCAGCACCTGAGCTCCCTGCATCAGTTTAGTTCCTCCCACTCTAGCTCTGAGTGACCAATGGGAGCTCAGACCAGCCAGACAATTGGTTCCAATATAAATATAAATACTAGACTCCCATTTAGAATGACTGAAGCTGTGTATTAGGGAATGTATAATCCAATGCCTCCAGGGGTCAGAATCTTTCCTCTACTTCCGTAACCCTCCCCCCCCTTCTCCTTTTCTCCTCTTCTTCTTCAGTCTCTCTTTCATTCTCCTTTATTTTCAGCCCCTCTGGTGCATAATGGCTCTGGTTCTTTCTGTGATGATTTCATAGTTTGGGCCTGATTCACTTTGACCTCTCATCGGCCCGTCCTCAGTCTCAGGGAGGGACAGTGGAAATTATAGGACGAAGTTGCACATAGACTTAGTCAGTTTAGCATTTTACCCACTAATGGTTAAGGTTAGGATTGCGGGAGGGGACACTGATACTAGATCTGTACCTAGGGGAAACTTCATCCTGGAGCACAGTGTTTTTTCAATCAACACCCCATGTTGGCAGCCTAATGCCGAAACTATAGGCTTTAAGTTAGAGGGCTAACATAGTCTTTTGGCGAACACAGGTGACCCAGCTCACCTTGGTTGCCGTGTTCATCACTGGCCACTGGTATTTGATAGGCTAATATGGGGAGTGCCTATTACCATGGTAAGCAACCCTATTAGCATGGTGAGCGAGGCTAGGGAAATGACTGGTCATTAGGAATCTCTGATGGATGACTTGGAGTCACGGCAGCGGTGGCCATTTTGTTTCGCCTGTGGAAGTGGAAAGATACTTCGTTTGGAGGGTGACTTTGCATCTCAGTCCTCTAAAGGACTTCTGCATAGAGGAGAGGCAACCCTTGACCGAGACAACACCAGACACACACACCAAACGGGAGACATTAGTCCACAGACCTGACCAAATCAACAGTTTCATATCTTTGAATTTTAATTTAATTTTGTTTTCCTTGAACTTTAATGTTGTTGTCTTTACTGATGTGTAAATGTAGACCAATGAAAATATTTCTAATGTTTTAATAGATTCATAATAGATTTTTACTCTATTTGCAGTGAATGACTTGAACCAAAATTTTACTCCAGTCTTATTAATTGTTATGAGTCTTACTCAGTGCTTGAAGTGAACTCAAATCGATACCGGAGACAGGAGACAGGTGGTTGAATGAAGCCTCCGACACTAACCATGCAGTGGAGTCAATCTCTCTGCTACTTAATAGGTAAATATCTTCTGAGTAACTTCAGTATGCAGACATACAACTGTTTGCATATGAATATTGTTGCTTTATGTATTATTATTATTAGGATTATTAGGATTCTGCTGCTGCTGCTGGTGCTGCTGATGAAAGTAGGTGAAACCCTTTTGTATTTGTTTGTGTTGATTATTTTTTTATCTGTTCTTCTGTCAACCATAATTAACATGCAAATTCCTGTGAGACGGTAATGCCTAGGAGGGTGCAACTTGGCATGGTAGAAAAGGCCCATAGTCCACATGCTCTCATGCAATTAGCGACATGGTGGCACTACAATAAGCGATTGAAGATTCAAACTTTGAAAGGTCACACCCCCTAGAGTCCTGAAATTTGGTGTATAGGTCCCGCTCTTCACAATAAACAAATTTGCCTCAAAGAACCATAATATCCGCCGTGATCCATTTTACATTTAGTTAAAACCACTTAAAACGCTACTCGTTTGGCACCAAATTACTTATCGACACGTTTTGAGATCTGATATTTGGAAAGTGTGGTCAGGAGTGCAGAAGTAGCTAATCCTAGCAAGGATGTGTCCAATTTGTCCTAATGGTGGTGCTGTGTGGCAATAGCTTGAACCCCGGCATGACTGCTTGACGTTCACTAGTTTGCAAATCTGAAGTAACATTCTATCACAGATGCAAATGAGAATCTAAAACAACAATGTCCATTTACTGCATATTTCATCTGTCTGCATATTTCAAGACATGACATATGAGGGTGCAACGAGATACCCGATGGGTTGGATGATACTTTTCTCATCAATCATCTTGAAAAAAATAGACTTAAAACTGGAAATCAACAAATCCTCCATCTTTAACCCAATGGAAAGGTAAAATGCTTTATTATCTAAATGCTGATAGATGTGTGGGCGACAAAATGGTGCAGTTTGAGGCCATGTGTCGGAGAGTGATGCGGGCGCTGGAGATGGGGGTGCGAGCAGGTGGTTCTGGGCAGGGGAGATGTTATGGATGTTTGCGAGAATCTGTATGCTGTTGTATGTGGATGTTTTGTATTGTTAAAAGAAAAAATAATAATATAGATGATAATAATCTATAATAATAAACTAACCCTTACAACAATGTAACTACTTAGTATTAATTGCAGTTGCAACAACATGGTAGTGACATAGGAATGACCATTTAAAGGGGAAATCTGAATTACACTGAAATATCATTAGCAAAGGCTCTGTCAGTATTCAATTAAACTTGTGTCGCGCACATATTGATTTTGTGATTTAAAATTACATTTCTATACGGGCATTTTGGGAAACCTTTGAAAAGCTTCTTCTCATGAACCATAAGTCCAAATAACACCAACATTAAATATGTACTTTTTCCACATTTTGTTGTGTTACAGACTGAATTTTAAATGGGTTACATTTTAATTATTTGGTCAGTGACCAACACACACTACCCCATAATGTCAAAGTGGAATAATGTTTTTGGCATTTTTTTCTAATTATTATTTATTTTTAAGTATTCAACCATTTGTTATTGCAAGCCTAAATAAGTTCAGGAGTAACAAGTCATATAAAAGTCCCCCCTTATCTCACCATAGCAGCACCCACCTGTAGCACGCGCTCCAGCAGGTATATCTCTCTGGTCACCCCCAAAACCAATTCTTCCTTTGGCCACCTCTCCTTCCAGTTCTCTGCTGCCAATGACTGGAACGAACTACAAAAATCTCTGAAACTGGAAACACTTATCTCCCTCACTAGCTTTAAGCACCAACTGTCAGAGCAGCTCACATTATGTTTGTTTTACTCCATGTGTCGAACTGCTTTGCTTTATCTTGGCCAGGTCGCAATTGCAAATGAGAACTTGTCCTCAACATGCCTACCTGGTTAAATAAAGGTGAAAAAAATATATATATATATAATAAATTATATGGACTCAATAATAGTATAATATTAATAATTAAAATAATTTTTGAATGACTACCTCATCTCTGTATCCCACACACACGATTATCTGTAAGGTCCCTAAGGTCTAGCAGTGCATTTCAAACACAGATTCAACCAGATCAAAGTAAGAGCTGCATGTAGCCACATGTGCACATTTTGTTCATATCCTTTCCTAGTTAGTTAGTTATTGGCACAATTATAGATCATTTGTAGTCAGCAATAGATTAGTGATTGCTTTCTACAAGAGCACAAAACATGTACATTTCTAGACATCTTTGAAAAGCAAGTTAGATAAAGAGGGGGTTTTTCCTCTTAAATGGGCAGTGATGATCATCTTAAATGAGACAAGCTCAAATAACCTAAGTAGCCAATAGGCAGAGGGTAGCATAATTTCTCTGATTCTCTGTAATAATGGTATGGGAGTGATAATACATTTTACTTTGTAAAGTGGTTTCTTGCAGCAAACAACACAACAACATTTTCAGTCACCTCCTTGTCTGAAGGACAAGTGGATAAACAGGTTAATTTCAAGCCCTGCATGTTTTTTTTGAAAAGTCTCATGGAATGTAGGTCTACATTGAACACCACACATTGGCTGCTACTGTAGGCTGAATGATAAAACAGCTATTTCCATGTTAAAATGTTATTGGATGCATTTTCTCCATTGTTTTTTATGGTAGGCCACTCTGGTAGGCCTACATTATGATCAAATAGCCACATTAGCCTACTTGACCAATGTTAAAACTGTAACTTAAAGCCTCAGTGTTCACAGTAAACGCGCACTGGAAGTTGCACAGAATTTTCACAACTTTGAAGTATGTGCTCAGCAGACCTGAAATTTGCTCAGTGCCCAATTTTTTTGGAGGGAACATTGGTCCTGGGTAGAGGTCAAAAGCACTGACCGGGAGCCCTATAGGACAGGGGTGCAAAACTGGCCCAGCTCTGTCCAGGGTAGGGGAGGTTTTGGCCGGTGGAGCTTTCCTTGGCTCATCATGTTCTAGCTATTCCTTGTGACAGGGCCGGGCACCTGCAAGCTGACACCCATCTTCAGTCTAATGGTGTTTCCTCCGACACATTAGTTTGGCTGACATCCAGACTAAGCGAGCAGTGTGTTAAGAAGTAGGCGGCCAGGCAGGTCGTGTTTCGGAGGAAGCATGACTTGACCATCGCCTCTCCCGAGACCATTGAGGAGTTGCAGAGATAAGCCAAGGGACCTAATTCAGGGATAAAATGGGGTAAAAAATATACACTTGTCACACCCAGATGTTTCACCTGTCTTTGTGCTCGTCTCCACCCCCTCCAGGTGTCGCCTATCTTCCCCATTATGTACTTATACCTGTGTTCTCTGTATGTCTGTTGCCAGTTCGTCTTGTTTGCCAAGCTGACCAGAACTGTGAGTGTTTAGATTGATTTTAATATATTAGTATACATATGCCGAAACTAAAATAAAAACAAAATGTGATATCATACAATATAAAACACCGGGCCACGTTTAGTTGCCCAACATTTTCGAACATTGCCCTTTTCTACATGTCAGAGAGGTGTTTGTTCCACATAGACTATTTCTATCTGAATGTTCCAATACGTTGCATCTTGCTGAATGCACCCCGCGTAAAAAAATCTGGTGTTTCTAGGTCAAAATATTTTGTTATATTTCAGTCTTCTGTGATGTATATAAAGTGTAATATTGGGATTCAAACTCTACATCTGACATGGTACAGGTGTCTTCTTTTTTTGAAGCCCATAACCAGGAAATCAGATTTTACATGGCCATTTAAATCCTTTGTAAAAAACACTTTACAACGGCCTTTCAACTTATAGGGTCATCAAAGACATTACCATGATGAACCATGTTAAGTTTGGCATTGATATCTTAGAAAAAAAGAAAAATATGAACAATTAGCTTTTTGACTATGTAACGCTAATCCATAAAATAATCATAGCGTATCAAAGTGTAGCTTAGTGACACTAGAAAGCTCTGTGATCCTCGTCTTTAAACAGTGGCCATCAAAACTGCTTTCAATATTTTTTTATTTTTGCGACTGCATTAAGAATGACTGGGCATGCATATTTCTCTCCCTGTGCGGCACTCGCATCATGCGAGAGGTATTGTCACGACTCCCTCTCCTTGTTCGGGCGGTGTTCGGCGATCGACGTCACCGGTCTTCTAGCCATCGCCGCTCCACTTTTCATTTTCCATTTGTTTTGTCTTGTTTTCCCGCACACCTGGTTTACATCCCCTCATTACTCTACGTGAATATTATCCTCTGTTCCCCCCCATGTCTGTGTGTGGTATTGTTTGTTCATTACGTGTGTGACGCTACAGGCTGGTTTTGCGCCGGCTATTGTTATAACCCGTGGTTTTGTTATTTTGTACCATTTTGTGTGATTTTGTGCTCTCTCACTTTTTCCTTGGGCCGGAGTGTTGTGACGTAGTTGCGTCCGGTTGTTTTCCTCTGCCTGATTAAAGTGTGCCTGTTCACTCATCTCTGCTCTCCTGCACCTTTGACCAGTTGTGCACACTCTGACAGAATACCTGTCACGTTCGTTGTAAGGTGACCAAGGCGCAGCGTGGTAAGCGTACATTTTTAATTTATTAAAGAAATACAACACTGAACAAACTAACAAAACAACAAAACTAAACATGAAGCTAACACGAATAGTGCAGACAGGCAACTAAACATAGAATGAGAACCCACAAATACCCAAGGAAAAATGGCTACCTAGATATGGTCCCTAATCAGAGACAACGATAAACAGCTGCCTCTGATTGGGAACCAATTCAGGCCACCATAGACATACATATACCTAGACTTACAAACCCCCTAGATATACAAAAACCCTAGACAAGACAAAACAAGTATACCCACCCTCGTCACACCCTGACCTAACCAAAATAATAACAAAAACATAGATAACTAAGGTCAGGGCGTGACAATACCACACCATCTTATGGAGTTGCGGAGCTGGACGTTCACCTGCCGCTTCCGGGCAGTCTTCGACCACCCGCCTGAGGGTAGAGAGGTGGGTGAACATCTCCACCACCTGAGGCAGGGGACGAGGAGCGCCCAAGAGTTCGCCCTGGACTTTCGGACACTGGCCGCTGGAGCGGGATGGAACGACAGGGCCCTTATCGACCACTATCGCTGCAGCCTGCGTGAGGATGTCCGTCGGGAGTTGGCCTGCAGGGATACCACTCTTACCCTCGACCAGCTGGTGGACATGTCCATTCGGCTGGATAACCTGCTGGCCACCAGCGGACGTTCAGAGAGGGCTCTGTCGGTTCCCTCTCCCATCACCACTGCTCCGGTGCCTATGTCAGACTCTTTCTGTTCCTGAGATAAAGAAGGAGATGAGGGAGAAGGGGATGTCTGATGACGTCAAACTGAGATGAGATGCCACCCGCAGTGGTCTAAGACACTGGATCGCAGTGCTAGAGGCGTCACTACAGACCCGGGTTCAAACGGCCGGCGCAAAATTGGCCCAGTGTTGTCCAGGTTAGGGGAGGGTTTGGCCGGGGTAGGACGTCATTGTAAATACACATTTGTTCTTAACTGACTTGCCAAGTTTTAAAAAACAAATGTAATCCAATGATTAAAAAAAATAATAATTGTGAACATCTATATATTATGTATTACATTTCATACATGATATATTATACGCCCTTGTACTCCCTAAGAATTAACAGGTGGATAAGAAAGAAGGTGGAGAAAAGACAGCTCTAACACTGTAAAATGATGGCTGATCACATACAGTGCATTCCGAACGTATTCAGACCCCTTGACTTTTCCCACATTTTGTTACATTACAGCCTTATTCTAACATGGATTGGGAAAAAATCCTCATCAATCTACACACAATACCCCATAATGACAAAGCAAAAACAGGTTTTTAGAATTGTTTGCTAATTTATATTTTTTTTAAATACAGAAATACCTTATTTACAAAAGTATTCAGACCCTTTGCTATCAGACTTGAAATTGAGCTCAGGTGCCTCCAGTTTCCATTGATCATCCTTGAGATGTTTCTACAACGTGATTGGAGTCCGCCTCTGGTAAATTTAATTCATTGGACATGATTTGGAAAGGCACACACCTGTGTATATAAGTGCATGTCAGCACAAAAACAAGGCCATGAGGTCAAAGGAATTGTCCGTAGAACTCCGAGACAGGATTGTGTCGAGGCACAGATCTGGGGAAGGGTACCAAAAAATATCTGCAGCATAGAAGGCCCCAAAGAACACAGTGGCCTCCATCATTCTTAAATGGAAGAAGACTGGAACAACCAAGACTCTTCCTAGAGCTGGCCTTCCAGCCAAACTGAGCAATCGGTGGAGAAGGGCCTTGGTCAGGGAGGTGACCAAGAACCCAATGGTCACTCTGACATAGCTCCAGAGTTCCTCTTTGGAGATGGGAGCATCTTCCAGAAGGACAACCCTTTCTGCAGCACTCCACCAATCAGGCCTTTATGGTAGAGTGGGCAGATGGAAACCACTCCTCAGTAAAAGGCACATTACGTCCCACTTCGAGTTTGCCAAAAGGCACCTAAAGGACACTGAACATGGGAAACAAGAATCCCTGGTCTGATGTAAACAAAATTGAACTCTTTGGCCTTAATGCCAAGCATCATCTCTGGAGCAAACCTGGGAACATTCCTAAGGTGAAGCATGGTGGTGGCAGCATCATGCTGTGGAGATGTTTTTCAGCGGCAGGTACTGGGAGACTAGTCAGGATCGAGGGAAAGATGAACGGAGCAAAGTACAGAGAGTTCCTTGATGAAAGCCTGCTCCAGAGCACTCAGGAACTCAGACTGGGGCGAAGATTCACCTTCCAACAGGACAACGACCCTAAGCACACAGCCAAGACAACGCAGGAGTGGCTTCAGGACAAGTCTCTGAATGTCCTTGAGTTTCCCAGCCAGAGCCCGGACTTGAACTCGATCTAGCATTTCTAGAGAGAACTAAAAATAACTGTGCAGCGACACTCTCCAAAGAGCCTGACAGAGCCTGAGAGGATCTGCAAAGAAGAATGGGAGAAACACCCCAAAAGCAGGTGTGCCAAGCTTGTAGCGAAGAAGACTTGAGGCTGTAATCGCTGCCAAAGGTGCTTCAACAAAGTACTGAGTAAAGGTTCTGAATACGTATGTTTGTCCCGAATGCACTGTATGTTTTAGTCTGTTATTAATGTGTGTTAAGGTAAATTATTGATTTGCTAAGATTTATTTGACAATTTAAAAACACAATACAACAACACATGTGGACACAATGCGATTAAAATCATTAAGGAATACACACAAAAGTTTTTTTTTAATGTATTATCGTTATTTTTATTGTGGTCCAAAACGTATCACTTGTATTTACATTTTGTCCCTCTTGGTTTTGAAATAATTATAATGATTTGAGTACATTCATTAAGAAAATGTAATTACAATTTTTTTTAAATGCTGGAATTGGTGTTGATCATTGTAATTTAGAAGCTAATTCTAATAAAGGATGACAACTTCACTTGTGATTGTTTTTGTTTCTATATCAACACATGATTTAACGTTAACTCTCACCTAGAACAGCGAGGACAAAGGTGGGTGGGGTTTAGAAGGTCACAGTTTTTAATTCTAATTCTAACTCTTTCAATTGTGATAGTTTTTTTGTTGCTTCTATAGCAATATATAGATTAAGGACAGCTTCTACCAGAGCAGTGAGGGTTTAGGTATGTTTGAACATCTTCGTACATATGCAGGAAACATACAAAACACAGTTAAAAAATGTGCAGATGTGGGTGGGGTTAAGGTGACTGTCTATTCTCTGATTGGATAGGTGTGGTTGAATATCACCATGTCTCCATCTATGACAGGAAGAGCTCACCTGTATCTCAACACACTGAACACACCCGTGTTGAATAGGACCGGACGAAACACTTTTTTTCTGCTTACCTGGTTCTGATTACTCACAGGTGAGTCACATCAATGACGACTATTGCATAATATAGAATATTATTATTATAATGACCATTATGTAAATAACTTTAATTATGTAGCCTTGATTTGACCAAGTCTTGAAGCTTGAAGCTGATAACTTTTAAGCAATTTTATTCATTGCACAATTATATCACCTCCTTGAACATGATACAATAAATCACATATTCTTTGTGCAATCCAATCCTCTAAAACAGATGTGGTATAGAAATATGTATATACGCATTCTTGAACGAGATTGACTTGTTGTGAAGCATGCTACACTCGCTGAAATTATACAAAACTCATACATTAGACTGTTTGTATTTCCTGCACCTGCTCAGCAGCATTTCATTGTCAGGAACATGTAAAAAATAAATAATAATAATTAACACAAGAATAGAAGAATTATTGAGCAAGTTCATAGGGCGTGATCCAAACACCTGAGTCACTGTAGGAGAAAACTAGGGACAAGTACATTCCCGTCATGTGACAATGAGCAACTGGTTTGTTTTGTTTTTCTGAGGTTAGAGATTGTGTACTACCAAACCCGTTTATGGTTTGACACTAACCTTGTGGAGAAGCAGGCTTCCCTAAACAGGCGTGACAACGACGTGAGACTATGATGACACAAATGCCAGCTGCAGCTTCTCAGTAAATGTTCCTGTCAGGTTCATTTGGTTGTTGTTTAGTAGTCACAGAAGAACACATCTTATGCAAATAAAGAAACTGGTTCAGGTCCAGGTTCATTTAACATAATTGTATATATGCAAAAAGATACATAAAAGGTGATGTAACAGAGAAAAATCTTGTTTACTTGGTTCCTGATTCCTGTAACTTCCTCCAAGGGCATGGCTTCCCTTTGTATAAAAGTATCTGCTTTGTTTCACATTACTCTCCCTTGACTTCTTTCTCTCCGTCCTTGGGATAATCAAACACACTAAATTAAATTCCAAGCTTTTAGGATTCCTGTACATAAAGGGACACGGCACTACTTTTAAACATTCATTCTCCAGCACCATACCAGTGTCTACCAGTGGTGGCACTTTAAATGGGGAGGATAGGCTCATAGTAATGTTTGCAAAGGAATCAATGGAATGGTCTCAAACACATCACCTGGTTTCCATGTATTTGATACCCTTCAATTAGTTCCATTCCATTAATTATTATGAGCCCTTCTCCCCTCACCAGCCTCCTCTGGTGTCTACATTTGTGAAAATATGTATGATGAAAAGTGGTGAAGTGCTCTGTTAAAAACAGTCGATTCTGTCTTGTTGAAGGCATGGCTTCCCTCATGTCCGAGGAGCAGTTTCTGTGCTGTATCTGCCTGGACATCTTCACCAACCCCGTGTCCATCCCGTGTGGTCACAACTTCTGCCTGACCTGCATCAAAAGCTACTGGGACACCCGCGAGAGCTTCGAGTGCCCCCTCTGCAAGGAGAGCTTCCGTCGTAGGCCAGAGCTACGCATCAATCACGTTTTTAAGGACATCACTGAGCACTTCCAGAGGTCCCTAAAGGTGATGTATGGCATATATTAGGTGTATATATTATACTATTATAATGTAATATTTATATTATTATTTATATGATATATATTATAAAGGTCAAAGCCCAGCAGGCAGATGAAGGCGATTATCAAGACATAGGAGTATTAGCGTCACAGTGTTCACCAGGGCTCGGTCCTGAGCCAGATGCAGTTTCCTGCGATGTCTGTACCGGGACGAAGCAGAGAGCTGTTAAGTCCTGTCTGGTGTGTCAGGGGTCGTACTGCGAGAACCACCTGGGGCCTCACCAGAGAGAGCCGGCCCTCCAGAGGCACAGGCTGACGGACCCAGCAACCTTCGCCACGCGAGGCCTGTGCCGGAAGCACGAGAGGCCCCTAGAGCTGTTCTGTAGGATGGACCAGATACCGGTGTGTGTGAGATGCATTGATACTGACCACAAGGGCCACAACACTATCCCTATGGAGAGAGAGAGCAAGAAGATGAGGGTAAGTTGAACATGTCCTACATAGGGAAGCATAACACAAAGTACCAGTCATAAGTTTGGACACGCCTACTAATTCAAGGGTTTTTCTTTATTTTTACTATTTTCTACATTGTACAATAATAGTGAAGACATCAACACTATGAAATAACACATATGGAATTATGGTAACCAAAAAAGTGTTAAACAAATCCAAATATATTTTATATTTGAGATTCTTCAAAGTGGCCACCCTTTACCTTGATGACAGCTTTGCACACTCTTGGCATTCTCTCAACCAGCTTCACTTGGAATGCTTTTCCAACAGTCTTGAAGGAGTTCCCACATATGCTGAGCACTGTTGGCAGGTTTTCCTTTGCTTTGCGGTCCAACTCATCCCAAACCATCTCAATTGGGTTGAGGTCGGCTGATTGTGGAGGCCAGGTCATCTGATGCAGCACCATCACTTTCCTTCTTTGTCAAATAGTCCTTATACAGCCTGGAGGTGTGTTGGTTCATTGTCCTGTTGAAAAACAAATTATAGTCCCACTAAACGCAAACCAGATGGGATGGCCTATCACTGAAGAATGCTGTGGTAGCCATACTGTTTAAGTGTGCCTTGAATTCTAAATAAATCACTGACAGTGTCACCGGGAACGCACCACCACTCCATCACACCTCCTCCTCTATGCCTCACGGTGGAAGTCACACACGCGGAGATCATCCATTCACCTACTCTGTGTCTCACAGTCACACGGTGGTTGGAACCAAAAATCTCAAATATGGACTCACCAGACCAAAGGACAGATTTACACAGGTCTAATGTCCGTTGCTCGTGTTTCTTGGCCCAAGCAAATCTCTTCTTCTTATTGATGTACTTTAGTACTGGTTTCTTTTGGTTCAATTCTCAGAGTAAAACCTGAATGGATATTTATGAAAGCTTAACCAAGTCTATTCTGCCCAGAGTGTCAATACAGCTGCATTCAGACAACACATGTTTCCACCACCACAAGTATATATATATTCCAATTTAGTCACTCATCCTTCTCTCCAATCCTTGCATCTGTTATGGTCCCACAGGAAGATGAAGTGATAAGATAATAAACCATTGTTTCTCCCTTAAAGGTATCTGACCTGACCTCAACCGTCTTGAGGCCTAATCCAAAGATCTCCATCCGTGTCCCCTATAGCAATCCTGTGACTTCCTGTGACCCAACACATTCCAAAGCCATCTGGTTCCTACAGATAACCATTAACTTCTGATGTAAAACCAGTCTCTTTCACTTCCTTAGACACTATACTTCCGAGTATAACAATGTTTCAAGTTTAACCCAGAATCTAACACTTTGCAGCAATTCGACCATGAAGGCCTAATTCACAGTGTCCTCTGAACAGTTGATGCTAAGATGTGTGAACTCTGTGAAGCATTCATTTAGGCTGCAATTTATGAGGCTAGTAACTCTACTGAACTTATCGAATGAAATCAAATTGTATTAGTCACGTTCCGGATACAACAAGTGAAATGATTGCTTACAAGTCCCTAACAAACAATGCAGTTTAAAAAATATGGATAAGAATAAGAAATATAAGGAACAAGTAAATAAAGAGCAGCAGTAAAATAACAATAAACTATATACAGGGGGTACCGGTACAGAGTAAATGTAAATGTGTAGAAGGACCTAGACTTGGCGCTCCGGTACTGCTTGCCGAGCGGTAGCAGAGAGAACAGTCTATGACTAGGGTAGCTGGAGTCTTTGACACTTTTCAAGGCCTTCCTCTGACACCGCCTGGTATAGAGGTCCAGGATGGCAGGAATCTTTGCCCCAGTGATGTATTGGGCCGTGCGCACTACCCTCTGTAGTGCCTGGCGGTCGGAGGCTGGGCAGTTGCCATACCAGGCAGTGATGCAACTTGTCAGGATGCTCTCGATGGTGCAGCTGTAGAACCTTTTGAGGATCTGAGGACCCATGCCAAATCTTTTCAGTCTCCTGAAGGGGAATAGGTTTTGTCATGCCCTCTTCACGACTGTCTTGGTGTGCTTGAACAATGTTAGTTTGTTTTTGATGTGGACACTAAGGAACTTGAAGTTCTCAACCTGCTCCACTAAAGCTCCATCGATGAGAATGGGGGCGTGCTCGGGCCTCCTTTTCCTGTAGTCCTCAATCATCTCCTTTGTCTTGATTACGTTGAGGGAGTGGTTGTTGTCCTGGCACTACACAGTCAGGTCTGTGACCTCCTCCCTGTAGGCTGTCTCAGTGTGTCAGGGATCACTGTTGTGTCATATGCAAACCTAATGATGGTGTTGGAGTCGTGCCTAGCCATGCAGTCATGAGTGAACAGGGAGTATAAGAGGGGACTGAGCACGCACCCCTGAGGGGCCCCTGTGTTGAGGATCAGCCTGGCGGATGTGTTGTGACCTACCCTTACCACCTGGGGACGGCCCGTCAGGAAGTCCACGATCCAGTTGCAGAGGGAGGTTTTAAGTCCCAGGGTCCATAGCTTGTTGATTTTCCTCAGAGGCAGAGGTAACTCTGGGTCTTCCTTTCCTGTGGTGGTCCTCATGAGAGCCAGTTTCATCATAGCACTTGATTGTTTTTGCGACTCTACTTGAAGAAACTTTCAAAGTTCCTGAAATGTTCCGGATTGATTGACCTTCATGTCTTAAAGTCATGATGGACTGTCATTTCTCTTTGCTTGTTTGAGCTTTTATTGCCGTAATATATACTTAGTCTTTTACCAAATAGGGCTATATTCTGTATACCACCCCTACCTTGTCACGACACAAATGATTGGCTCAAACTCATTAAGAAGGAAAGAAATTCCACAAATGTACTTTTAATAAGGCACACCTGTTAATTGAAATGCATTCCAGGTGACTACCTCATGATGCTGGTTGAGAGAATGCCAAGAGTGTGCAAAGCTGTCATCAAGGCAAAGGGTGGCTACTTTGAAGAATCTCAAATATAACACTGATTTTGATTTGTTTAACACTTTTTTGGTGACTACATAGTTCCATATGTGTCATTTCATAGCTCTGATGTCTTCGCTATTATTCTACAATGTAGAACATAGTATAAATAAAGAAAAACCCTTGAATGAGTAGGTGTGTCCAAACTTTTGACTAGTACTGTAAAAGAAGCCTTACATATTATATTTAATCAAAAACGCCTGTGGGGGTATGGTGTATGGCCAAAATACCACAGTTAAGGCCATTCTTTGGCAAGACGCAACTCAGAGTGCCTGGATACAGCTCTTCGTCGTGGTGTATTGGCCATATAACCACAACCCCCTGAGGTGCCTTATTGCTATTATAAATTGCTTAACGATGTAATTAGAGCAGTAAAAATAAATATTTTGTCATACCCTTGGTCAGCCAATCAGCATTCAGGGTTTGAACCACCTAGTTCATAATAAAACATAATGCCTGCAGGCTTTAAATATAGTGTTACCAAATTGTGTCTTGTATCAAAGTTTAGCAGACCAGTCCCACAGTTTTTTCTTCACAGACTCAGATGAAGAAGACTGAAGGAGATATGTTGAAGATGGTTCAGGACAGACTGAGGAAGATGGATGAGATCAAACACTCAGTGGAGCTCAGCAAAGTGAGTTCTTAGGATAAGCATCCTGACTGTTGTGGGGTACCCCAAGGCTCAACTCTGGGTCCTCTGAATTTGTAATATTTCAAACTGTTTTTAAAGGAGCTACATGTAGAATATTTGCATTGTAATTTAAGAAAATGTCAATAATACATCTGCAGTAATAGTGGAATGATAGTGTTTCACAATATTTTTTCAACCAAAAATGATTTTGGGCCAACACAAAATTCTAAAATATACACTCTCTATTTGACAACAAAATGCCAGACTTGCTTCTGTTCTCAAGATGGGAAAATTTCACCCTCCCTCTCTTACATCGGCGTCACTAAAAGGTGTAGTCATCTCCACCACAAGTACAACGAACAATGGAAGACTGGGGCAAGCGGCCAATGTAGAAATCACTCTGTCATTTCCTGGTTGCTATAATTTGGCACTCTTCACTCAATTTCAGTTTAGGTGGGAACACAAGGACTAAATAATGTAGGCAATCACTATAGGATCTAAATCACTGTGAAATATATTTTCCATAACCCAAAATATTGTTTTTATGCTTGTTTGAAATTAAAGTAGTCTCCACCATGGTTCATGCTATCCGGGATACCTTGGGATATCGGATAGCACTAACCTCTCCACTTTGTTGCGGGGAAATTGAATGCAGGGGAGGTGGAAGATTTGTTTATATCCAGCTGAAGAGTTGTTGCAAGTCACCTAGCTTCCACATGGGTGAAACATTCTACATGTAGCACCTTTAAAACCTCTTAAGGATCGGACACTTTGTCAGTAGATTGAGTTCTTATGATAAGCATCCTGACTGTTTATTGTTTTCATCTATGTGGTGTACTCCAGGGGTCAACTCTGGGTCCTCTGCAGTTTTATTTAATCAATATGTTTGTTTTTTATGAATATACATTAGCAAGACAATTCATTCACAACCATTGTCTTTAATATTCAATAATTTTTTCCTTTGTTTGGTCTTGTAGATAAGTGCTGAAAAAGAGATTGAGGGTAGTGTACTAGTCTTTAGCAAACTGGTGTGCTCCATCGAGAGAAGCCAGGCTGAGCTCATCGAGGTGATTGAGGAGAAGCAGAAAGCAGCAGAGAGGCGCGCTGAAGGGCTCATCATTGAGCTGGAGCGGGAAATCATTGAACTACAGAGAAGAAGCACTGAGCTGGAGCAGCTCTCACACACAGAGGACCATCTCCACTTCCTACAGGTCAATGTCATTTATCTTAATACTGACACATTGATATAACATGTGATGTTGTACAATGACCCTGCCTTTCTTAATTTCCACTCTGAGGGGATAAATACATTTGAATCTAATTTAATTAATTTTAATTGAATGTTATACTCTTTTGTAGAGTTTTCCCTCTCTCTCCACTCCTCCACCCACCAAGGACTGGTCTGAGATCAGTGTATACTCCGATCTATGTGTGGACACTGTGAGGGCTGCTATGTCTCAGCTTGTGGACACCTGCAGAGACTTCGAAAAGAGATTATGTGAAGAGGGTTAGTATTTTTACTGCTGTAAAATATATTAAGCATATATTACATGCTATATTCACTAATGTTGCAACAAGGTTTTTATTGAATTTTTATTGTTAACACTTATTCATTCTTATTCCAGAGCTGAGGAGAACCCAGCAATATGCAGGTGAGTCAATGCTTGTGTGTGTAAATGAATCAATTAATCAATTGATACATTATTGTGTAAATAAGATTATGACTCAAGTACATACCATTGAAATGTCATATTTCAAAACATACATATCTTACATTTAACTTACATAACTTACGTATAATAACTTTGACCTTCCACAGTGGACGTCACTCTGGATCCAGTCACAGCCGCCTCGTGGCTCGTCCTGTCCTCCGATGGGAAGCAGGTGAGTCTGGGATACCAGCAGAACCACTCCCTTCCTGCTGACCCTCGGAGGTTTGACTCCTGCGTCTGTGTGCTGGGAAAGCAAGGCTTTGCCACCGGGAGGCACTACTGGGTAGTCCAGGTAGGTGATGATTTAAAAAGCAAACTAATCTAAACTAACCAACGTGAGCTTTGGCGCAACCAAAAATACTATGAACATTATATGAGAATAGGCATGACTCTCCCTCTCAACATTACAGTGCAGGGAGAAGAAACATTTTAAATTTAACTGCTGTCTGTCTACCCCTGCTCTTCAGGTGGGCGACAAGACAGACTGGGATGTGGGCGTGGCTAAAGAGTCTGTCAACAGGAAGGGGAGTGTCACGGTGAGGCCGGACCAAGGCTACTGGGCTGTGTGCCGGAGGAAAGGCAGCCATCTTAGCGCATGTGCCGGGCCATCTGTCCCCCTTCACCTGAGAAAGAGGCCGCGGAAGGTTGGGGTGTTTGTGGATTTCGAGGAGGGATTGGTCTCCTTTTACAATATGGAGGCGAAGGCTCATATTTATAGTTACAGGGGATGCGGCTTCACAGAGACACTGTATCCGTATTTTAACCCCTGTCTCCATGACGACGGGAAGAACACCGCCCCATTGGTTATCTGTTCTGTGGAAGGGGAGGCGGGGCCTATACAGGAAGTTGTGAGGTCTAAGATCCCGCCTGCGGCTCTGGCGTTGGCTGGGAGGAGCCGTCAATCATCTGTTGGCTCTGTTTCGCAACACTTCTGAGGCTGTTATCTGACAAGTGACTTTGAGAGATACTTATGAAAAATGCTACCTGTGTTGATGGACAGAACCAATGACAAAAGCATAAAAGTTAAATTATGATTTTGTATCCAGATTTGGTAGAATTGATTCTTGTATTTCATAGCTTAATGCAAAACATGTGTAACTAAAAATCACCTTGAGATTGTTTTCTTACTAGCTTTCTGCATTTTGAGGAGAAAGAAAGAAATGAGAGGATAGAGAGAAAAGGGAGGAGTGTAGAACAGGTAGGCGGTTGCGGGCAAAAGCAAACAGACGTTGTATGTGATGCTCGTGTATGTGATACGATTAAATGTCTGTTTGAACACAGGGGTTACCTGAGAGAGAAAGAGAGCAGGGTTAGAAAGAGGGAAAGGAGGGAGAGAGAGATGTGAATGAGAGAAAGAGGGCAGGGTTAGAGAGAGGGAAACGAGAGTGAGGAAAGGAGGGAGAGAGACAGAGAGGTGTGAGAGAGCGAGAGGGTGGGGTGTAGAGAGCATGTGAGAGTGAGAGAATGCTAGACAGGGAGGGAAAAGTGAGAGAAAAGAAACAGAAAAAGGAACAGAAAAAGGAGTAACAGAAAAAGGAGTAAACAGAAAAAGGAGTAACTTCCTCGTTGCTACATGAAAACACAGAAATACAATTTATTGCAAAGGTAAGATTTAAGAATTAGATTTCAACTGTTGTAAAGTTTTAATTCCCAATGTTGTATCCTTAATTTGATCAAAATTGGTAATGTGGGGGAAATGTTTTTGAAGACATTATTGTTATGATCATAATAGCATATTTATGTCACTTTACTGCTCTGTTTGATTAACATCTTTCTGTAATAAACTCACTTTGTGAATAAAGAGACTTTTCCCCAAGGTGCAAGTAGCCTTCTCTAGGATTGTACATTTGTACGTTTTTAAACAATGTACTTCTAAGGTGGAGTCAGATAAAGTCACCCAGATATTATCTTTACAATCCATTAAATTCCAAGGACATCACTAATATAGACCAGTGGATGCAGTTTGGCACAATTTCATATATACATGAATATATGGAATTGCCTACATGCTTGAATACACGCACAATTGTGTGTGCGGCACTATACTGTGTGTGTGTGTGTGTGTGAGCGCATGTGTGTATGTGACGGGAGTGTGTATCCCACAGATGGTTGCTCAGTAGTGATGATGCATTCCTTTCCTCCCCCCTCCTCTCCTCCCTCTCTCCTCCTCTTCTTCCCTCTCCTCCTCCTTGCCTCCCCTCTTCCTGTGTCCAGATGGCTTCGATAGCCTCAGCCACCCCCACCCCTCCCTCTCTATCTCTTCAAGCCAATCCATTAGCTCATTTCTTCTTCAACCTCCTCCTTCTCTCCTCCGCATCCCTCACTTATATCTCCATCTATACAACCTGTACAGTAGACTCCTTAGAAGCTGCTTTAATATCATTACTTAACCCTGACATCAAACTATAAATTCCATCAATGCATTTCATTTCGGCCTGCTTCCAGGGTTAGTTTAGAATACTATGATTCTAAGACTATAGACTATCTTCCTCTGTAAATCAGTGTTCATTGTCAATCTCTCTTCTGAAGGGTTATTTAAGTGATAACGCCAGAGAAGTCGGTGTTTGGAGGATATGTTGGCACGGGTTAGGCCCGAGACGAGTTGAGGGTCGGCAAACCATGCCAATACTCTGCATCGTCCAAACACCGGCTTCAATTTTTTCACGTTTTGATAAGTCACAGCCTTATTCTAAAATGGATTCAATACATTTTTTTCCTGATCAATCTACACACAATACCCCATAATGACGAAGCAAAAACTGTTTTTTTTGTAATTTTGGAAATGTATAATAAAAAAAAATGAAATACCTAATAACAGAAAGAACGTTTTTGCTTCGTCATTATGGGGTATTGTGTGTAGATTGATCAGGAATTTTTTTTATTGAATCCAAGGACCTTCAATGGGGGCTGAGTTGAAAAACTACAAACCTCAGATTTCCCACTTCCTGGTTGGATTTTTCTCCGGTTTTTGCCTGACATATGAGTTCTGTTAAACTCACAGACATCATTCAAACAGTTTTAGAAACTTCAGAGTTTCTATCCAATACTACTAATAATATGCATATATTAGCATCTGGGACAGAGTAGGAGGCAGTTCACTCTGGGCACACTATTCATCCAAAAGTGAAAATGCTGCCCCCTATCCCAAAAAGGTTAACATAAGAATTCAGACCCTTTGCTATAAGACTCAAAATTGAGCTCAGGTGCATCCTGTTTCCAAAGATCATCCATGAGATGTTTATAAAACTTGATTGGAGTCCACCTGTGGGAAGTGCAATTGATTGGACATGATTTGGAAAGGCACACACCTGGTTATATAAGGTCCCACAGTTGACAGTGCATGTGAGAGCAAAAACCAAGCCATGAGGTTGATGGAATTGATCTGTAGAGCTACCGAAACAGGATTGTGTTCTGGCACAGATCTGGGTACAAAGACCTGTCTTTTGCATTGAAAGTCCCCAAGAACACAGTTGCCTCCATTATTATTAAATGGAAGAAGATTGGAAGCACCATGACTCTTCCTAGAGCTGGCCACCCAGCTAAACTGAGCAATCGGGGGAGAAGGGCCTTGGACAGGGAGGTGACTAAGAACCCAATGGTCACTCTGACATAGCTCCAGAGTTCCTCTGTGGAAATGGGAGAACCTTTCAGAAGGACAGCCATCTCTGCAGCACTCCACCAATCAGGCCTTTATGGTAGAGTGGCCAGACAGAAGCCACTCCTCAGTAAAAGTTTGCCAAATGGCAGCTAAAGGATGCTAAGACCATGAGAAACAAGATTATCTGGTCTGATGAAACCAAGATTGAACTCTTTGGCCTGAATGCCAAGTGTCACGTCTGGAGGAAACCAGGCACCGCTCATCACCTGGCCAATAGCATCTCTATGGTAAAGCATGGTGGTAGCATCATGCTTTGGGGATGTTTTTCAGCGGCAGGAACTGGGAGACTAGTCAGGATCGAGGGACAGATGAATGGAGCAAAGTACAGAGAGATTCTTGATGAATACCTGCTCTAGAGTTCTCAGGACCACAGACTGGGGCGAAGATTCCTTTCACAGCCAAGACAATGCAGGAGTGGCTTCGGGACAAGTCTCTGAATGTTTTTCAGTGGCCCAGCCAGAGCCCGGATTTGAACCCGATCAAACATCTCTGGAGAGATCTGAAAATAGCTGTGCAGCGATGCTCCCCATCCAACATGATAGAGCTTGAGAGGATCTGCAGAGAAGAATGGAAGAAACTCCCCAAATACAGGTGTACCAAGCTTGTAGCGTCATACACAAGAAGACTTGAGGCTGCATTCACTGCCAACGATGCTTAAACAAAGTACTGAGTAAAGGGTCTGAATACTTATGTAAATGTGATATTTCTGTTTATTCATTTTTTTTGCAAAAAAAACCAACTGTTTTTGCTTTTTCATTACTGGGTAGTGTATGTGGATTGATGAGGGGGGGGAAATAATTTAATACATTTTAGAATAAGGCTGTAACGTAACAAAATGTGGTCAAGGGGTCTGAATACTTTCCGAATGCACTGTATCCATAAAAATGATGTCAAAATGATGCCATCGACATGCTGAGAAAAGCTGCCTGCCTGTCTGTCTCATCCCAACTCACGTTCATTACTATGGGACAGCTGGAGATTGAAGTTTAAAATTGAAACAATTTTACATATGTCGGAGAGACAGAAAGCAAGGTTGATACAAATCTGCACTGTTGAAAACTAAATGTTAGTCTAACAGAAATGGGAGATAATGTCTAGATGCTTATCATAGGGGAGATCAAGTTTATAACTTCTCTGACTGGGCTGATGGATTGTGCTGTGAGATGGAAAAGAGTAAATAGGCATTTTAACATCATAGATTTAGACTGTGGTAGCTTGTGGCTAGAATGTGGCTA
The DNA here is from genome assembly GCF_045791955.1 of Oncorhynchus clarkii lewisi. Lineage (NCBI taxonomy): Eukaryota > Metazoa > Chordata > Actinopteri > Salmoniformes > Salmonidae > Oncorhynchus > Oncorhynchus clarkii. Next base: position 14,121,256 of record NC_092155.1, read on the forward strand.
GAATGTGGATTAACCAATCAGCATCAAGGATTAAACCCAGCTGTTGAATAATATAGGATACTCTTGTTCATGATGTATTAGATGTCTACAACAAGTGCATATACAGTGGGGAGAACAAGTATTTGATACACTGCCGATTTTGCAGGTTTTCCTACTTACAAAGCATGTAGAGGTCTGTAATTTTTATCATAGGTACACTTCAACTGTGAGAGGCGGAATCTTTAAAATCCAGAAAATCCAGAAAATCGTAGTGTATGATTTTTAAGTAATTAATTTGCATTTTATTGCATGACATAAGTATTTGATACATCAGAAAAGCAGAACTTAATATTTGGTACAGAAACCTTTGTTTGCAATTACAGAGATCATACGTTTCCTGTAGTTCTTGACCAGGTTTGCACACACTGCAGCAGGGATTTTGGCCCTCTCCTCCATACAGACCTTTTCCAGATCCTTCAGGTTTCGGGCTGTCGCTGGGCAATAGGACTTTCAGCTCCCTCCAAAGATTTTCTATTGGGTTCAGGTCTGGAGACTGGCTAGGCCACTCCAGGACCTTGAGATGCTTCTTACAGAGCCACTCCTTAGTTGCCCTGGCTGTGTGTTTTGGGTCGTTGTCATGCTGGAAGACCCAGCCACGACCCATCTTCAATGCTCATACTGAGGGAAGGAAGTTGTTGGCCAAGATCTTGCGATACATGGCCCCATCCATCCTCCCCTCAATACGGTGCAGTTGTAACGGATGTGAAATGGCTAGCTAGTTAGCGGTGTTCACGCTAAATAGCGTCACTTGCTCTGAGACCTTGAAGTAGTAGTTCCCCTTGCTCTGCAAGGGCCGCAGCTTTTGTGGAGCGGTGGGTAACGATGCTTCGAGGGGTGACTGTTGTTGATGTGTGCAGAGGGTCCCTGGTTCGCGCCCAGGTATGTGCGAGGGGACGGTCTGAAGTTATACTGTTACATTGATGCTGTTGACCCGGATCACTGGTTGCTGCGGAAAAGGAGGAGGTCAAAAGGGGGGTGAGTGTAACGGATGTGAAATGGCTAGCTAGTTAGTGGTGTTCGCACTAAATAGCGTTTCAACCGATGACGTCACTTGCTCTGAGACCTTGAAGTAGTAGTTCCCCTTGCTCTGCAAGGGCCGCGGCTTTTGTGGAGCGATGGGCAACGATGCTTTGAGGGGTGACTGTTGTTGATGTGTGCAGAGGGTCCCTGGTTCGCGCCCGGGTATGTGCGAGGGGACGGTCTAAAGTTATACTGTTACACAGTCATCCTGTCCCGTTTGCAGAAAAGCATCCCCAAAGAATGATGTTTCCACCTCCATGCTTCACGGTTGGTATGGTGTTCTTGGGGTTGTACTCATCCTTCTTCTTCCTCCAAACACAGCGAGTGGAGTTTAGACCAAAAAGCTCTATTTTTGTCTCATCAGACCACATGACCTTCTCCCATTCCTCCTCTGGATCATCCAGATGGTAATTGGCAAACTTCAGTCGGGCCTGGACATGCGCAGGGGGACCTTCATCTTGAACTTCTTCCATTTTCTAATAATTGTGGCAACAGTTGTTACCTTCTCACCAAGCTGCTTGCCTATTGTCCTGTAGCCCATCCCAGCCTTGTGCAGGTCTACAATTTTTTCTCTGATGTCCTTACTCAGCTCTCTGGTCTTGGCCATTGTGGAGAGGTTGGAGTCTGTTTGATTGAGTGTGTGGACAGGTGTCTTTTATACAGGTAACGAGTTCAAACAAGTGCAGTTAATACAGGTAATGAGTGGAGAAGATGAGGGCTTCTTAAAGAAAAACTAACAGGTCTATGAGAGCTGGCATTCTTACTGGTTGGTAGGTGACCAAATACTTATGTCATGCAATAAAATGCAAACGAATTACTTAGAAATTATACAATGTGATTTTCTGGATTTTTGTTTTAGATTCCGTCTCTCACAGTTGAAGTGTACCTATGATAAAAATGACAGACCTCTACATGCTTTGTAAGTAGGAAAACCTGCAAAATCGGCAGTGTATCAAATACTTGTTCTCCCCACTGTATTTATCTACTACAGGGTCAAGGTTGGGGAGGACCACCTGACCACCTGACTCCACAGCTCCCAACTGACAGAGGGACAGAGAGAGATGCACACCTGTTCATTTGGAACACTCAGACATGTGTTACTAATCTGGTAACACAGGTTGGGGACCTGGACAAATTTGGCTGCAAGAGGGGCTGGATCAAAGCCACAGCCCAAAGGTGGGTTCCAAGGGATCGGGCATCTACCATCCACTATTCAGATTTAGTGGGTTTGGATCAATTGACCCTCTGAGTTTCAACCTTCTCACAGATTCTGGAAGGATTTAAACTATGATTTAGCGGATTACTGTGTGGTTGAGACAAGAAGACTGCAAAGACAGACATTGGTTTACTGGAATTTGTCATATCTTCACAAAGGATAGTTTTTTTTTACTGAAACTGTGTGTGGAAACTGACATTTTCAATTGTCAAAACAGATAAACTAACATCCCCAGAACACCCAAGAGTTCACAACCATTTCAGACAATATGCACTGCCTTCCTCTTCCTTGTTCATCTTTGCCCCGCCCCATAATGTCCGTAAGCCCCACCTTGTTCCTTGGACTAATTCTGTTCCTCCAATTTGGTCCCCCGAGGGCCAGGGCTCAGAATGACACTGAGCCAATCGTGTTGGAGGGGAAGTGCCTGGTGGTTTGTGACTCCACCCCCTCATCGGAACCTTCGGGTAACGCTCTGGGGATGTCGGTGCGGTCGGGGACTGGTCGAGTGGCATTCTCCGCTGTCAGGAACACCAACCACGAACCCTCAGAGATGAGCAACCGTACTATGACCATATATTTTGACCAGGTTAGTGAGTGTGACAATAAAACATTAACATCCAGGATACTGAATACCTATACTGGCCAAAAGTGAGCGACAAATTTCACCACCAACTGTACGTCAATGAGAGAGTAAGGTAAACTGCTACACCAACTGATTCACCATCTCTCTCTTTCTCTCTAACTCCGCCTGCTCCCTCTTTACTTCTGTCTCTCTCTCCTTTACATCTTCTCCCCCCACCCCTTTCTGTCTCTCTCTCCTTTACGTCTTCTCCCCCCGCCCCTCTCCGTCTCTCTCTCCTTTACATCTTCTCCCCCCGCCCCTCTCCGTCTCTCTCTTCTTTACATCTTCTCCCCCACCCCTCTCTGTCTCTCTCTTCTTTACATCTTCTCCCCCCGCCCCTCTCCGTCTCTCTCTTCTTTACATCTTCTCCCCCCGCCCCTCTCTCTCTCTCTTCTTTACATCTTCTCCCCCCACCCCTCTCTGTCTCTCTCTCCTTTACATCTTCTCCCCCCACCCCTCTCCGTTTCTCTCTTCTTTACATCTTCTCCCCCCACCCCTCTCTGTCTCTCTCTCTTCTTCTCCCCCCACCCCTCTCCGTCTCTCTCTTCTCTCTCTCTTTACATCTTCTCCCCCCACCCCTCTCTGTCTCTCTCTTCTTTACCCTCCCCCACCCCTCTCTGTCTCTCTCTTCTTTACTTCTTCTCCCCCACCCCTCTCTGTCTCTCTCTTCTTCTCCCCCCACCCCTCTCCTGTCTCTCTCTTCTTTACATCTTCTCCCCCACCCCTCTCTGTCTCTCTCTCTTTCTCCCCCACCCCTCTCTGTCTCCTTTCTCTCCACCCACCCCTCTCTGTCTCTCTCTTCTCTATCCTTTACATCTTCTCCCCCACCCCTCTCCGTCTCTCTCTTCCCCCACCCCTTTACTTCTTCTCCCCCACATCTTCTCCCCCCACCCCTCTGTCTCTCTCTTCTTTACATCTTCTCCCCCACCCCTCTCTGTCTCTCTCTTCTTTACTTCTTCTCCCCCCACCCCTCTCTGTCTCTCTCTTCTTTACTTCTTCTCCCCCCACCCCTCTCTGTCTCTCTCTTCTTTACATCTTCTCCCCCCACCCCTCTCTGTCTCTCTCTTCTTTACTTCTTCTCCCCCTCCCCTCTCTGTCTCTCTCTTCTTTACATCTTCTCCCCCCACCCCTCTCTGTCTCTCTCTTCTTTACTTCTTCTCCCCCCACCCCTCTCTGTCTCTCTCTTCTTTACATCTTCTCCCCCCACCCCTCTCCGTCTCTCTCTTCTTTACATATTCTCCCCCCACCCCTCTCTGTCTCTCTCTTCTTTACATTTTCTCCCCCCACCCCTCTCTGTCTCTCTCTTCTTTACATCTTCTCCCCCCACCCCTCTCCGTCTCTCTCTCCTTTACTTCTTCTCCCCCCACCCTCTCTGTCTCTCTCTTCTTTACATCTTCTCCCCCCACCCCTCTCTGTCTCTCTCTTCTTTACTTCTTCTCCCCCTCCCCTCTCTGTCTCTCTCTTCTTTACATCTTCTCCCCCCACCCCTCTCTGTCTCTCTCTTCTTTACTTCTTCTCCCCCCACCCCTCTCTGTCTCTCTCTTCTTTACATCTTCTCCCCCCACCCCTCTCCGTCTCTCTCTTCTTTACATACTCTCCCCCCACCCCTCTCTGTCTCTCTCTTCTTTACATTTTCTCCCCCCACCCCTCTCCGTCTCTCTCTTCTTTACATCTTCTCCCCCACCCCTCTCTGTCTCTCTCTCCTTTACTTCTTCTCCCCCCACCCCTCTCTGTCTCTCTCTTCTTTACATCTTCTCCCCCACCCCTCTCCGTCTCTCTCTTCTTTACTTCTTCTCCCCCACCCCTCTCTGTCTCTCTCTTCTTTACTTCTTCTCCCCCCACCCCTCTCTGTCTCTCTCTTCTTTACATCTTCTCCCCCCACCCCTCTCTGTCTCTCTCTTCTTTACATCTTCTCCCCCCACCCCTCTCTGTCTCTCTCTTCTTTACTTCTTCTCCCCCCACCCCTCTCTGTCTCTCTCTTCTTTACATCTTCTCCCCCCACCCCTCTCTGTCTCTCTCTTCTTTACACTTCTTCTCCCCCCACCCCTCTCTGTCTCTCTTCTCCCCCCACCCCTCTTTACATCTTCTACTTCTTCTCCCCCCACCCCTCTCTGTCTCTCTCTTCTTTACATCTTCTCCCCCCACCCCTCTCCGTCTCTCTCTTCTTTACATATTCTCCCCCCCACCCCTCTCTGTCTCTCTCTTCTTTACATTTTCTCCCCCCACCCCTCTCTGTCTCTCTCTTCTTCTTTACATCTTCTCCCCCCGCCCCTCTCCGTCTCTCTCTTCTTCTTTACATCTTCTCCCCCACCCCTCTCTGTCTCTCTCTTCTTTACATCTTCTCCCCCCACCCCTCTCCGTCTCTCTCTTCTTTACATCTTCTCCCCCACCCCTCTCTGTCTCTCTCTCCTTTACTTCTTCTCCCCCCACCCCTCTCTGTCTCTCTCTTCTTTACATCTCTCTCCCCCACCCCTCTCCTCTCTCTCTCTTCTTTACTTCTTCTCCCCCACCCCTCTCTGTCTCTCTCTGTCTCTCTCTTCTTTACATTCTTCTCCCCCCACCCCTCTCCGTCTGTCTCTCTCTGTCTCTTCTTTACATCTTCTCCCCCCACCCCTCTCCGTCTCTCTCTTCTTTACATCTTCTCCCCCACCCCTCTCTGTCTCTTCTTTACTTCTTCTCCCCCCACCCCTCTCTGTCTCTCTACATCTTCTCCCCCACCCCTCTCTCTCTTTCTTCTTCTCCCCCACCCCTCTCTGTCTCTCTCTTCTTTACTTCTTCTCCCCCCACCCCTCTCTGTCTCTCTCTTCTTTACATCTTCTCCCCCCACCCCTCTCTGTCTCTCTCTTCTTTACATCTTCTCCCCCCACCCCTCTCTGTCTCTCTCTTCTTTACTTCTTCTCCCCCTCCCCTCTCTGTCTCTCTCTTCTTTACATCTTCTCCCCCCACCCCTCTCTGTCTCTCTCTTCTTTACTTCTTCTCCCCCCACCCCTCTCTGTCTCTCTCTTCTTTATCTTCTCCCCCCATCTTCTCCCCCCACCCCTCTCCGTCTCTCTCTTCTTTACATATTCTCCCCCCACCCCTCTCTGTCTCTCTCTTCTTTACATTTTCTCCCCCCACCCCTCTCTGTCTCTCTCTTCTTTACATCTTCTCCCCCCACCCCTCTCCGTCTCTCTCTTCTTTACATCTTCTCCCCCTCCGTCTCCCCTCTCTGTCTCTCTCTTCTTTACATCTTCTCCCCCCACCCCTCTCTGTCTCTCTCTTCTTTACATCTTCTCCCCCCACCCCTCCGCCTTTACATCTTCTCCCCCCACCCCTCTCTGTCTCTCTCTTTATCTTCTCCTCCCGCCCCATCTTCTTCTTTACATCTTCCCCCACCCCTCTCTGTCTCTCTCTCCTTTACATCTTCTCCCCCCACCCTCTCCGTTTCTCTCTTCTTTACATCTTCTCCCCCCACCCCTCTCTGTCTCTCTCTTCTTTACATCTTCTCCCCCCACCCCTCTCTGTCTCTCTATCCTTTACATCTTCTCCCCCCACCCCTCTCTGTCTCTCTCTTACATCTTCTCCCCCCACTCCCCCCACCCCTCTCCGTCTCTCTCCCCCACCCCTCTCTGTCTCTCTCTCCTTTACATCTTCTCCCCCCACCCCTCTCCGTCTCTCTCTTCTTTACATCTTCTCCCCCCACCCCTCTCTGTCTCTCGCTTCTTTACATCTTCTCCCCCCACCCCTCTCTGTCTCTATCTTCTTTACATCTTCTCCCCCACCCCTCTCCTGTCTCTCTCTTTCTCTCCTTTACATCTTCTCCCCCCACCCCTCTCTGTCTCTCTCTTCTTTACATCTTCTCCCCCACCCCTCTCCGTCTCTCTCTTTCTCTCCTTTACATCTTCTCCCCCACCCCTCTCTGTCTCTCTCTTCTTTACTTCTTCTCCCCCCACCCCTCTCTGTCTCTCTCTTCTTTACATCTTCTCCCCCCACCCCTCTCTGTCTCTCTCTTCTTTACATCTTCTCCCCCCACCCCTCTCTGTCTCTCTCTTCTTTACTTCTTCTCCCCCTCCCCTCTCTGTCTCTCTCTTCTTTACATCTTCTCCCCCCACCCCTCTCTGTCTCTCTCTTCTTTACTTCTTCTCCCCCCACCCCTCTCTGTCTCTCTCTTCTTTACATCTTCTCCCCCCACCCCTCTCCGTCTCTCTCTTCTTTACATATTCTCCCCCCACCCCTCTCTGTCTCTCTCTTCTTTACATTTTCTCCCCCCACCCCTCTCTGTCTCTCTCTTCTTTACATCTTCTCCCCCCACCCCTCTCCGTCTCTCTCTTTCTCTCCTTTACATCTTCTCCCCCACCCCTCTCTGTCTCTCTATCCTTTACATCTTCTCCCCCACCCCTCTCCGTCTCTCTCTTCTTTACTTCTTCTCTCCGTCTCTCTCTTCTTTACATCTTCTCCCCCACCCCTCTCCGTCTCTCTCTTCTTTACTTCTTCTCCCCCCACCCCTCTCCGTCTCTCTCTTCTTTACTTCTTCTCCCCCCACCCCTCTCTGTCTCTCCCACCTTCTCTCTGTCTCTCTCTTCTTTACATCTTCTCCCCCACCCCTCTCTGTCTCTCTCTTCTTTACATCTTCTCCCCCCACCCCTCTCTGTCTCTCTCTTCTTTACATCTTCTCCCCCCACCCCTCTCTGTCTCTCTCTTCTTTACTGTCTTCTCCCCCCACCCCTCTCTGTCTCTCTCTTCTTTACATCTTCTCCCCCCACCCCTCTCTGTCTCTCTCTTCTTTACATCTTCTCCCCCCACCCCTCTCTGTCTCTCTCTTCTTTACATCTTCTCCCCCCACCCCTCTCTGTCTCTCTCTTCTTTACATCTTCTCCCCCCACCCCTCTCTGTCTCTCTCTTCTTTACATCTTCTCCCCCCACCCCTCTCCGTCTCTCTCTTTCTCTCCTTTACATCTTCTCCCCCCACCCCTCTACGTCTCTCTCTTCTTTACATCTTCTCCCCCACCCCACTCTCTCTCTCTCTCCTTTACTTCTTCTCCCCCCACCCCTCTCCGTCTCTCTCTTCTTTACATCTTCTCCCCCCACCCCTCTCTGTCTCTCTCTTCTTAACTTCTTCTCCCCCACCCCTCTCCGTCTCTTTCTTTCTCTCCTTTACATCTTCTCCCCCCACCCCTCTCCGTCTCTCTCTTCTTTACATCTTCTCCCCCCACCCCTCTCTGTCTCTCTCTTCTTTACATCTTCTCCCCCCACCCCTCTCCGTCTCTCTCTTCTTTACTTCTTTACATCTTCTCCCCCCACCCCTCTCTGTCTCTTCTTTCTTCTTCTCCCCCACCCCTCTCCGTCTCTCCACCCCTCTTCTTTACATCTTCTCCCCCACCCCTCTCCGTCTCTCTTTTCTTTACATCTTCTCCCCCCACCCCTCTCTGTCTCTCTATCCTTTACATCTTCTCCCCCCACCCCTCTCGGTCTCTCTCTTCTTTACATCTTCTCCCCCACCCCTCTCCGTCTCTCTCTTTCTCTCCTTTACTTCTTCTCCCCCACCCCTCTACGTCTCTCTCTTCTTTACATCTTCTCCCCCCACCCCTATACGTCTCTCTCTTCTTTTCTCCCCCCACCCCTCTCCGTCTCGCTCTTTCTCTTCTTTACATCTTCTCCCCCACCCCTCTATGTCTCTCTCTTCTTTACATCTTCTCCCCCCACCCCTCTACGTCTCTCTCTCCTTTACATCTTCTCCCCCCACCCCTCTACGTCTCTCTCTTCTTTACATCTTCTCCCCCCGCCCCTCTCCGTCTCTCTCTTTCTCTCCTTTACTTCTTCTCCCCCACCCCTCTCTGTCTCTCTCTTCTTTACATATTCTCCCCCCACTACTCTCTGTCTCTCTCTCCTTTACATCTTCTCCCCCCACCCCTCTCTGTCTCTCTCTCCTTTACATCTTCTCCCCCCACCCCTCTCTGTCTCTCTCTCCTTTACTTCTTCTCCCCCACCCCTCTCCGTCTCTCTCTTTCTCTCCTTTGCTTCTTCTCCCCCCACCCCTCTCCGTCTCTCTCTTTCCCTTTCTCTCTCTCAGATCCTTGTGAATGTGGGCAGCCATTTTGATCCAGCACGGAGCATCTTCGTGGCGCCTAGAACAGGAGTCTATAGTTTCTGTTTCAACGTGGTCAAGGTCTATAACCGACAGACCATTCAGGTGAGACAAACACGAGGACACAAATACAAAGTTGATGCCCTACACAAAACAATGTCAGGGTGTGCATAGGAAGGTAAGGTAATTTGAAAGACCATGATTAATCTTGTTCCTTCTCTCCTGCCCCCTCTATCTCTCTCTATTCTATATCGCTCTCTCTCCCTCTACCCCTCCACCTCCCTTTCCCCTCCCCCTCCCTCTATCCCTTTCTTTCAGGTGAGTCTGGTTTTAAATGGACATCCGATCATCTCAGCCTTTGCCGGGGACCAAGACGTGACCAGGGAAGCAGCCACCAACGCTGGCTTGGTCACCATGGAGAGAGGAGATAAGGCTTATCTCAAACTGGAGAGAGGGAACCTGATGGGGGGATGGAAATACTCCACCTTCTCTGGGTTTCTGGTGTTTCCTTTGTAAGAAGGGAGGGGGGAAGGGGAGGGAGAGATGAGGGGGAGGAATGTGGGGAGATAGGAGTGAGAGAATAAGAGATGGGTAAGCAAGTGAGTGATGGGATAGATAGAGAGGACGTGAGAGATATATATATAGAGAGAGAGAGAGGATAGGGTGTGAAAGAGATAGAGGACAAGACAGACTGAGGAGGAGTTTGTATAACAAAGGAGGAGGAGTTTGTATTACAAAGGAGGAGTTTGTATCACAAAGGGGGAGGAGTTTTGTATTACAAAGCAGGAGTTTGTATCACAAAGGAGGAGGAGTTTTTATCACAAAATCCTGAATGGTACCATTTTGCATTAGACTTTTTTCTATACACTGCTCCAGCATATGAATGATACTGTAGATCGTACAGTAGGTGTCATGCTTGTGTAGTTATGTATTGTGGATCGTATTCAACTTCCTTTGATGCATGAAATGCTAATAATGACATAATAATAATAATTACATAGAAATAATAATTGTTCTAAAGGTAATAAAAGACAATGGAATCTTTGTAGGTAAAGATCAATCAAGGACAGGCTTAACTGAATGAACAACAGAGACAGAATGTAATCTGGCATTTTATTGTATAGTTTTGGGGTATGGCCTCGTCGCTGAGGAATGCTACTTGGAGCAAGATGATGATGACAGGTAGCCCTATGATGGGCAGCTGGCATCGAACCACCCCACCCCCCTACTCTGATATACTTTATGAATGCAGGCCCAGATCACAAATGTAATCATAAGGGTGACACTGTAACTGTATAATAGAAGTTGACCTTACCACAGATCTAGGATCAGATTCTATGCTCCCTATGATAACCTCAACTGTTTGGGAGATTACATCAAATCTAACCCTGAATCAGTATTGAAAGGGATTACTTCCACCTTCTCCAAAGCTGTGCATGTGTTTGTGCTGTAAATAGTGCGGACACCTTCAACGCTTCGAGTGGAGGAGTCTGGGTAAGGACTCCTGCAGTTCACCCTGGTGAATCCGGCGGCAGATGGTATTTTTGGCGAGGTGTGTGTGTGTGTGTGTGTGTGTTGCCTATGGGTTTCATACCGTACACTGTCACAACCAATTTCTCTCGCTGCTTGAATACCGAGAGGAGGCATGTAAGAATATATAGGAGGGGGTGTTGGTTTATTCTTTAAAGATGTGTGTGTTTATAGAAGTGTTAATATAAGATTATAAGCTTAATATGTACTGATATACAGTTGAAGTCGGAAGTTTACATACACCTTATCCAAATACATTTAAACTCAGTTTTTCACAATTCCTGAAATTTAATCCTAGTAAAAATTCCCTGTCTTAGGTCAGTTAGGATCACCACTTTCTTTTAAGAATGTGAAATGTCAGAATAATAGCAGAGAGAATGATTTATTTCAGCTTTTATTTCTTTCATCACATTCCCAGTGGGTCAGCAGTTTACATACACTCAATTGGTATTTGGTAGCATTGCCATTAAATGTTTTGGGTAGCCTTCCACAAGCTTCCCACAATAAGTTTTGTGAATTTTGGCCCATTCCTCCTGACAGAGCTGGTGTAACTGAGTCAGGTTTGTAGACCTCCTTGGCTCGCACACGCTTTTTCAGTTCTGCCCACAAATGTTCTATAGCATAGAGGTCAGGACTTTGTGATGGCCACTCCAATACCTTGACTTGTTGTCCTTAAGCCATTTTGTCACAACTTTGGATGTATGCTTGGGGTCATTGACCATTTGGAAAACTCATTTGTAACCAAGCTTTAACTTCCTGACTGATGTCTTGAGATGTTGCTTCAATATTTCATCGTAATTTTCCTACCTCATGATACCATCCATTTTGTGAAGTGTATCAGGCCCTCCTGCAGCAAAGCACCCCCACAAAATGATGCTGCCACCCCCGTGCTTCACAGTTGGGATGGTATTCTTTGGCTTGCAAGCCTCCCCCTTTTTCCTCCAAACATAACAATGGTCATTATGGCCAAACAGTTCTATTTTTGTTTCATCAGACCAGAGGATATATCTCCAAAAAGTATGATCTTTGTCCCCATGTGCAGATGCAAACCGTAGTCTGGCTTTTTTATGGCGGTTTTGGAGCAGTGGCTTCTTCCTTGCTGAGCGGCCTTTCAGGTTATGTCGATATAGGACTCGTTTTACTGTGGATATAGATACTTTTCTGTCAAGCAAAGAGACACTGAGTTTGAAGGTAGGCCTTGAAATACACCCACAGGTACAACTCTAATTCACTCAAATTATGTTAATTAGCCTATCAGAAGCTTCTAAAACCATGACATCATTTTGGGAATTTTCCAAGCTGTTTAAAGGCACAGTCAACTTAGTGTATGTAAACTTCTGACCCACTGGAATTGTGAAAAAGTGAATTATAAGTGAAATAATCTGTCTGTAAACAATTGTTGGAAAACTTACTTGTGACATGCACAAAGTAGATGCCCTAACCAACTTGCCAAAACTATAGTTTGTTAACAAGAAATTTGTGGAGTGGTTGAAAAACAAGTTTTAATGACAACAACCAAAATGTATGTAAACTTCTGACTTCAACTGTATGAACCATACATACTTCATATCAATGTAATTGGAATGCCAATCTATTCATAAATTCTATTGTCTCTGGATAGGGGTTACAAAAACACAATAAAGATTATAAAAGGGAAAAATAGACTTGTTCTAGTGGTAAGACAGATGAAAACACTGATGGTCATTCTGTAAATCTGAGCTTTTTATTGACTTTCCTGAAGCTCAACAAATTGAGAACTTTTTTTAATGCAAAGATATTAAAGATAGTCTCTTTAGGATGTCAGTGCAGACCAGTCCCTCGTGGGCAAATTTAACAGAATAAAAAGGACAAAGATGGATCAATCCATGCTTTCTAGCTGCACAGGATTTCATCATTCAAAATGTTACAAAAAAGTAATAAAAAAAAAGTAATAAAAAAAGATAATTATCATTTATGGTTTCTTTTTTTTTTAAGGAGAATGAATCTCAATATTTTGTGTTTTTATTACAGACAGACTATAAACAGAGGGGCTGACAGGTTAAGATGAGAGACAAAGAGTGAACCTCGGTCTCTGGCAGGGATTCGTCCACGGGCATAGGGCTGGGAGTGTTGGCGACTTCACCATGGTTCTGGAGCTTTAGGGTTCCTTAGCTTCACTGGTGTGAAGTTAACTCTAGATGGGGCTGTGGGGTTTCTGTGGCGTTTACTGAGTTGTGGCGACCTGATGAACATGTTGTTATTGTCACCAAACTGCAGTCCTTCCACATTGCTCATGTTGATGGAGAATCCCCCTGGATGAGAAAGGGGTTATGGGTGTATATTAATAGTCTGTCCTTGGTTCCTCACGTCATCCACAACAAGCATTGGAGAAGAAGGTCCCATGTCCCTCCCCTCAGACCTTCTCCTCCAATGCGTGCTTAGGAGGCAAGTAATAAAGGAAATACTTTTGATATTCACCCAGCTCTATCTCAATTGTCACTAATTTCTTCCTTTTCAAAATGTCTCCAAGAAGAGGAAATTCTTCCTTCTGACACTTAGCAGCATGGAAAGACTTGGGAAAAAGCCACAGATAATTTTAAACACCTCTTAAAGGGATGGTTCACCCAAATTACAAAATGGCGTATTGATTTCCTTACCTTGCAAGCAGGCTATGGACAAGATATGACAGCAATCCATGCTTTGGTTTAGTTTCCCTGGCACTGTTTCCACATACTAACGTTTTAGCATTTGTGTCACAAATCCAATTCAAGTCATGGTACCGATATTAGCATTTTTCTGGCATCATGTCCAAATCATTCGACAGATTCTAAATTGATAGTGAAGCTCAAAAAAGTAACTTATTGATGATTTGAACATGATGCGCAGAAAATGCTAATATCGGTCTCATGACTTGAACGATATTTGTGCCACAAATGCTAAAATATTACCACGTGGAAACTAAACCAAAGCATGGATTCCTGTCATACGTTGTCCATGCAGTGCCTTCAGAAACAATTCAGACCCCTTGACTTGTTTTGAATTTCGTTGCGTTACAGCCTTATTCAAAAATGTATTCAATAGTTTTTTCCCCTCCTCAATCTACACACAATACCCCATAATGACAAAGCAAAAAGAGGTTTTTAGAAATGTTAGCATTTTTATTACAAATAAATAACTGAAATATCACATTTACATAAATATTCAGACCCTTTACTCAGTACTTTGTTGAAGCACCTTTGGCAGCGATTACAGCATCAAGTTTTCTTGGGTATGCTGCTACAAGCTTGGCACACCTGTATTGGGGGGGTTTCTCCCATTCCTATCTGGAGATCCTCCCAAGCTCTGTCAGGTTGTATGGGGAGCGTTACTGCACATTAATTTTAATGGTCTCTCCAGAAATGTTCGACCGGGTTCAAGTCCGGGCTCTGGTTGGGCCACTCAAGGACATCCAGAGACTTGTCTCAAAACCACTTCTGAGTTTTCTTGACTGTGTGCTTAGGATCGTTGTCCTGTTGGAAGGTGAACCTTCACCCCAGTCTGAGATCCTGAGCGCTCTGGAGCAGGTTGTCATCAAGGATCTCTCTGTACTTTGCTTCATTCATCTTTCCCTCAATTCTGACTAGCATCCCAGTCCCTGCGCTGAAAAACATCCCCACAGCATGATGCTACCACCACCATGCTTCACCGTAGGGATGGGGCCAGGTTTCCTCCAGGTATGACACGTGGCATTCAGACCAGAGTTCAATCTTGGTTTCATCAAACCAGAGAATCTTGTTTCTCATAGTCTGAGAGTCTTTAGTCTGAGAGTCTTTTGGCAAACTCAAAGCGGGCTGTCATGTGCCTTTTACTGAGGAGTGGCTTCCATCTGGCCACTCTACCATAAAGGCTTTATTGGTGGAGTGCTGCAGAGATGGTTGTCCTTCTGGAAGTTTCCACAGAGGAACTCTAGAGCTCTGTCAGAATGGCCAAAAGGGTTCTTGGTCACCTTCCTGACCAAGGCCCTTCTCCACCGATTGCTCAGTTTGGCCGGGTGGCCAGTTCTAGGAAGAGCCTTGGTGGTTCCAAACTTCTTCCATTTAAGAATGATGGAGGCCACTGAGTTCTTGGGGACCTTCAATGCTGCAGAAATGTTTTGGTACCCTTCCCCAGATCTGTGCCTTAAGACAATCCTGTCTTGGAGCTCTACAGACAATTCCTTCGACCTCGTGGCTTGGTTTTTGCTCTGACATGCACTGTTAACTGTGGGACCTTATATAGACAGGTGTGTGCCTTTCCAAATATAGACCAATCAATTTAAATTACCACAGGTGGACTCCAATCAAGTTTTAGAAACATCTCAAGGATAATCAACGGAAACAGGATGCACCGGAGTTCAATTTCGAGTCTCATAGCAAAAGGTCTGAATACTTATGTAAATAAGGTATTTCTGTTTATTATTTTTAATACATTTGCTAAAATGTCTAAAAATCAGTTTTTGCTTTGTTATTATGGGGTATTGTTTGTAGATTGTTGAGGATTGTTTAATTATTTAATCCATTTTAGAATAAGGCTGTAACGTAACAAAATGTGGAAAAAGTCAAGGGGTCTGAATACTTTCTGGAGGTACTGAAGTCACTGCTTCCAGGGTAAGGAGACCGATATGTAACTTGGGTGGACTATACCTTTAACCAATAGACACATAGCAAGTAAATAGACTGAAAGTAATACCTGTGGGATAACTGGATGTGGTAACTGGAGTGGAACACAGGCGCTGAAAGGAGAAATTAGAGAGTAAATATTATCATTTTTATTTATTTTATCAGTGAGTCATACTGAGACCAAGGTCTCTTTACAGATGAGCCCTGAATTACATCAAGTATAGAAAATACACACATCAAAATGTAAATACAAAATGTAAACAGAAAGAAAAACAGGGTCATAAAAAACAAACACATTCATCAAATGTAAGAACATTTCGAAGATTGTTCCACAAAGGAGGTGCAAGCTGATTTTCCTAGCTCAGTAGAGTTAGGTATCTCTGAGAATGGGTGTGGTAACTAACTCCTATGTCTAAAGTTTAGAACTTGGTCACACTGTAACCTATGACCTGAGCTTTAGACATGACATTGGTTTCTTTGGTTTCAATGATTCAGCAGAGTACTCACTTCACTGTTCTATTATTATATAACGGTTATTTTGGGAACACGTTTCCATACAGAAACATGACTCTGTACCTGAAAATTGACCGCTGAACTTTGATTAGATGCAGAGCGGGAAGCTGTTGTTTTGCAGTCATGATTGAATACAGGGGGAAACATATTTGGTTTCTGATTGGTTGAAGAAGTGACCTGATCTGCATCTGGCCATCTCATTGGCTGGACTGTGTGCTGAAGGGATGGATACTCTATGAGGGAGAAGAAAAAAAAAGAATCTTGTGAAAGGATAATACATTTTGGATTCAAACATTAGGGGCCAGTAATGTTTCTCATTTCAACCTCATTGGTTACTAAGCAACCACCCACGACAATCCCTCATTGGTTACCAGAAACCCTCCCATGACAACCTCTTGTTGGTTACCCGCGACAACTTCCTTGTGTATACCTTTATATTTCTGTTTCGAGGTCAATCTCCCAGCCGTTTCCTGTAGCAAACACAAGAACAGGAAGTCAAGTTTTTTTACCTTGGTCGATTATACTGATGTGTTCTGACTTCGAAACTTGAAAATGTTATTGTTTGACGTCAGGGATCCTATGGAAAGGAAAATGGCCACAGTCTGGTACAAGTCAACAGGACAGCCATGAGTTGGGGAGGAGTGAGGAATTTGGGCTGAGGTCAGGTCAGATAAAGTGAGGAAGAACAGATCTCACTAAAGTTCTGTCTAGCAACAGAGATGTATTGGCTGTTCAGTGATGTTAGGAGGTTTAAATACCAGTGCTTGTGTGAATATGTCTTGGTCTAATGCAGCTGTGTGACCCAGTGGGTGAATAAACTTGGTTTGAGCTTTACTAAGCATCCATGTGTTTTCTACTCTATTTAGAATCTAACAATACCCATAACACCACCATGTCACAACTGTTATTTTACATGTTACACAAGAATGCAGACTCATGTTACTCTGTGTAGGCCACTCTGTTTTCTCATACACAAGATGTTTTTCCTTGAATATAGGAAAAAGAAAATAGGTTCTGAATAATGTTGTATAATATTTTTTTATTTATATTTATCAGAAATTTTCCATTTTCCTATTTGAGCATCTGGTGCAAAATATATCAAATTATTCACTTTAGACCCATACCTGGTTCCACGGGGGAAGTTTCCCCTAGGTACTGATTTAGGATCAGCGTCCCCTCCCCCAATCCTAACCATAACCATTACTGAGGAAAATTCAAAACCGACCAGTGTTAAACGCCAACTTTACCATACATCGCATACCTGTGTTGGGGGAGGTTCACTCTTCACACGATCAGAAATTTTCACTTTGTGTTTTTGAATTCCTGTGAAAGGTGAATGAATAAATTAATGGATGGATGAATGGATGAATGAACAGATGAACGCGCAAACAAATTAATGAATGAATGATAACTGCAGTGGTAATTTAAGATGTTTGGAAAATGTATTGAGTTATAAAGGGTTGTACCTGATGGCTGTGAGATATGAAGGGCAGCAACAGAGGATGTAATACTCTGCTCACTCTCTGAGTCCTGGAGAGAGAGAGAGAGAGAGAGAGAGAGAGAGTGAGAGACAGCCAGACAGACAGACAAACAAACAGAGGTCGGAGTTAGAATGCGAGGTAGACATAGTTGTTTAATAAAGTTGACTAGTACTGTTACGGTACTGAAAGCTTTGAATGACAGGGTCATATTCAGTACCAGTTTTTTCTGCACTTGATGGACGGCATCATTTATCCCTTGTTTGTGTTTCTCGTACATCTTCTCTGTCACAGCAAGGCAGTCTGAACACCAAAAAAATAGAGCCATGGGTCACAAGAAAATATGGGTTAAAGATGTACTTCGGAATCATGAGCACAAAAAAAATCATAACATATTGCACAAATTTGATTTGTAACATATCCACTCCCCTCCAGGCTCTTGTCTTACCCAGGAATGTGGGTCTCAGGGTGGGCTTTGTATCCCAGCATCTCTCCATGAGGTCCACCAGTTCCCCCAGCCCTTCGACCTGGTCCCTGTCCAATGCATCCAGAGAGGGTCTATCCCCCTGGGGGATCCGGAACCGCACCAAACTGGACCGGGCGTCTAGGGGGAGGGGAGGAGGAGGAGAGGGAGGGTTGTGAATTAGAGGGAAGTGGGTATATCTTTGATGGGCAAATGTATTTAGGTTTGTGTGTTAGGACTAGTCACTCACTAGGATATGGCTCTTTTCCCGTGATAATGGACCACAGTAGTATGCCATAGCTGTTAGAAAGAGAACAATAATCATCATGATAGCCATGTAGCGTATCTTTCTCTTACTACAGTGGCATCAGAAAGTCTTTTCCACATCTTGTTGAGTTTCAAAGTGGGATTAAAATGATTCAATTGTAATTTCTTGTCAACGATCTACACAAAATACTCTGTAATGTCAACTTGGAAGAAACAATCTTAACCTTTGTAAAAAAAAATGGAATAACAACAATAATACTAATTTTCAAAACAAAAATATCTTGATTAGATAAGTATTCAAGACCCTGAGTCAATACATTTTAGAATCACCTTTGGCAGCGATTATAACTGTGAGTATTTCTGGGTAAGTCTCGAAGAGCTTTCCACACATTTGGACTGTGTAACATTTGCCCATTATTAATTTCAAAATTCTTCAAGCTGTGTCAAATTGGTTGTTGATCATTGCGAGACAGCTATTTTCAGGTCTTGCCATAGATTTTCACGCAGATTTAAGTCAAAACTGTAACTCGGCCACTCAGGAACATTCAATGTCTTCTTGGTAAGCAACTCCAGTGTATATTTGGCCTTTGTTGTGGCCTGTGTTTTAGGTTATTGTCCTGCTGAAAGATGAATTCATCTCCCAGTGTCTGGTGGAAGCAGGCTGAAACAGGTTTTCCTATAGGATTTTGCCTGTGCTTAGCGCAATTTCAGTTTTTTTTTTATCCTGAAACTCGCCAGTCCTTAACGATTACAAGCATACCCATAACATGATGCAGCCACCACTATGCTTGAAAATATGGAGAGTGGTATTCAGTAATGTGTTGTATTGTATTTGCCCCTGATGAGTTCTGACTCTAAACTTGAAATATTGTTAATTATCAGGTATCTTATTGGAATATTGAGTGCCATAGTCTGGTTTCTACACCAGAAGTTAATGGTTATATGTAGGCAGAATGTATATAGTGGATGCAATTCAGCTTGGAATGTACTGAGTAAAAAAAAAAAGGCCATCACATGTTTACAGGCACTGATAAGCATGGAAAGCATGGAGAGGTCATATTAAGGGAGAAGGAACAGTTTATTGCCCGCATTACTTAACTTCCTGCCTTGCAATAAATATGTAATGTTTAGACAGAAGAAGGAGACTCCACCCAAATTGGGGTATACATAATACCACTGGTGGAAATATGTCTTTGTCTTATGCAGCTGTATAAGACTGACCCAGTGCTTGGATAAACTTGGTTTGAGCTTTATTAAGAATGTGTGAGTTTTAATCTGTTTATTTAGAACTTAACACCACAAACATAACACTTGTATTCAGGGCAAAAAGTGAATTGCTTTTCCACATTTATTGCAGTATAACTAGGCTTCCTTCTTTTCACATGGTCAGTTAGGTTAGTATTGTGGAGTAACTACAATGTTTTTGACCCCTCCTCAGTTCTCTTATCACAGCAATTGAAGAGCGGCAGGTAGCATGGTGGTTGCTTGTTTGAATTCAGAGCTGGCAAGGTGGAAAATACTGTCGTTCTGCCCTTGCGCAATGCAGTTAACCACAACAACTGCTCCCTGTGCACCTATAACATGGATGTTGATTAAGGCAGCCCCCCGCACCTCTCTGATTCAGAGGGGTTGGGTTAAATGCGAAAGACACATTTTGGTTGAATGCTTTCAGTTGTGCAACTGACTAGGTATCCCCCTTTCCCATTAAACTCTGTACCTGTTTTATAAATCACCATTGGCCTCATGGTGAAATCCCTTCCTCTCCGAGTTAGGAAGGATGCCTGTAACTTTGTAGTGACTGGGTGTGTTCATACACCATCCAAAGTGGAATTAACAGATGAGGTAGTCATTCAAAAATTATTTTAAAACACTCACTCACAGTGTATGACTTATATGACTGTAAGAACATTTTTACTCCTGAACTTATTTAGGCTTGCCATAACAAAGGGGTTGAATACTTCTTGACTTAAGACACTACAGCTTTTCATTTTTTATGAATTTTTTATAAACATTTAGAATTCCACATTGTGTGTAGGCCAGTGACACAAAATCTCAATGTAGTCCATTTTAAGGCTGTAACACAACATAATGTGGAAAAAAATCTGAGTGTGAAAACATTCTGTAGGCACTATATGTATCCATTCAGTTCACAAGCATTTCGCTGCACGTTTTATACCTGCTGTAAACTGTTTTATTATTCTGAAAGATGCCTTGAGAAACAGTGAAATGTCAATTGTATCAATGGTGTATACTTACCTGTAGATATCCGAGGCGTGGGTGGGCTTGTATGTCATGTCAAAAGCCTCTGGTGGCATGTAACTTAATGTACCGCCATCCTCTCCAGTGTCCTTCCTGTTCGCTTTAGAAATGCTGTGGTAAACCCTGGCTAGGCCGAAATCTGTCAGCTGGAGAGAAAGAATAATGTCACAATCATTGGTGAAATTGCCAAGGGAGGGGCATGGGGGGCACATATCTCTGCACCAGCCGTCCCTGAATATGATTGGCCTCTCTTGGTGCCCCCCATTCTCATTGGGTCAGAGCGCTGTCAATCTGGCTCAAATTGAAGCGGTTCTGGTTTTCCCGTCTGCATTTCAGGCATTACGAGAAAAACTTTCAGAATGACCAAGTGAATGCTGACAGAATAGAATCAGGAGACAGACTCGGGAGTTGGGATCAACATTCAACAACACAAGTGTAATAATTATTCTTTGGTGTGTGCTTACATTTGTCCTATTTCACAGATGTACAAGTATGTATTATACATGTGAAATAGTTTTCATATACATGAAAACTATGAAATAAAACATATGGAATCATGTAGAAATCAAAAAAGTGTTAATTAAATCAAAATATATTTTATATTTGAGATTCTTCAAAGTAGCCACCAGCTTGAAACCAGCTTTGCACACTCTTGGCATTCTCTCAACAAGCTTCATGAGGTCGTCATCTGGAATGCATTGCAATTAACAGGTGTGCCTTGTTAAAAGTTCATTTGTGGAATTTCCTTTGAGCCAATCAGTTGTGTTGCGACAAGGTAAGGTCAGTATATAGAAGATAGCCCTATTCATTTAACTAGGCAAGTCAGTTAAGAACAGATTTTTATTTACAATGACGGTCTACCCCGACGGTCTACCCCTAACCCGGGCGATGCTGGGCCAATTGTGCACCGCCCTATGGGACTCCCAATCAAGGCTGGTTGTGATACAGCCTGGAATCGAACCAGGGTCTGTAGTGACGCCTCTAGCACTGAGATGCAGAGCCTTACACAGCTGCGCTACTTGGGAGCCCAAATAAGTAAAGAGAAATGACAGTCCATCATTAATTTAAAACATGAAGGTCAGTGAATTCTAAAAATCTAAAGAACTTTGAAAGTTTATTCAAGTGCAGTCGTAAAAACCGTCAAGCACTATGATGAAACTGGGTCTAATGAGGACCGCCACAGGAAAGGAAGACCCAGAGTTACCTCTGTTGCAAATCGGCAATTAACTGCACCTCAGATTGCATCCCAAATAAATGCTTCACAGAGTTCAAGTAACAGACACACCTCAACATCAAATGTTCAGAGGAGACTGCGTGAATCAAGCCTTCATGGTTGCTGTGAAGAAACCACTACTAAAGGACACCAATAAGAAGAAGAGACTTGCTTGGACCAAGAAACACGAGCAATGGACATGAGACTGGTGGAAATCTGTCTTTTGGTCTGACGAGTCCAAATTTGAGATTTTTGGTTCCAACCGCTGTCTTTTTGAGACGCAGAGTAGGTAAACGGAAGATCTCCACATGTGTGGTTCCCACCGTGAATCATGGAGGAGGTGTGATGGTGTGGGGGTGCTTGCTGGTCACACTGTCAGTGATTTATTTAGAATTCAAGGCACACTTAACCAGCATGGCTGTCACTGGCTGTATAATATGATTTTGTTACCATCTAATGCACATTCAGATGTCATAAATCAGCACTGCAGAGCTCTCCCTGTCCTCTGTCGTACCTTGATTGTATTACTGTTGATGAAATCTGGAAATGTGCACGTACACCTTGGCCCATCTACTGTTTCTAGCACCAATTCTGACTGATTAGTGTTTCAAGAATTTCTGCTCTCGTAAAAGCTTGAGTTTTCTGCATGTTAACACTAGAAGCTAATTTCCTAAAATGTGTTAGTTAAGGAGCGGCAGGGTAGCCTAGTGGTTAGAGCGTTGGACTAGCAGCTGAAAGGTTGCAAGTTCAAATCCCCGAGCTGACAAGGTACAATTCTGTCGTTCTGCCCCCGATTTAGGCCGTCATTGAAAATAAGAATTAACTTAACTGACTTGCCTAGTTAAATAAAGGTTAAAAAAAAGGAAGAGTGTTCTGAATACTGATGTTAACCTTTCTGGTTATAACCTTTTCAGCAAGACAGATCTTCCAAAGGTGGGGGAGTGGCAATCTTTCCCAAGGATCACCTTCAGTGCTCTGTTGTCTCCACCAAGTCTGTCCCCAAACAATTTTATTTGCTGGTTTTAAGCATTCAACTTTCAAATAGCTTTTCGTTGACTGGGTGCTATCATCCTCCATCAGCACCGGCCTGTACCCTATCTGCCCAAAACGCTCTCCTGGCTCCTTACACTAAGTCTGAATTTGTCCTGCTAGGTGACCTAAACTGGGACATGGGACTGGGACAAACCACCTGACCAAGTCCTAAAGCAATAGGACTCCCTAACTCTTTATCAGATTATCACCAGTCCCACAAGGTATGACTCCAAACACCCAGAAAAGGCTACTCTCCTCGATGTTATCCTCACAAATAATCCTTACAGGTATCAGTCTGATGTTTTCCGTAATGACCGTAGTGATCACTGTTTTACAGCCTGTGTTCATAATGGCTGCTCAGTGAAACAGCTTGTCCTGATTTGTCATAGACGCTTCCTTTATGACCTGGCCTCTGTAAATTGGAATCAGCTTGATCCCCTCTGTTGAAGAAGCTTGGACCTTCTTTTTTGATATTTTCAGTGATATTATTAACAAACACGTCCCCATAAGGAAAATTTGAATTAAAAACAGGTTCAGCCCCTGGTTCGATCATGATCTTGCTGAGTTACTCCACCTCAAGAATTGCATTTGGACTCCTGTGGCGGACCGGGCGCATACACGCTGATATGGTCGCCAGGTGTATGGTGTTTCCTCCAACACATTGGTATGGCTGGCTTCCGGGTTAAGTTGGGATTGCGTCAAGAAGCACAGCGGCTTGGCTGGGTCGTGTTTCGGAGGAAGCATGGCTCTCGACCTTCGCCTCTCCCGAGTCCGTACGGGAGTTGCAGCGATGAGACAAGACTGTAACTACCAATTGGATATCACAAAATTGTGGAGAAAAAGGGGTAAAAAGTAAAACATTTAAATTAAATTAAAATGAAAAATTATACAAAAATGTAAAATACATAAATAAAAAGTAAAGAATTGCATTTGGCGGAAGGCTCGGCACACGCATACTCACTGAATTCCCACTTAAACTTGACCCCCCAAAAAACATCTGGATCAGATGGTTTAGACCCTTTCTTCTTTAAGGTTGCTGCCCCTATAACCGCCAAGTGTCACGCCCTGGCCATAGAGAGGCTTTTATTCTCTATTTTGGGTAGGCCAGGGTGTGACTAGGGTGGGCATTCTAGTTTCTTTATTTCTATGTTTTCTGTTTCTATGTTTTGGCCGGGTATGGTTCTCAATCAGGGACGTTGTCTCTGATTGGAATCATACTTAGGCAGCCTTTTTTCCTTTGTACTTTGTGGGTAATTTACTTTGTTAGTGGCACTATAGCCCTAGTAAGCTTCATGGTCGTTTCTTTGTTTCTTGTTTTGTTGGCAACATTTATATAAATAAAGGAAAATCTACGCTTACCACGCTGCACCTTGGTCCGGTCATTTCCACGACAATGTCCGTGACACCAAGCCTCTCTCTGACATTTTTAACCCGTCTCTCCTCTCTGGGGAGGTTCCCATTGCTTGGAAGGCAGCCACAGTTCGTCCTTTATTTAAAGGGGGAGATCAAGCTGATCCTAACTGTTACAGGCCTATTTCTATTTTGCCCTGTTTATCAAAAGTGTTGGAAAAACTTGTCAAAAATTAACTGGCTAGCTTTCTTGATGTCTATAGTATTCTCTCGGGTATGCAATCTGGTTTCCGCTTAGATTATGGATGTGTCACTGCAACCTTAAAGGTCCTCAATGACGTCACCATTGCCCTTGATTCTAAGCAATATTGTGCTGCTATTTTTATTGACTTGGCCAAAGCTTTTGATACGGTAGACCCTTCCATTCTTGTAGGCTGGCTAAGGAGTATTGGTGTCTCTGAGGGGTCTTTAGCCTGGTTTGCGAACTACCTCTCTCAAAGAGTGCAGTGTATAAAGTCAGAAAATATACTGTCTCAGCCACTGCCTAGGCTCAATCCTAGGCCCCACGCTCTTCTCAATTTACATCAACAACATAGTTCAGGCAGTAGGAAGGTCTCTCATCAATTTATGATACAGATGATACTCAGCTGGCCCCTCCCTGGATTTTGTGTTAAATGCTCTACAACAAGGCTTTCTTAGTGTCCAACAAGCTTTCTCTGCCCTTAACCTTGTTCTGAACACCTCCAAAACAAAGTTCATGTGGTTTGGTAAGAAGAATGCCCCTCTTCCTACAGGTGTTATTACAACCTCTGAGGGTTTAGAGCTTAAGGTATACAAGTACTTAGGAGTATGGCTAGACGGTGCGCTGTCCTTCTCTCAGCACATATCAAAGCTGCAGACTAAAGTTAAGTCTAGACTTGGTTTCCTCTATCGTAATTGCTCCTCTTTCAACCCAGCTCCCAAACTAACCCTGATTCAGATGACCATCCTACCCATGCTAGATTACTGGGACATAATTTATAGATCGGCAGGTAAGGGTGCACTTGAGCGGCTAGATGTTCTTTACCATTCGGCCATCAGTTTTGCCTCCAATGCTCCATATAGGACACATCACTGCACTCTATACTCCTCTGTAAACTGGTCATCTCTGTATACCCGTTGCAAGACCCCACTGGTTGATGCTTATTTATAAAACCCTCTTAGGTCTCACTCCCCCCTATCTGAGATATCTACTGCAGCCCTCATCCTCCACATACAACACCCATTCTGCCAGTCACATTCTGCTAAAGGTCCCCAAAACACACAAATCCCTGGGTCAATCGTCTTTTCAGTTCGCTGCAGCTAGCAACTGGAATGAGCTACAACAAACATTCAAACTGGACAGTTTAATCTCAATCTCTTCATTCAAAGACTCAATCATGGACATTCTTACTGACAGTTGTGGCTGCTTGGCGTGATGTATTGCTGTCTCTACCTTCTTGCCCTTTGTGCTGTTGTCTGTGCCCAGTAATGTTCGTACCCTGTTTTGTGCTGCTGCCATGTTGTGTTGCTACCATGTTGTTGTCATGTTGTGTTGCTACCATGCTGAGTTGTCATGTGATGTTATTGTCTTAGGTCTCTCTTTATATAGTGTTCGTGATGGGTGTTTTGTCCTATATTTGTATTTATTTGTATTTTTAATCCCAGCACCCATCCCTGCAGGAGGCCTTTTGGTAGGCAGTCATTGTACATAAGAATGTGTTCTTAACTGACTTGCCTAGTTAAATGAAGGTTAAATAATAATACAAATAATGGCACCAATTGTGCTAGTGTGTGTGTTTTTTTGTGTTATTTGAAACTTATTTGGTACATAATGTTTGTTGTTTTTCTATCTCTTAGTTTTTTACTTCAGTTTATTTTAGGAAATACTTTTCAAACACTTATTTTTCTTAAAACTGCATTGTTAGTTAAGGACTTGTAAGTAAGCATTTCACTGTAAGGTCTACAGACCGGTTGTATTCAGCGCATGTGACTATTTAAAATTGGATTTGATTTGGAAGGGTTATTTGACCAAGAAAGAGAGTGACGGAGTGCTGCATCAGATGACCTGGCCCCCACAATCACCCGACCTCAACCAAATTGAGATGTGTCACACCGTGACCTTAGAGATCCTTATTATTCTCTATGTTTGGTTAAGTCAGGGTGTGACTCGGGTGGGAAAGTCTGGGACAAGACCCTGCCATGGAAGCAGGCAGAGGTAGAGAGGGAGGAACAGCGACGCTACGAAAAGTTGAGACAACAACGGAAGCCAGAGAGGCAGCTCCAAAAACATTTTGGGGGGGGCACACGGGGAGATTGGCGGAGTCAGGGTTTAGACCTGAGCCAACTCCCCGTGCTTACAGTGGGGGGCATGTGACCGGTCAGGCAAAGTGTTATGGGGTGATGAGCACTGTGTCTCCAGTGCGCATTCACAGCCCGGTGCGCTCTGTACCAGCTCCCCGCAGTTGCCGTGCTAGAGTGGGCATTCAGCCAGGACGGATTGTGCCGGCTCAGCGTTCCTGGTCTGGTCTCTTCGGCCCAAGCTATCCTGCGCCAGCTCCCGGAGCCTGCAGTGATGATCCATGGGACTAAGCCTGCAGTGATGATTCGCAGTCCAGAGCCTCCGGCGACAGTCCCCAGTCCGGAGCCTCCAGCGACGGTTCCCATTCCGGAGCCTCCAGCGATGGGGAGGGTACTGTCACGCCCTGACCTTAGAGATCCTTATTATTCTCTATGTTTGGTTAGGTCAGGGTGTGACTCGGGTGGGAAAGTCTAGGTTTTCTATTTCTTTGTTTTTTGCCGAGTGTGGTTCCCAATCAGAGGCAGTTGTCTATCATCGTCTCTGATTGGGGATCATATATAAGTTGTCCTTTTCCTTTTGGGTTTTGTGCGGTCTTGTTTTCTGTTTAGTGTCTATATCTGACAGAACTGTGCGCTTTCGTTTTTGCTTTGTTATTTTGTTTGAGTAATAAAAATAATAAATAAAATAATAAAAATCATGAAAACTTTCCATGCTGCGCTTTGGTCCACTCCTTTCGACGAGAGCCGTTACAAGATGGTTTGGGATGACTTGGACCACAGAGTAATGCAAAAGCAGCCAACAAATGCTCAGCATATGTGGAAACACCTTCAATACTGTTGTAAAAGCATTCCAGGTGATTACCTAATGAAGCTGGTTGAGAGAATGCCAAAAGTGTGCAAAGCTGTCATCAAAGCAAAGGGTGGCTACTTTGAAGAACCTCAAATATAAAATATATTTAGATTTGTTTAACACTTTTTTGGGTATTACATGATTCCATATGTGTTATTTCATAGTTTTGATGTCTTCACTACTATTCTACAATGTAGAAAATAGTCAAAAATAAAGATAAACCCTTGAATGTATAGGTGTGTCCAAACTTTTGCCTGGTACTGTATCAAACCAAGAAGCCTGGGACTTGCCTTGGCATGGAGGCTGTCATCCAGCAGCACGTTACTGGGCTTGAGATCCAGGTGCAGCAGGGGCGGATCGAGGTGGTGGAGAAAGTTCATGCCCAGAGCCACCTGGTGGGCCAGGCGGAAGGACAGGGGCCAGGGTGGGGGGCCGGAGAGACGTTCCTGGAGGGTCGCCAGGGACCCCCTCTCCATAAACTGTAGAAATATTACAAATAAAGGAGAATAAATACACACACATTGTATATGCTACTAATTACACCCGTGCATGAGTCACTAAGTCAGACTTATTCACAGTAGGTATTATTTACCTCCATGACCAGCCCTAGGTGGGTGGAGGGGCCGGAGCTTGGGGGCCGTCCCTGGTACACCCCTAGGATCCTGAGGACATATGAGCTCCCCCCCTGGCGCATGAGGTCTGCCTCTCTGAGCAGAGATGAGCTGGAGCTGGTGTGTATGTGTGTGTGTGTGATGGGTAGATAGAGGTAGGTGTGTGTGTGTGTGTGTGTGTGTGTGTGTGTGTGTGTGTGTGTGTGTGTGTGTGTGTGTGTGTGTGTGTGTGTGTGTGTGTGTGTGTGTGTGTGTGTGTGTGTGTGTGTGTGATTTGTAGGTGAGTAGAGGTGTGTGAGTGGAGGGACAAAATAATTGACAGAGACATAGGCAACATGTTATTGAGGAAAATGTGGAGTTTGCCTGGGTCAGTACTCGAACCCGGGTCAAACGACTGTCGTTACCCCAAGAGATCCGAACCCCTTGATGAGATCAATAGGTGTTGGGTTAACAATGGTCGCTACAATATGAATATGCACTCAACTCAAGAAAGTACTTTTGTACAAAGTTGTGAAATAGACCATACTTACCCGTCATCATAATGCAACAACTTGATGGCCACGTCCAACCCCCACTCTACATGTCTGGCCTTGTGGATCTGTCCAAACCCTCCTGAGCCAATCACACACCATTTCTGCAGGCTGTCATCACCAATCAGCAACGGAGCCGGACAACTGGACAGTTCCATCTTTCACCAGGAGGCCAAGGAGAAATACTGCAACTAAACCACAAATGAAACAATGGATTGTTACAGCATGTGTGATGATTTACAAAAGAATGTACAGAATGTAGGCTACAATACTGCACAAAGTAACTAATTTACTGTAGCTACTGTGCCAAAGTGAGAAGAACATACCACCATAAAGAATACCCTCAAGACAGAAATAGAAAAAAGACAAAGGAGGGAGAGCGAGAGAGAAAAAAAAACAATCCAATTCCGATCAACTCCCATATCTACTGGGTGAAAGTGTGCCATCACAGCAGCAAGATTTGTGACCTGTTGCCACAAGAAATGGGCAACCAGTGAAGAACAAACACTATTGTAAATACAACCCATATTTATGTTTATTTATTTTCCCTTTCGTACTTTAACTATTTGCACATCGTTATAACACTAATATAACATTGAAAATGTCTTTATTACTTTGAAACTTTTGTGAGTGTAATGTTTACTGTTAATTTTGGATTGTTTATTTCACTTTGTTTATTATCTATTTAACTTGCTGTGGCACTGTAAACATTATGTTTCCCATGCCGATGAAGCCCTTTGAAATTAATTTAATTGAAAGAGAGCGAGAGAGAGAGTAAAGACTCAATCTCTCAACTATATTGGTATTTTCCTTCGTACTCTTTTAACTTCCTCAATTGTAATTTACCATTCAATAAAAATAAGAAAAAAATCACAGAACCGAACAGAACCATGCTTACCTTTGTGGTTTTCATGCTCTTTATAACAACAGGTGTTATTAAAACACTATTTTGCAATGAAATAGCAGCGAAAATGATCAAACCCGTTGTGTTAAAAATATGTCAGTTCATTTTCTGCGAGATATCTTTTCTAATGGCGGTCTTCTCATAAACTTCTTTCACTTCCCATCAAGAATTGGCAGAATCAGAGGGATGACGCACCGATTGAGTGACAGAGCAGGGGCGCCTCACCTGGCTGCGAAATAGAGTGAAGGTGAAGATTGGTGACATTTGTAAAATGTTTTCGTAAACTAAATAGCCGTTTCTTCGAATCATTGACAATGACGTTTTTATTATAACGAGCAATTTTAGAAAAATGTCCTAATGCGGCGTGTTTTGAAAATAATGTTTATTTTTTTTAATAATTGTTTTAAATTCCACTACATAACCTATTTTAGGCATATTATGATTATGTCCCAATTGTGTATTGATATGGATTTAGGCTACTTCAGCTGACAACCATTATTATTGACTGAATACTAGATTGTTGCAATTAATTACAAGACGATGTTAATTTTAGTTTACAGCTGTACCACCTATCTATAGAAAGGGAAGTTTTTATGTTGCACGTGACGTAAATGGAATTTCCCTGATCGCTGGGTTTATTTTGGTTTCCGCTAGATAGCACAGCTTCAAAGTCAAAATGGACTATATCGTAAAAATCAATGAAAACTAAAATCTGCTTTTTGGTCTTAATTTGACGTTATGGTTAGGCATCCGGTTACCAGTGTGGTTACGGTTAGAGTAAAGGTAAGGTTTTTTAAGTAAAAATGTAAGGAGATAAATTGTAGAAATAGGCAGGGTCTGTGACTTTGTGGATGTGGTAACTAGTGACGACCGTTAATTCTTGTTTCTTTTTATCGTACAGCCTGGTGTATCTGCGCACTTATGTTCTTTCACAGAGCTAGGGATTTTACGATAGCATGTTGTTGTTATGTACAAGTGTGTTCAGTCACTTTGAATCTGATATTTATGTAGGTTTATAACACATTATTCGAAAGCACCAAAGATATTTAATAAAGTATTAAAAGGCAACTGTCAGTGATATTACCGATAATAACCAATTTAAATCGTGCGTGTTAATCTGCCTACATGATTACCTTTGTCGCAGATACTCCAGCCTTTATGTTGTTGTGTCTGTATAGTGTCTGTTTTGAAGCCCACATAACTTCAGACAATACTTTCTACAGTAGCCTAACTCAGTCGCTCAATTCACAAACTTTCTTGTATAATATTACCAACCTTTGCTATCGCTCGTTCACGTCGTTTTTTTGTGTCACGGTACTTGTGAACTTTGGACTGCATTGTTATATGATTGCAGAAGGCAAAACCAAGTTATTCAAATACTAGAAATCGAAACTGAGAGAAGCAACTTCGGGAAAAGGATGAATGAGGTTAGATAATTATTTTGTTGAGTTTGTTCATAATATTATTTAAATATAGCCTACAATTAACTTTGTAAATTAATTAAACTATTATAGCTGTTGTTGTGGACGATGCTGTGTTTAGAGAGTGTGTTAGTACCTGTTATAATTCTGTGTTCATAACCAAGTGGTGGTAGGCCTTATTATTTAAGGTATAAATAACAATTGGATGCATTCACGTGGTTTAAACTCTTTGAGAAACGGCGATTGGCTAATGGCCAACAACAAGCTGGGTCAAAGATAAACTAAAAATACATTTTCATGGACGTAAACAAATGATAGTTTTCATAAACTGTTAATAGACTGCTGTTTAAAATAATGTTTTGTTGTTGTATTTAACTGCCGAAATGCTGTTATCGAGGTAATTTCCTTAGTAAGTGACTTCAAAAAAGTTTCAAGTCAAAGATCCTCCAAGTCAGAGTTACATGTGGGAAACAAAATTGTTTTGCCCGAGTTGTGACGTATCACCACAGACCTTTGACCTTTACAACCAAAAGATGACAACAAATTCGTTTTTGACAACTACGATATGGATAATCAATATGGATAATTTAGCTAGACCATATTGTTAATGTTAAGCAAGCTAGCAAAGAGTATTATTAGCAACGTAAATAAATAAAATAAAATCTTATTGGTTGATGAATTGTTCCGACTTCAAAAGCACTTGAACACAATTTCTGGAAAGGTGGATTTTTAAAAGTAGAAGCTCAAACTGTTTGTGCACAGACCTGGATAGCATGACAGAACTCTGCAGGATGTCTCTGCAGTAGATTGCAACTCCACCCCCTTTGGCAGTTCTATCTTGGTGGAAAATGTTGTTGTTGGGGATGGAAAATTTCAAAATTTTGGTGGCCTTCCTAAGACAGGATTCAGACACAGCTAGGACATCAGGATTGGTGGAGTGTGCTAAAGCAGTGAATAAAACAAACTTAGGGAGGAGGCTTCTGATTTTAACATGCATGAAACCAAGGCTTTTACGGTTACAGAAGTCAACAAATGATAGCGCCTGGGGAATAGGAGTGGAACTGGGGGCTACAGGGCCTGGGTTAACCTCTACATCACCAGATGAACAGAGGAGGAGTAGGATAAGGGTAGGGCTAAAGGCTATAAGAACTGGTCGTGTAGTGTGTTGGGGACAGAGAATAAAAGGAGCAGATTTATGGGCGTGGTAGAATAGATTCAAGGCATAATTTACAGACAAGGGTATGGTAGGATGTGTTAAAGTGTTAAATAAGTCAAATATATTTCAGATTTTAGATTCTTCAAATTTTAGATTCTTCAACCCTTTGCCTTGATGACAGCTTTGCACACTCTTGGCATTCTCTCAACTAGTTTCACCTGGAATGCTTTTCCAACCGTCTTGAAGGAGTTCCTACATATGCTGAGCACTTGTTGCCTGCTTTTCCTTCACTCTGAGGTCCAACTCATTTCAAACCATCTGAATTTGGTTGAGGTTGGGTGATTGTGGAGGCCAGGTCATCTGATGCAGCACTCCATGCAGCACTCCACTCTCTGATGCAGCACTCTCCTTCTTGGTAAATTAGCCCTTACACAGCCTGGAGGTGTGTTGGGTCATTGTCCTGTTGAAAAACAAATGATAGCCCCACTAAGCACAAACCAGATGGGATGGCGTATCGCTACAGAATGCTGTAGTAGCCATGCTGGCTAAGTGTGCCTTGAATTAAAAATAAATCGCTGACAGTGTCACCAGCAAAGCACCATCACACCTCCTCCTCCATGCTTCATGGTGGGAACCACACATGCGGCAATCAGCCGTTCACCTACTCTGCGTCTCACAAAGACACGGTGGTTGGAACCAAAAAATATCAAATTTGGACAACTCAGACCAAAGGACAGATTTCCACCGGTCTAATGTCCATTGCTCGTGTTTCTTGAACCAAGAAAGTCTCTTATTCTTATTGGTGTCCTTTAATAGTGATTACTTTGCAGCAGTTCGACCATGAAGGCCTGATTCACGCAGTCTTCTCTGAACAGTTGATGTTGAGATATGCCTCTTACTTAAACTCTATGAAGCATTTATTTGGGCTGCAATCTGAGTTGCATTTAACTCTAATGAACATATCCTCTGCGGCAGAGGTAACTCTGGGTCTTCCTTTCCTGTGGCGGTCCTCATGAGAGCCAGTTTCATCATAGTGCTTGATGGTTTTTGCGACTGCACTTGAAGAAACTTTCAAAGTTCTTGAAGTTTTCGAAATTGACTGTATTAAAGTAATCATGGACTGTAGTTTCTCTGCTTATTTGAGCTGTTCTTGCCATAATATGGACTTGGTCTTTTACCAAATAGGGGCTATCTTCTGTATACCACCCCTACCTTGTTACAACACAACTGATGCTCAAACGCATTAAGAGAAGAAATTCCACAAATTAACTTTTAACAAGGCAGACCTGTTAATTGAAATGCATTTCAGGTGACTACCTCATGAAGCTGGTTGAGAAAATGCCAAGAGTGTGCAAAGCTGTCATCAAGGTAAAGGGTGGCTACTTTGAAGATTCTCAAATATAAAATATATTTAGATTTGTTTAACCCTTTTTTTTGCTTACTACATGCGTTATTTCGTAGTTTTAGTGTCTTCACTATAATTCTACAATGTAGAAAATACAAAAAATAAAGAAACTCTGGAATGAGTAGCTGTGTCTA
Source organism: Oncorhynchus clarkii lewisi (assembly GCF_045791955.1). Classification (NCBI taxonomy): domain Eukaryota; kingdom Metazoa; phylum Chordata; class Actinopteri; order Salmoniformes; family Salmonidae; genus Oncorhynchus; species Oncorhynchus clarkii. The sequence continues at coordinate 14,154,268 of NC_092155.1, forward strand.
AACTTTTGACTGTTACTGTATATATATATTAGTGATGCACCGATATGATGTTTTTGGCCGATACTGATATGTGATATTTTCCTTGCCAAAAAAACGATAGCGATAGCGATAACCGATATATAAACAATGTTAGCGGCCTTTTAAGCATTCTGGTTAAATAGTTAACACACACACATGGACACAGCGGTCTAAGGCACTGCATCTCAGTGCAAGAGGTGTCACTACAGTCACTGGTTCAAATCCAGGCTTTATCACATCCGGCCGTCATTGGGAGTCCCATAGGGCAGCGCACAATTGTTCCAGTGTTGGACGGGGTAGGTCATCATTGTAAATAATAATTTGTTCTTAACTGACTTGCCTAGTTAAATAAAGGTTACACACCCACCACATTGACCAAAATGTTATTTTGTTGGCATTTATATATGTCCCCATTACCAGTAGATCATAATCAAAACCTATTTCTTTCACTTACTTGCTGTGCTATTTTATTGTTCATTTGTTCAGTCGTTTCATTCTCAACTAGGATTTCATCATACGTGTCAAGCAGTAAAGTTTCAGCTCTGTCTGTCCGTGGCCTCTTCCTCGGTGCCCACTGTCACTGTGTCCATTTCCATCTTGTCCAGCTGTGTATGTAACATTTCACTTTAACTCTGTTTCTTGTCTTTATCAAAGTAGCAGTCCTTGTACATAGCATCGAGCATGGTGGCAACACAGTAAAGAAAGAATGCCACCGAATCGCTTGTTCACAGCCTGTGTCAGCAGTTTTGTTGAGCAGGCTTTTCAATGCCATCACAGAGGGTATCACATCTGCTGCAGGCACAGTTGATGAGCTTATTTCTCAAGTCAGTTGTTTGTCAGCTAGTGTGTTCATGTTTCCAAGTTTCAAACATGTTCTCAAATGCGATTGAAATGGCAGCAGTGGTATGACAACCAGCACATTCATGAGCATACAATATGACTTTCCTCAGTACGAAATCCTCGACGACCCACTGTGCTGTCGGACTCAGCATGCTCATGGGGCTGATATCGATGGTCCAAATGTCAGTCGTGAAGCTAATAGCACTGACACTATTACTGTGTAACTCCGGTAGGGCAACGTCTGAAAAATAGCGCACTTGGTGCTCGACCAGTCTGCGAAAGGCAACATCACCCACGACAGAGAACGGTTGATTGTCAAGGGCAATGAATTTCATTATCTTGGCATTAATGGATTTCGCCTTTGAATTTTATTACTCTTTCAAATGACTGCTCGACAAGTTGACTGCTCGAGCCACACAGCAGACATTGTGGGCTAGGTTAGGAATGCTGTGTTCTAAGTGCAGAGAAACATTTTACGTGGCGTCATTACTTCATGTACCTACGTTATATAGGTATGTACCTACGTTATATAGGTATGTACCTACGTTATATAGGTATGTACCTACGTTATATAGGTATGCACGTCAACTTTGACATGGGTTTTACACATCGCCGTTAAATTAGACATCGGGTCGGTGCCGATGTTGGCATTGTTAGCTAATATCAGCCGATTCCCATATGTTCCCCGATATATTGTACATATATGTAAATATATATATATATATTTTTTTTTAGCTAAACAGGTGGGGCCACCTGCCCTGAATAACGGAACATCACTGTAAATTACCAGTTGGAGGGGCGTTCAAGTGGGGTTTTCCCAGTCGTATGTGGTAAATACCAAAGTCCCACTTGGGCTATGAATACTGCTTAATTACCTAGATGAGTCTTGCGAGGCCATCCTTCCAAATCTCATCTCGTTGACCTATAGATCTATGCTGATATGGTTGTCATTGGCTGACATGGGCAAATCAAAGTTTATTGTTACACAGACACAGATTTGTAGATGTTTCACAGCGAAATGCTTGTGTTTCTAATTACACACATAATCTAGAAAATAATAATAATAAATATATTAAGTTATTCATATTTTATATTAAATAAACAGGTTCACTCTCTCGGTGTCTTCTCTCTCAATTTTCAAATTCAGTATCAAAATGCTTTATTTGCATGTCAAAAATTCCATGTGTATTGTCTCTCATTCTCTCTCTCCCTCCCCCTCTCTTTCCTTCTCTGTCTCCCACCATCTCAGTGAGTTTTGACATCTACCCAGTCCCATGGCGTCTGCCCTAAGCCATCTCTCTCCAATGTCTGTAAGAGTGAGAGAAGGATGGAGTGATAATGGAAGAGGAGAGGAGCAGGTGGAGGATGAATTTGCGTGTTCCGGAGTGCTACGCGGTGCCCTGTGGTCCTTCCATCCCTCAGTGGAGAGGATATTTGGGGTGTCCTTTACGATCGGTAGAGAGGAGGATGCTGTGTTACCCCATGATGGACAGATCTGGCTCAAACTAAAAGGAGTGAGGAAGGACGCGGTGGCTGCCAAAGTAAGAAATGGCGCTTATTGTTGTTGTTTTTAACTCCATGTTTTTAATGTTATGTTAACTTGTTTTGAGGTTGAGGTTATGTGTTTTGCATTAATGCAAGATGGTCATTTCCTATATGTGTCTCAACTTGGGCCATGCGTTTTTTCTGATCACGTCATCTGACCAGGGAAAACTCCAAAACTTACTCTATGTTGTAACATAATATAGTATTACATCTTTCTCTCTCCCCACTTCCTCCTCTCTCTCATTCTCTCTCCTCCAGTTGTTTGTGAAGGGAGTTGTGAACCAGGAGGCCCAGCAGGAGGTTCCATATCCAGGTGTCCTTCACTGTGTGTTCTGTGGAGCCCGAGGGCTGTTCATGGAGTGCCTGATCAGAAACACCTCTGCTTACATACTGGTAAGAATAGACAAATAGACAACACACACACATACAGGCTGCACACACACACACACAAACACACACATAGGCACTCAGGAACACACACACAAAGTTGATCAGATGGATGATGTAAAGGAAGGAAATGCACATTAGAGGAGATGGAGGTTGTGGGTTTGAGTCTTTATTTATTCGATTTTTTATTTAGCTAGGCAAGTCAGTTAAGAACCAATTCTTATTTACAAAGACGGCCTACCCCGACCAAACCTTAACCAGGACAATGCTGGGCCAATTGTGCGCCTCCCTATGGGACTCCCAATCACGGCCGGTTGTGAAACAGCCTGCAATCTAACCAGGGTCTGTATTGGCGCCTCTAGCACTGAGATGCAGTGCCTTGGACCTCTGCGTAACTCGGGAGCCCCTAAGTCTCTTTAGAGAGATGGCAAGAATAGGGCTAAAGTTAAGATTATCTAAATTTCTTCCCATTTCCTTTCCTCCAGGTGGGTTCCCCAGGCTTCCTACTCATCTCAGGACTGGCAGAACCAGTGGTCAGGGCCTATTCCCTCATCACAGACCTGGTGAAGAACTACGAGGTCACCCAGGGACGAAGAACCGAGCCTGGCGACAGAGGATCAGGCGAGACCCTGGATTCCCGTCGGGCCTTCAAATCCCTGATGGAGAGATGGGAGGACAGGCACACTCTGGATCTGCTGGTGCTACCAGGGGTGGTGAAGGAGACTCTACTGGATCTGGTGAGGGAGTCTGGGCTGGGATCCAACCCCGGTCCTGGGGGCTCGAACCTCAGTCTTGGGGGGTCTAGAGACAGAGCGGGTCTAATGGACACTGATAGCCAGAGACGATGGGACAACCAGTCAGGCTTGGAGATACTAAAACTTATGGATACCAGAGTAGGGACCAGAGCTGGAGAGGCTATGGACATAGAGGGAATTCAGGGGATTTCCACATCAAGGAGAAAACCTCCTGTAAATTCCACCCACAACCAAGACCCTGGTCTACGGAATATTGGGCAGCTTTCTCAACAAAAGACGTTCACTAGCTTACATGTACAAGAAAGAGAGATGGGCAAAGATTGGTCACAGAGAGCGATAGAGAAAGACGCAGCACCTCGACTTCCCATCTTCCACTCTTTCCATCAAACCGAGGAGGAGGGGCAAGGATGTTCCCAACAGGAGGTAGAGGATGAAGAACAGGGGGAGGAAGGAGAGGGGGAGATGTTGTCAGTAGGGAGTAGGGAGGAGTTTGGGCTCTTGCTGAAGTTCTTCACGGCTATGGGCTATGCAGAAGATGTGGTAATGAGGGTCCTGGCCCGGACCGGACCCAGAGAAGTCTCCCAGATTCTGGACCTGGTCCAGCAAGAACATGACCGGACCGGTCTGGCCATGAACCACCCAGTGGAGATGGAGCACACAGAGGTAGAGGAGAGGGAAGCTAAAGGAGTGAGAGGAAAGAGAAGCAGTATAGATGGAGGGATGGGAGTGGAGCTGGAGGGAGGTGTGGAAGAAGGGGCGGGGAGTAGAGAGGAGGGGAGAAAAGGCAGGGAGAGTGGAGGGTCTACCGCTAACCTGTCTGAAGATTCACTGAAGGAAGGCAGGGAGAGGGGCGAGGGCGGCATGGAGGGAGGTGAAGGGGGGAACGAGGAGGATTTTGTCCTGGGAGTTGTGAAGAGGGCCGCAGCCAGTTGTGGATACACAGAGGAGAAGGTAGCAGAAGTGTACAGTATGTTACCTGAACTGTCCACACGCCAGCTACTCCTGGAGCTACAGAGGGAGGGAGCCAGAGAGACAGAAGCTGCATCCCAGGACCAGGTACGAGACGAACCAAGAGAGGTGGATGAGGCTGTCTCAGAGCTACAGAGAAAGGACAGAGCAGGAGACAGGAAGGAGGAGAGAGGTAGAGAGATGGAGGCACCAGCACCGCAGTCCACTGCTACTGAGAAGAGAGGAGAAGAAAGAAAGAGTGTGAAAGGAAAGAGTGAAAGGAAGACCAATGAGGTAGGAGTGACCGTGCCGAACCAAATCGGCGATGGTACAGTTAAGGTTGAACCAGATCTGGCTCAATGGAATGCCATGACAAACCAGATTCCGTTCCCGATTCACAGTCACCAGAAGAATCCCACACAGACACACACCCCTCATCGAGCCAGCCCCCCTTTAGTCACAGGGCCGCCTCAGCCCACTTACCCCAACACACTACCCCCACAACCCACCTACCCCAACACACTATCCCCACAACCCACCTACCCCAACACATTACTCCCACAACCCACCTACCCCAACACATTACTCCCACAACCCACCTACCCTCTCTTATTTCCCCATCAACTTGTTTACCCTCCCACCCAGCCACCCCAGACCACCTTACCCCCCACCCTTACCATGAATAACTCCTCAACAACCAGAGCGAAGGAGAAACGTGGTCTCTTTCCCCTAGCAGTAGAGGGAAGGGATCTCCCAGCCCTAACAGCGGTGGCTGTTGATAGACGAGGTCTCCCGACCATGGCAGCAGGGGCTGTGGTGACAGGGCAACAGCGCTTCATGGAAGGCCTCCAGACTCCATTTGACCTCAAGCTGACCGACCAACCAGGAGACCCGGGACTCAGGATGGTCATTATCGACGGCAGCAACGTTGCGATGAGGTGAGTATGAGGGAATGTGAGAACAAGAGAAGTGAGTACGAGGGAATGTGAGAACAAGAGAGGTGAGTACGAGGGAATGTGAGAACAAGAGAGGTGAGTACGAGGGAATGTGAGAACAAGAGAGGTGAGTGCGAGGGAATGTGAGAACAAGAGAAGTGAGCGGATGAAGGGATAAAATAAATATGTAGAAAATGTAACCGCAGACAAGAATAGCAGGCAAAATGTTGCAGTTATTCATGCGATCATTAATGTAGTTATTTATGTTAACGCTTTCATTGAAAGCAGTGTAGAAAGAACAGCAGCATACATACCTGTATGGCCCCTGCAGTACTTGAATCCACAGCTGTTTTAGTGGTAATGCTATGCTCTAACTGACAGCTAGCTATAGTTTACATGATTCAAAGCACATACTTAACTATACAAAGTATCAGTATTTTACAGTATTTAATTAGGTTTTATCCCACTCCTTCTCTATAGTCACGGGCTGGGCCATTTCTTTTCGTGCCGAGGCATCGCCCTGGCGGTGCAACACTTCTGGAACCGCGGGCATCGCAGAATCAGTACCTTCCTGCCCCAGTGGAGGCAGAAGAGAGACCACCGGGGCAAAGGTAACACTATACGTCTGTCTGGAAATCCAGGCTTCACATCCACCTAGCTCTTTCATGTCATCGGTTGTATCAATTCAGTTTTCAATTAAGTTACTTCAGGAAGAATGTATATGTATTTTTCTTTAGAATAGACCCCCAACCCTGTTTAGCCCCCTAAGTCATTGATTAATGGTGGTAAATGTGTGTGACTGTGTGTACTACATTCATAAAGGAGAGGTTGGTGTGTCTGTGTTATTTTCAGAGCAGCACTACCTTAGTGAGCTCCAGAACCTGGGTCTGCTCTCCTACACCCCCTCCAGAGAAGTCCAAGGGAAGAGGATCAACTCATACGACGACAGGTTGTTCTTGTCGCTCTCCTCTGTCATACAATAGATCTGCTTGTAAACTGCTCTTATACTAAATATATATCTTGTTTGTAAACCGCTTACAAACTTTATCAGAAAATATCTACCTTTGAAAAGCTTATAAACTTTATCTGCTTATAAACTGCTTATTAACTTTAAGGTCTACTTATAAACAGCCAAAAACAGTGTATAAACAACTTATTAAAAAAATAAAAACATTCACATTCAACAGACAGCTGCAGTAAGTGACTAATGAACGTTATTTCAGTTTTTTACAATTATACATTTACAGTAGAAGGCTTGTTAATATTCTCTAAACGGATGAAAAGACCTCCCCTTTACACTCTTCCTTCATCCCTCTTCCTTCATCCCTCTTTTCCTCCTTCATCCCTCTTTTCCTTCATCCCTCTCTTCTCTGCAGGTTCCTGCTGCAGCTGGCCCAGAAGACCGATGGAGTGATCGTGACAAACGACAACCTCAGAGACCTGCTGGATGAGTCTCAAGTATGGTGCGAAATCATCAAGAAAAGGTGAAAGAATGAAAGAAAGAAAGAATGAATGAGATGGAGAAGATACAATGGGCACGGAATATGATTTGTAATTTAGTATGTTAGGAATTGTCAGAAACATTTTCATAAATAGATTTTGGATAGATTTTTGCCTATCGTTAGAGTGCAACAATATCATTGTCACTACCTTAGTGGATTTGACCACTAAGGTAAACCTTGTGTATGAACCAACACCCCTTTGATTTGAAATGTATCCAGTCAAATTGGTCTCATATCCGCCGTAACCTCAGTTTCTGTTCATTACCCAGACTCCTCCAATACACGTTTGTGGGGGATCACTTTATGGTACCGGATGATCCGCTGGGCCGAGGGGGACCCCACCTAGATGACTTCCTACACTCCCAGCACAGGTAACAAACACACATCGAGCCATACACTCATACACACACAAACCCATACATGCACACACACACACACACCCTTCATGATACTTTCTTACTCTGTTCATTTCTCCCATATTAAAGAGCAACTGCTCCTAAAAAGCAACTTCTCTTTTTGAAATGTGTGTATTTGACATCTATATTAGTCAGAAACATTCTAGTATTAAAATGTACTACAATGTGTAAATAGAATAATTTTGGTCATAAAGTCAGTCTTGACCAAAATGTAGATTTGCGAGATGAGAGGAAAAAATGGTATGTCACAGACTGAAGGGTACCGTAACAGAACAAAGGGTACCTTAACAGAATGAAAGGTACCGTAACAGTTTTCCATGGGTTGGGTTTATTTCAATCCTGCCCACAGCTTGCAGCATCCAAGTAATCATCAGTTCGGAGCAAAGCTGCATGCGACTTGATCATAAATGCCCGTGGTCAATTTGGTTTGACATTCCATATCCCTGCCACTTTTGAGAAAATGGCCTGTAGATGTTTTTGGTACACCTACTGGAGAGCTCTTCTTTGCCTACACCCATTCAGCATCGTTCACACCCTCTTAAGCCTTAGCCCCACCCATCTCTAAGGATTTACAGTGTAGTAAACAACCAAAGATCAAGACTAAAAGTGGTGAAAGTGGTAGCAAAAAATATGCTTTATCTAGTCCTTGGCCTATATCCTAATCTGATTTTGGTGCAGGTCATGTTGTTCTTCACATTACCCTCTATGGTAAACACTATTTTTTTGTTAAATGCGCAGGATACAGAAGGTGTAAATGGTACTGTGAGATGGTTACTTGCATAGTGGAGTCTTTTGTTTAGACATGTAGCTAACTAAATAATGAACCATAATCCCAACTCGTATTACCATGATCTATGCATGAATCTGCTGGCAGCTAGCTAAAGCTAACCAATTATGTTCAATGATAGCCTGTTGACATTAGGCTATAACTAGCAATGCAAATGTATTTCTGAGATACAAAAAAATATTACTACACAGATCATACACGTAATGCTAGCGAGCGAGACAGCTAGCTAATGTTAGTTGGCTAATAGTACGCTTTAAATGAAAAGGACTTTCTGACTAAAAACATTAGAACCATATAATATCTGAAAATGTAGCTAGACTCTTACCTGTATACATGAATGAACGTTTCTCCCTCTGTCATGGATGCCATGGTTGCCCTTAGTTAGAAGATGTAATCCAGAGACAGCTGTTTTATACAACAGCCTCCTGTGTTCTCTTTTTGACTCTTTTCGTATTTGGCAATCATCTCTTGGCTTCCACCGGGCATTCCACTGATTTCTAAACTCGGTCAAATTATTCCATTTCAACAACACTATTGATCACCGTTTCTTCTGTTGACAGTGATGGGAGAAGTCTACAATGTCTGGTTCAATTCAAATGTTTTTATCTAAATCAGGAATTCCGTCATCGTCTGATTAATTTTCAGAGTCAACATGAGATACATGAGATATATAATCCTCCAGACTATAGTCCACCAATACTTTTTACCACTGATCTTTGCCGATGGCACTATTAACTTCAGGGCAGCAATGCAACACTTTTTCAGTTCTTCATGATATCTTTCAAAAAAATCTGTGGTAGAAAGGATTATCCACACATACTGAGCAGTGCATGTTATAGACAGAAGCATGCTACATGGCAGACCAATCCAAAATCTTCTCTTGACATGTCCAGCCCATCCATTATCTCAGCCAATCATGGCTAGCGGGAGAATTCCTGTATTCTTCCGTGGCTAAACCAACTAGGCTCGTAATTTAACAATTGTATTTGCAGATGCCATACAAGTTTGTTATTAAGGCACTTTAAAGTTCACCTGTTCCAGACGGCATTTCTGCCAGAAAATGTATTTTGATAAAAAATATAAATAAAACGTTCAAATGCCTCTCCTGTGAAGTAGTGATGTGCAACATACGCCTAGCTTCTTGAAACGAGTCACAGTTGGAGAAATTCATTTACAAATATTGAAAGCATTTAATGAGGCAACTAAAACATGTGTATCATGAAAATATTGTCCCATTCACATTGTGTTATTTGAAGGTCAAACCAACTTTTCCACGGTCACACACCAGCTGGCTGAATTGGCTGAACAATTTTGCAAACTCTTCCCACCTGCAAATACACACAAGAGACACCCACATCAAACCACACCCCAAAACTAACTCACATTTTAATTAATAAGGATCCGCCCCTTTTTTTAAAAATGTTCACCTAAAATGACATACCCAAATCTAACTGCCTGTAACTCAGGCCCTGAAGCAAGGATATGCATTTTCTTGGTACCATTTGAAAGGAAACACCTTTGAAGGTTGTGGAAATTTGAAAGGAATGTAGGAGAATATAACACAATAGATCAGGTTAAAGATAATACAAAGATTTTTTGTACCATCATCTTTTAAATGCAAGAGAAAGGCTTTAGTGTATTATTCCAGCCCAGTTGCAATTTATATTTTCGCCACTAGATGGCAGAAGGGTATGTGCAAAGTTTTATACTGATCCAACGAACCATTGCATTTATGTTTTGTATCAAAACTGCCCAAATGTGCCTAATTTGTTTATTAATAACTTTTCATGTTCAAGACTGCACTCTCCTCAAACAATAGCCTGGTATTCTTTCACTGTAATAGCTACTGTAAATTGTTAGATTAGATTAACAAGAATTTAAGCTTTCTGGCAATATCAGATAGGTCTATGTCCTGGGAAAGAATACGTTAGCTCAACTGTCCCGTACCGATTCCGAAGAAGTTTAAGTCATGGCCGCTAGAATTTCTCAATAAACCACATCTAAAACAATGCCAAATCAGGAAACACGATCTTCCTTTAACAGCTATACATCCCTCTCTATCTCTCTCTTCTCTTCTCTCAGGCCTCCTGTCCCAGGCAGTCACTCATATGCAGGCGTGGCATCCTCCTTCCACTCTCCCCGAGTTCCAAGGGCCCAGACAGAGGTCCTTCAGTTCCGTGACTGGACACCAGGGGTCGTTGTGGAGCCAGAGCCCAGCCAGGCCAGGGGGAATGGGCACGCTAGGGCTGGACGCGGTGGCCCAGGGATGGGCCTTGGTCTGGGGCTGGGAGTGAAGAGGAGTGCAGAAGAGACCTCCAGGCTTAGGGAGAGCCTATCCCAGGTGTTCCCAGGACAGGATAGCATGGTTACTCTGGTGCTGCAGTGTAATCCTACAGTGACTGACATCAATTCACTGTCACACTTTATACTGGAGCAGGAGAGTGTAGACTGAGAGTAGTGTTTTTGTGTGTGTGTGTGTGTGTGTGTGTGTGTGTGTGTGTGTGTGTGTGTGTGTGTGTGTGTGTGTGTGTGTGTGTGTGTGTGTGTGTGTGTGTGTGTGTGTGTGTGTGTGTGTGTGTGTTCCAGAGAAGAAGATGTATTAATGTATTTTATTTCAATGTTTGATTGATAAGTCTCAGTTCATAGACCGACGGGGCTAACATTGTTTCTTAATCTATTTCTATCGAATTAAGTTTGAAAACAGGACCAAAAATCGGACCATATTAATCTTATGGACAGGGGCGCAACTTTCACTGGGTTTTTTATAATTGCACTGTTTTATCATTGCAGTGTGATACAAAACGTGGTTCCAGTATGCTTTACGGCCATGCAAAAGCCTCACAGCTGTCGGGTAGGCTGTTTTCTGGTTTCAGCTAGCTGGATTTCGGTCTGCACAGACAACATAGAGCATACAGACAGCATGTATGAAAACAAATCTTCTGAAAGGCTAGCATATAGGACCAGCACAGGAGAGATGAACAGAGGCAGCTTCTGTCTGTGTTGCACTTTTTCTAAGAGTTGTAAAAACAAGCAGAACAGAAACTGGCTACTCCTTAGTTGACTGATCTAGCTGTGAAGGTAACTGCTGTTTGACAGAAAAAATAATATTCTCAGTGCAGCTAGTAGTGTAACTGGCATGTTACATTAGCTAGTGTTTCATCATCTCTTGACTGAAGTGAATGAACTGCTAGTGGCTTGTTAGCTCGCTAGTATCTCCCACAGCCAGTTCAGCTCTAGCTAGCCTCTAGCTATCTGTCTGGTAGCAGTATCTAACAGCTGTTGTTTGTTTGGAAATGTTTTGTAGCTTTTGTTATGTCCCGTTTCAACAGAAGTACATTAAACTATGTACCATTGTACCATTAGTTAGCAGAGCTAGCCAAAAGTTGGCTAATGTTAGCTAGCTAGCTTTTCTTTTGCCTAAATCACAGTAGACTTGAACCAACCGATGAAATCAGCGGCCAAATGATTGACGACAGATATTGTGATGTTTTTTCAGCACATTGTTTGTTTTTATTAGTCAGTACAGCAATGTAACGTTATTGATCTGTCAGTTTCCCTAGCTAATTCCCTACTTTTCACACTGACACAGTATAAACAGCTCTACAGGCTGCACTGTCATGGTGCACAGTCAGTACACAATACTATGCTCATCATGTCTTAGCATGATCAGTTGGTGGCAGGTGTCCCTGCAGTGTTAGACAGCCATGGAAGACTAGTCTAGAGATCTCAGGTGAATTTTGCAGTATTATTTAACAATCAGTGAATAAATACAGTTCCATCTTGAGTTGATGAGTCGGCTAGTCTGGGATCTGGGAATAAGGGTAATTTCAATTGTTTAACCATTGATTCTATTCCTGGTATATATATAATGTATAAAGGTACCCCAATGTAATTCTTTGTCATGCCTCATCTGAGCGGGATCAGATGGTGACAAGGGTCTCAATCAGGGTCAGGTAGCCAGGGAAGACCAGTCCGTGAGGGAGCTGAGGTGATTTATTGCAGATACATGACTTCATTTTCTCTGTGCAGCATACACTGGACATGCAAGACGCTTCAAAGATTAGAACTATTTTAAGACAGTCTGACAAGCCTTTAAGGTTGATTTCCAAACTGTATCAAGTGTTGATAGAGGCTTTTCCCAATGACACAAAACATGTAAAACAACAATGTGAGGAGGCCTTAGAGACGCTATTGATGATGATGACTGGATACAGATATGTTAGAATGCTCAGTCACGTTCATTTCATTTCAGACAGAAATTACTGCACTTTAAGACCATCCGTGGAACATACTATATGCCAATGAAACTGAATATCATGCACTCAGAAATGTATTTATTCTGCTGGAGGTGTAAGACACAAAAGGGGACATATTTGCTTATGTTGTGGTCTTGTGAAGGCTGGCTGAATTCTGTCAATGACTATGTTCTTTTATCTCAGGATGTCAACAGATTCTCCCTTCCCCTTGTTTTTGTTTGCTTGGAAATGTTGATACTGGAGACTATTGTCAGAAGAAACTGTGTAACCTAGCATTTATAGTGGTTAAGAAATGCTTTGCCATTCATTGGAAGGTTGGTTATCCTCCCAAAATGGATGGAAGAAATGTCAAGTTATGTATCACTAGATTGGATTTATTAAAATATTAAGGGTATACTGTGCAACTTTCATAAGGTCTGGATGCCTTATATGGAATACTGTATGACAAAAGGAGTCTGTATTGAAAACATGCCCACGTCAGGGGAGATACCTACTTAAGTCAACCCTAGCTGCTAGGCTGCTCAGTCCTGGCCCTGGGGGTCTGCCGTAATGTTGGTTGTCACTCTGGCCTTGGGCTAACATAGCTGAAACCTATAATGAATGTTTCCTAAAGCTGAGTGGAGTGTGTTGGTTTGGGGTGCAGCCGGATGGTGGACCCTAGGGGCAGGACCGGGTGACCCAGCTATACTGTGTGCAAGTAAAAAGAGCTCTACATCACTATTAGACCTTTTTTTTTTAACTAGGCAAGTCCGTTAAGAACAAATTAATATTTACAGACGGCAAACTCCAGCCAAACCCGGACTACACCCTATGGGACTCCCAATCACAGCCAGATGTGATATAACCTGGATTTGAACCAGTGACACCTCTTGCACTGAGATGCAGTGCCTTAGCTTTAGATGCCCCCAAAAATGAGAGGACCCCCCCCCCACCAAGTTATGCCCCTGCCTAAGGATATTACTGCAAAAATAGTTTGTACCCTATTATTTTAATGCTTTAGGCCACTGTTGTATTTTGTGGATGTGATGACTAGTGTTGCTAAATTCAATGTACTTTGCTTTTATTTATTAAACATAATATTACAGTATGATAATATAAAGTTGCTGATGCTCAACTTCAAATCAAACATTTCAGACTGAAAATTTAACCTCTCAACTTTCTAGAGTTTTCCCAGTTAGTTAACACTATCAACGTTTCCCTTTACTGTGGGAATTGTGATCAAATCAATGCAATATTAGCCACTTTCACTACAAAATAACAAAACATAAACTATGCAAGAGATTTTGGCAAAATGCATCGGAGTAGGATTCTATTGCATTGACATGCACGACGCAGCCCCGTACTCTACACAAACCAGTCACATAACACATAACCAATCAGAGCTGCAGTAGGCCTAAATGCAAATAGACCGTTGCCATATATGGATCTGTGCCGTTCACTTTGAACCTGGCTGTTTTAACAGCATGAGCGGTCGTGAGTAGATGTACTTGTTTTGAGGTCAAAGCGAGAGCTACGCGTAGCAACGTTGGCACATTTGTACATATCCTTTGCTAGTTAGTGAGCTATTAGCCCAGTTATAGATCATTTGAATTCAGCAATTTGGAATTGATTGCTTCATAAAAGAGCACAAATTGTGTGCATTTCTAGACATCTTTGAAAAGTGAGTCAGGTAAAGAGCTTTTTTTTTGTCTTAAAGGGGCAGTATTGTATTTTGAGACAGGCTTCAATAACCTAAGGAGCCAATAGGCAGAGGGTAGCATAATTTATTTGATTCTCTGTAATAATGGTATGGAAATAATAATGCATTTTCTTTTGTAAAGTGGTTTCTTGCATCAGTCACCTTGTCTGAAGGACAAGTGGATAAACAGGTTAATTTCAAGCCCTGCGTGTTTTTTTCCCCCCAAAAGTCTCATGGTATGTAGGTCTACATTGAACACCACACATTTGCTGCTTCTGTAGGCTGAACGGTAGAACAGCCATTTCCATGTTAAAATCTTATTGGATGCTTGGTCTCCATTGTTTTTGGTAGGCCTACATTATGATCAATTCGCCACAGTAGCCTACTTGACCACTTAACTTAAAGAGAGTACAGCCTCAGTGTTCATGTTGGAGCGAACCATTAAGGTGAGCTGAGCATTAAATAGGTCTATTTGCCAGGCTGAAGTAGCAAGGACATGCAGTTGACAGTGGGAGTTTCTTTTTTTGCTGGGTTTATATAGTGTAATTGTGTTACTCTTTAAACTGTTCCTTCAATTCTTTGTATGTTATTGTGAAGTAGAAACATCTAGGAGCAACAGCTGTGAAGTGGTAGGCCACACAAGCGGACAAATCTGGGTTTGGCGGATGCCAGGAGAAGGCTACCTGCCCCAATGCATAGTGCCAACTGTAACATTTGGTGGAGGAGGAATAATGGCCAGGCCCCTTAGTTCCAGTGAAGGGAAATCTTAACGCTACAGCATACAATGACATTCTAGACGATTCTGTGCTTCCAACTTTGTGGCAACAGTTTGGGGAAGGCCCATTTCGGTTTCAGAATGACCCGCGTGCACAAAGCGAGGTCCATATAGAAATGGTTTGTCAAGATCGGTGTTTAAGAACTTGACTGGCCTGCACAGGGCCCTGACCTCAACCCTATCGAACAACTTTGGGATGAATTGGAACGCCGACTGCAAGCCAGGTCTAAACGCCCAACATCAGTGTCTGACATCACTAATGCTCTACATTATTACTACATTATGAATATTATTACAATAAACCAATCAATTACATAATTAATCGATAAATTACATAAATCATGAAGTTACTCATTTTCTCCCTATGGCGACTGTGCCCATTAAACCTACTTGAGTAAACATAGAGATGCATCCATTTCCACTTTAACCCAGAATGTAAATAGAAACACACACTTTTCATGTTATGATAGTTTACACTTAGAAACTGAGAAAAAAAAGAAAAAAACCATTGAACCAATAACAAGAAAGCTGAAACATTTAGACATATCTTGGAATTATTGTTTGAACAATAAGTGTGAAAACAATCCAGAAGCAATTTGCCATTATAATGTATCAATAATATTTAACTGTTGTTGGCTACTGCGTATAAAGAACAGGATATGTACAGTACCAGTAGTTTAAACACACCTACTCATTCAAGGATTTCTTTATTTTTACTATTTTCTACATTGCAGAATAATAGTGAAGACATGAAAACTATGAAATAACACATATGGAATCATGTAGTAACCAAAAAAGTGTTACACAAATCAAAATATATTTTATAATTTAAGTAGACACCCTGTGCCTTAATGACAGCTTTGCACACTCTTGGCATTCTCTCAACCAGTTTCATGAAGAATATTTTTCCAACAGTCTTGAAGTAGTTCCCACATATGCTGAGCATTTGTTGGCTGCATTTCATTCACTCCGCGGTCCATCTCATCCCAAACCATCTCAATTGGGTTGAGGTCGGCTGATTGTGGAGGCCAGGTCATCTGATATAGCACCATCACTCTCCTTCTTGGTCAAATAGCCCTTACATAGCCTGGAGGTGTGTTTTTGGTCACACTATGCACAAACCAGATGCAATGGTGTATCGCTGCAGAATAATGTGGTAGCCATGCTTGTCAAGTCAGCCTTGATTCCTAAATAAATCACAGACTGGGTCACCAGCAAAGGACCATCACACCTCCTTCCCTCATGCTTCACGGTCAGAACCAAACATACTGAGATCATCCGTTTACCTGCTCTGCGTGTAAACAAAGCCACGGCGGTTGGAACCCAAAATCTCTCATCAGACCAAAGGACAGATTTCCACTGGTCTAATGTCCACTGGTCGTGTTTCTTGGCCCAAGCAAGTCTTCTTATTTTTGGTGTCCTTTAGTAGTGGTTTCTTTGCAGCAATTCAACCATGAAGGCCTGATTCACGCAGTCTCCTATGAACAGTTGATGTTGAGATGTGTGTGTTACTTGAACTCTCTGCTACCACGCGGCAAGCGGTTCCGGAGTGCCAAGATGTAGTTGTGATGGTCGTTATAGATGACAGGTAAATGTGTAGTCAATTGTATATATATGGCCAGATACTGCAGTAACCCTTTATCACTTGTACTAAAGTGGCTCTAATCTCTCAAAAGAGGAAGAGAAGGTGAGATTCACCTGCTGCAAGATGGCTTCCTGTACGTCAGGATCAGTCAGGTCCATGTTCTGGTCCTTTGGGGTCAGCTTCACGCTCACCACCTGCTGTGTCTTCTTCACTAAGACTAACAGAGACAGATGTAGGATCTTAATTTGAGCAAGTTTGCTACAGCAGGAAAATAATCTTGCAGCAACAGGAAATGTGAATTATTATCTGGATTATAATTCATTTACATTTTGTAGGGGTTGATACATTTTTTGTAAAGTCAAAGGGGAAATTACAGTAGCTATAGATAATGCTGTCTAACCTATCTGCATGATGAAACAATCCGTAGTAAACTATTGTTTTGATTGTGGACTGATTGTATTATTTAGTTTTATGCAGCACAAACTTTCTATCCAAGCTGCGAGAGAGCGAGAAGAGAGCTAAGGATGGCTGTAGGCCTACAGGACAGATGTTTATTAAAAAAATAGATTGGTTAATGATTGGTATACTGTTTCATTGAAAATGTATTTTACAATCTGCAATGCTTGAATTTTCCAATACGCCAAGCAACATTCAAAATAGCAATATTGCGCCACCGTAGAGCTACAGCTTTGTGAAACAAACATTAATCTTAACATGAGAAAATTAAATAAAAATAAACATGTATCCATTAAAGCAAAGCTATAGGCTAATACCAACCTGGACTCAGGGGTAAACGTAACACAGTAAATGTAAATCTGGGACACTAATTAGTGTGATATGTTACATTTCGTATGGTATGTATTAATTTGTGGATCATCCATTCCATATGATATGTTACGAATTACAATTTGTACAATGTTACAAAATGCAACTCGTACAAGATAGAAAAATGTATGATATGTTACGAATTACAATTTGTTGGGCCTAACATTAGCTTGGTTGCTAACGTTAGCTAGGCTAAAAGTTGAAGTTCGGGTTAGGTTAAAAGGTTAAAGGGTTAGCTAACATGCTAAGTTGTTGCAGGGTAGTTAAAAAGTAGTATGTCGCTAAATTAAATTAAATGCTAAAGTTGTCTGATGAGATTCGAACACTCAATCTTATTTGCTTGACATTAGTATTATACGCCCACCCATCCACACCAACTACTAGGACCATGCCCCAGGACTACCTGACATGATGACTCCTTGCTGTCCCCAGTCCACCTGGCCGTGCTGCTGCTCCAGTTTAAACTGTTCTGCCTTATTATTATTCAACCATGCTGGTCATTTATGAACATTTGAACATCTTGGCCATGTTCTGTTATAATCTCCACCCGGCACAGCCAGAAGAGGACTGGCCATCCCACATATGCTCTCTCTAATTCTCTCTTTCTTTCTCTCTCTCGGAGGACCTGAGCCCTAGGACCATGCCCCAGGAATACCTGACATGATGACTCCTTGCTGTCCCCAGTCCACCTGACCGTGCTGCTGCTCCAGTTTAAACTGTTCTGCCTTATTATTATTCGACCATGCTGGTCATTTATGAACATTTGAACATCTTGGCCATGTTCTGTTATAATCTCCACCCGGCACAGCCAGAAGAGGACTGGCCACCCCACATAGCCTGGTTCCTCTCTAGGTTTCTTCCTAGGTTTTGGCCTTTCTAGGGAGTTTTTCCTAGCCACCGTGCTTCTACACCTGCATTGCTTGCTGTTTGGGGTTTTAGGCTGGGTTTCTGTACAGCACTTTGAGATATCAGCTGATGTGCGAAGGGCTATATAAATAAATTTGATTTGATTTGATTTTGATTTGATTTACTAGCACTAGCACCACATAATTTAATAGCCTATCGATAGGCAGCCGTGTGGGCGTCACAATTTCAGAACCATGGACAGCGATCAGTAGACTATACTTTGTGAGTGGCTGACGCATTAGAGTTTTTTTTTGGGGGGGGGGGGTTCAGAGAAACAGCGCTATGCCAGTGACACACACACTGTGTCATGTAACTCACCACTGTAGCAGCAAAAGGGAAGTGTCGTCTCACATGTGTAGTCTGCCCATTTGCCTGATTTACCAATCACCGACACACAGTTCCCGTAGCGATTATTGGGTGCTCCTGAACGCCAGAATCTGAATGAAGAGTTACTCTGGTCCGACCAGCTCCAGTCTCTGAACAGGCCGACCCACGCCAGTTTCCCTTCGGTACCATGTTCCCTATCTTCCTGCTCTCAGCCAGGTTCCTCACACTGGCCATGTCTGTGTAGTGATGTCTGCAGTAGCTCTGCCCTTCATCCCATGTCATACCTTCATTTGACAAGATTAACCTCTCAGAAATGTTGGTTGTCTTTCCTGCAATTATTGAATGCATTCTTGATGTCAAGGTGAATATTTCTCAAGAAATCTATACTTGTTTTCAATAATGTTTATATGGTGTCACTGCATATGCATGTTAGAGTATTTGTTAAGTTATGATGTAATTTCCTATTTTTAAAATGTTCTGATTGTACAAACAGAGCTGTAAACACAAAGAGTAACATTTTCTCACCGTCGTAGCTGATCGAGTAGTATTTTATGATGCAACGGTCATCCCACCACGTCCCATACTCTCCTGTCGCTACACAGTGGTGATCAGGCAACCATCTGAACTGTCCCAGTTCCTAAACTCAGTCTCTCCATAGTAGTCCATATCTTCTAGAGACCACCTCCAGCTGTTAACACCATTATACAACCCTATCCAGGCTGATCCATTAGAACCACTGTCTACAGTGTTGATCAGTCTGTTCATATCCTCCATGTTGTCTATGATGACCAGGTCAGTGTACTTCTCTCTGCAGTAGGCTTGTGCTTCAGTCCAGTTCTTGCCCATGTTCACAAAGTGATACTCATGAGCAAGGCATGAGGAGAGAGTGTAGAGCCCTGTGGAGAAGTCCATTATCTCATTCATATTTTCACTGTAGTGTCTATGTGAAGAACGTTGGTTCACCCAGTGAGGACAATTAAACCTGCAGTAGCAGTGGTTTAACAGTTAGCGTTGGGAGTGACCCGGGTTGTTCAGTCGCACACTTTAACGCTGCGCAAACGTCTGTGCACGGCCCTGTCCCCGATGCGAATTTGATAAATACTCGAAGACTACGCCTCGCATCTTGGAACTCACTTGACGATCTTACAATGTTCAATGAAAATGAAGCTTGCAATTGTGCTTTCTGCCACGGTGCTCTCCATGCAGTGTGACGCAAGCATAAAAAGCTGGTAACTTTTCGACCAGCATACCTCTCCATATAAATGTTTCTACCAAACAAATGATGATATTTTCTAAAACTACTGTAGCCTATAGATATCCATTCCAGCTCAATATGTGAAAATACTTGTAAATGGAAAATTCTGCCAGATAAATGTTGTCAACTAAAATCTAAAATCTGGATTTAAAAACAAAACCTTAATAAAGACACTGACCAGAGAGAAACAAGACCAGCACCTTCTTGTCCATGACATAATAACAGACCTCTTGTACCTACAGACCAAAGGTGAACACATTTAGACATGATTGTTTCATCCTCATCACCCTTAAAATATGATACATTTTATGAATTATGTTGTTATCACTTTTGTAAAGAAAACCTGCTAGCTTTCCTCTGTACTGGTGAAATGTCCTTACCTGATGTAGTTCTGTGGAGTCTGTTCATCTGAACCTCTCTCTGAATGGAGCACTGTCTAGAATCCCTGTCAGAATAAAGTTGTTGACAGTACACCTATTCATCTCTGTGTTCATCACGTTTTAGTGTGTTAAAGAACACGTCACCATTCTCTGTACCACCAGTTCACAACAGAGACAGTCAAATCAGTAATGAATATGACAGACCTCTTGTACCTACAGACCAAAGGTGAATACATGATACTCGAATTGTCATTGTAGTCATCCTCATCATTAGTGGCTTAGTACCAATATCGATAATGATATGGTTTGACATCGATATGAGAAAGTCATATTGTGATATCGGTTTATCCTTGCTTGTGAGCTACACTATTATGTAAAATAGCATACATGACTGTTCCCGCTGGCACAGAACCCTCACAGTGACTCCACTTAACAAAGATAACTGCCTGCTGATGGGCCTTCAACTGGCTTCCCATCATATTCTGACTGGTTGGGAAGCTTAGAGCATTCACAACTGGTCCATCAGGCAATCAGCAAGCAGTTGTCTGAGCTTCACAAAGCCGTGAAAGTGAAGTCCACACAGTTGCAATGTAATTAATTCAAACCTACACATATCAGTTTGAAAAACATACAACTGACAAGGATATTCCATACCAGTGCCCATCACTAATTGTCATCACCAGCAGTAGAATCACCACCATCACCACCAGCAGTAGAATCACCATCGCCAGTAGAATCATCTGGTGATTCACTAGAATCACTACTGCAGCATAAACACTGGAGGCTGAGACAGGAGGGGTCGGGAGACGGTGGTGTTGGCGTTCTTCAGCTTGCAAGCCTCCCCCTTTTTCCACCAAACATAGTGATGGTCATTATGGCCAAACAGTTATATTTTTGTTTCATCAGACCAGGGGACATTTCTCCAAAAAGTAGGATCTTTGTCCCCATGTGCAGTTGCAAAAAGTAGTCTGGCTTTTTTATGGCGGTTTTGGAGCAGTGGCTTCTTCCTTGCTGAGCGGCCTTTCAGGTTATGTCGATATAGGACTCATTTAATGTGGACATAGATACTTTTGTACCTCCAGCATCTTCACTAGGTCCTTTGCTGTTGTTCTGGGATTGATTCGCACTTTTCGCACCAAAGTACATTTCTCTAGGAGACAGAAAGCGTTTCCTTCCTGAGCGGTATGACAGCTGCATGGTCCCATAGTGTTTATACTTGCGTACTATTGTTTGTACAGATGAATGTGGTACCTTCAGGCGTTTGGAAATGGCTCCCAAGGATTAACCAGAATCGTAGAGGTCTATAATTTTCTTTATGAGGTCTTGGCTGATTTCTTTTGATTTTCCCATGATGTCAAGCAAAGAGGCACTGAGTTTGAGGGTTGACCTTGAAATACATCCACAGGTACACCTCCAATTGACTCAAATGATGTCAATTAGCCTATCAGAAGCTTCTAAAGCCATGACATAATTTTCTGGAATTTTCCAAGCTGTTTAAAGGCAGTCAACTTAGTTTATGTAAACATCTGACCCACTGGAATTGTGATACAGTGAATTATAAGTGAAATAATCTGTCTGTAAACATTTGTTGGAAAAATTACTTGTGTCATGTACAAAGTTGATGTCCTAACCAACTTGCCAAAACTATAGTTTGTTAACAAGACACTTGCTGAGTGGTTGAATAGCAAGTTAATGACTCCAACCTAAGTGTATGTAAACTTCCGACTTGAACTGTAACCCATGCATCTATTTCCTTAATGCACACATTTGCATAGTTCATTCTTTAATTCCAGTATTTTAATCAATTTCCTGCACTAATGTGTTATCATTTACACACATTTCTTTTGTATCAGAATGCCTCTAATAAAAACAATCCTTAACAGAAAAATTAGAGAGAGTTGAGAGAGTTGCGGGGGATGAGAGAAGGGGGGTGGGGGGTGAGTGAAGGAGGGGTGAGATAAGGGGTGGGGAGGATGGGTGAACAGAGAGTGAAGGAGGGGGGTGTGGGAATAGAGAGAAGGGGGGTAAGGGGAAGAGAGGGAGAGAGAGAAGGGGATGGTGGATAGAGCAAATTACATTATTTTAGAGGTTGGGTGGGGGGACAGAGTGGAGGGGTGAGAGAGATGGAGAGGGGGTTGGGGAGAGAGAGGGGGTGGGGAAGAGAGCAAGAGACATTACTATTTTACAGAGAGCAACATACATGACTATTGTATTACAGTACAATGTTATTTATTCTATTTCACTACTCACCTGGGGTTGCTGATGCCGTTGTTCTCCAGTGAGTTACCGATACGAATCTCAGCACCATCAAGCCTCTCAGGAACAACATCTCCTCTGTTGGTGATGTTGACAGCTGTCACTCTGTACAGATCCAGCAGGTCCACTCTCCACCAGGGGTTGGTCTCCTGTTCAGTGTGGGTGCAGGATCCTAGGTGATAGTTTGATTCTGTTCTCATCAATGGCATTGTGAGCCTGGCCATCCCCATTCAGTGATGACCGGCTGGCCACTCCTTTCAAAGCGACATTAACTACAGGGACAGAGAAAAATGTTTTAATACAGAAATGACTTTGACATGTTTAGAAGATGGGGGGGGGGGGGGGGGGGGGGGGGGGGGTAGTAGGGTCTGAAATAAGAGTTCAAGAATTCAGTTATTATTACAATCTCTATACAAGGTATAAATACAACATTAGAAGTGTGACTGCAGAAGCAAGTCACACTAATAAGAATATGACAGAAATCTAGAGTGATGTTCCTGTTAGCAAGCACATTACTTATACTTCCAGAACATTGATGTTCTGATATATAAGTGTAACGTAAATGTTACTTGATGATGAATGTGAAGAGTGATGACAGTTACAGATGATTACCTGCAGGAGTGCCATATACTTCCACCTCACACAGAGTGAGAATCTTGTTCTGTCCAGGGATCACAACAACAACATAGCGACCGGTCATCTCATTACACTGGAAGGTGTTGGTCTCTCCTGCTGGGATGTGGGAGATGACATCACATCTGAAAGATAGAGAGAGGGATAGAGGGGGAATGAGGACTCTACAATGTACCATAGAGAATACAGTCATTCTGTTAAATATATAACCGCTGAATAGCTACAGAAGCATGGATCAAGACCAATGTATCCAATCTCCTTCAAGACTGGACATAAAAATGTACTGATGTCTATTTGTCACCTGGAGTTGTTGATGCCGTTGTAATACAGACACAGAACAGCCCCAGAAGAATGAAGACCATATCTGAACACCGACAAGAGAATAAATGAATATCTACAAATGTCTACAGTATGTGTCACCTGGGGTTGTTGATGTCGTTGTTCTCCAGTGAGTTACCGATGCGGATCTCAGCACCATCAAGTCTCTCAGGACAGCAGTCTCCTCTGTTGGTGATGGTGACAGCTGTCACTCTGTACACATCCAGCAGGTCCACTCTCCACCAGGGGTTGGTGTTAAATGCAGTGCTGCTGCAGGATCCACCATAGTTATAGTTAGAGTTGCGGTTTCCATCGATGAGTTTACTTGGACTATAATCCCAATTAAAAAGGGAAGACTGAGCAGCCACTCCTCTCAATGCCACGTTGTCTGTTTGAGTGACAGAGACAGATATAATACACAGGTTTATTCATGCAAACCGTAGCCATACATTTTGCAACTGAAAACGTTTGACAGGTCAGTTCAGATTAGTCCCTCCCTGTGTCGGCCATTTTGTTCCATTTGGTTCCTAGTGAAAACACCTCAAATATATAGAAATACCCCCTGCACACACACCTGCCTGCACCAACATTATCAAATGTAATTAGTTACCGTTAATTGTGACATTAACTGAACTAAATGTATTATTAGGCCTAGGTTCTGTCACAGTGGCCAATACTGATACTTAATTCATTGATTAGTTGATTTGGTTTGTTTGTTTTTGTCTGTCTGTCTGCTTTATTAAAAATGCATTTACCTATCTGCATGGTGACCCTCCAAAAGAGTAGGAAGATCCCTGTAAAACAACAATATTATGAATGAATAATATTATGAATTTGTCATAGAGAATAATATTGTGAATACACTTTAACATTATATGACAAATTGTGTAACATGCTATAGGGTAATGCTGATCATTAAAGATCTCTGACTTTTAGATGAAAGGGTTGGGGTCAACTCAATTTCCATTTTAGTCAATTCAGGAAGTACACTGACATTTGAATGATCTTTTCAATTCTGATTGGTTCATTTGAAAGCTACAGGACTTGTCTTTTTGCAAATGGAACTAAAATCTTCCTGCTGACAATGTCATAAGAATCTCTTAGAGTTTAACAGGTTAATTGGAATGTGGTGTTCTGATTTGACAGGAACTGAAATAGAATTGACCCGAACCCTTGTAGGGATTTAGTTCTCACCAGAGACAGGGACAGCTCTCCTACTCCACTCCATGGATCTGGGATGTAGCAACATATTCATCATTCAATATGAATTAATAATATTAAACATTACCCCCTTTTAATTATCTTTTAATATGATCTATTTCTGGACATCCAACACCTGCCATGTATAGGATGTGGATGTACTATTCTTGTCCTTTCAGCATTTCCATGTCACACATACCACCACAACAATAACCTTTAAATAATGTGATAATAATCTATTTATTTACTTATATCATCATTCTTTTTATATTATTAGCCAAGGTTTTGAACAATAAAACAGTATATCCAAACATAAATAAAGATACCTGTACTGACAGGTCTATCTTGTCCTCCGGTGACTTCTTCGCTCCTCTCAGTGTGTCAATGGTGTATTGGAGGCGAAGTCAGGTGCAGGAGAGCAAAGTATAATGAACAGGCGCACTTTTATTATAGTTCCAAAAACGAGAGCACTCCATAAATCAAACACGCTCAAAAAATGGAACATAAAAGTAAAGCGCACAAACTAACACCACATAATATGAAACAATTACACACAAATGGATATATGAAAAATGGAGCGGGGATGGCTAGAAAGCCGGTGACGTCGATCCCCGAAAGCCACCCGAACAAGGAGAGGAGCCGACTTTGGCGGAAGTCGTGACACAGTGTGTGTGATGGATCTTCTTCTTCTCGTTCTCTTATTATTCCCTCTGTCCGGACAACATTCAAACCTGGGTCATGTTCATTAGGACACACAGCAGAAAAAATTTAGCAACTTTATGCAAGGGGATTAAAAAAAAGTGTTTGTTATTGGATAAGATCAGGTAGTAACTCACTCACTGTTTCAATCTGGTTTCTTTCATTTGGTGCCTTATGAATACAACCCTGTATTAGCCAAACAATGGGAAGGTAAAGTGAGGTTTATTTGGTTAGCAGTGGTCCATAGCACACCATCCCGTGTGTGTGTGTGTCTGTGTGTGTGCGTGCGTGCTTATGTGTGTGTGTGCATGTGTGGTGTTTCCCGGGGGGATTTGGTTAGCAGTGGTCCGTAGCACACCATCCCATGTGTGTGTATGTTTGTATGTGTGTGTGTGTGTGTGTGTGCGTGCGTGCTTATGTGTGTGTGTGCATGTGTGGTGTTGCCCGGGGGGATTTGGTTAGCAGTGGTCCGTAGCACACCATCCCGTGTGTGTGTATGTTTGTATGTGTGTGGTGTTTCCCGGGGGGATTTGGTTAGCAGTCATCCATAGAACCTCATCTACTACCTGAGGTGAAATATGTAAACTGTGGTTTATTTAACATCAGTGCTTTTACTCAGAATACATCTCACTTTAAATCATTACAATCAATTAATCTATTATTCAAATGTACACATAATGCATATTAAACTTTGAAGTTAATTTATTTGTACTAAACCTCTACTTTGTGATATACACTTAAAGACAGAACCAGACAGATAAACATAAACATCCATAATAATTTATGAAGTTATATATGCTTTCTACCAGCAAGAAAGAAAAACATTTATATAAACAGAAATTCAAAATAGATATAATGAACTACATTTATTATAAATTCAGTTGAATCTAAAACTATTTTGTCTCCCTGGAGTGTTTTAGTGCTGGGGTCTCACATGTCCATAACCTACCACCTCAAGAGTGTGTGTGTGTGTGTGTGTGTGTGAGAGAGTGTCCTTTTCCAGAGACATCAAACCTGACAACATTCTGCTGGACGAACACAGTAAAACGGCTCAGCCAATCATATCTGATTTATGGAATGCTTAGCTAGCCAATGTAACATAAATCAATACAATTAGTGGGATTTTTTATTTATTTCACCTTTATTTAACCAGGTAGGCTAGTTGAGAACAAGTTCTCATTTACAACTGCGACCTGGCCAAGATAAAGCAAAGCAGTTCATTACACATACAACAGAGTTACACATGGAGTAAATAAACATACAGTCAATAATACAGCAGAACAAAGAAAACTCTTTATACACTGATGCTTAAACTGTATTGTTGTAGGTGGTACATAATCTGATTCCACCAACATGCACTTCCAACCCCTAGCTCTGCACAAAGTGAAGGTAAGTCGGCCAAAATATTTACAAGCTGACGGCTGAGGTAGTTAAATTTACAGTAAGCATAGATACATTTACAGTAAGCATAGTATAAACATGAATAGGGTATGGTTTGTGTTATGAGGTTACAGGTGGTTAAAAGTAGCCTGAGGACCACAGAGTACCTTCCAGACCATGCAATCAACTTAATCTACCCCTTTTCTCTTCTGACTTCTAAAACTCAGGTTATCTGGAGTCATTCCACTGTGCCCTGCTGAAAAATACCCCAAAGCAGGGGCATTTTGGGGGAAGAGGCTCCTTCTGGTTATGGAGGACAATAAGATTGCAGGACAGAAACCAGCAAGGGGTGGCAGGTAGCCTAGTGGTTAGAGCGTTGGACTAGTAACCGAAAGGTTGCAAGATTGAATACCTGAGCTGACGAGGTAAAAATCAGTCGTTCTGCCCCTGAACAAGGTAGTTCATTAACCCACTGTTCCTAGGCTGTCATTGAAAATAAGAATTTGTTCTTAACTGACTTGCCTAGTTAAATAAAGGTAAAAAAAGGTATAAAGTCAAGACTACAACAATAATGACACAGCCACCTCATTCTTCTCTCTGCAGATTCTCAAAACACAATACAAAATTCCCTTGCAAAGGCCAACTACAACATAAATTATCGCATGGAATAGCCTTAATTTCTCAGAACAAGAATAGGCTGATGAGTTTCAGAAGAAAGTTCTTTGTTTCTGGCCATTTTGAGCCTGTAATCGAACCCACAAATGCTGACGCTCCAGATACTCAACTAGTCTAAAGAAGGCCAATTTTATTGCTTCTTTAATCAGAACAACAGTTTTCAGCTGTGCTAACATAATTGCAAAAGGCTTTTCTAAATGATCAATTAGCCTTTTAAAATGATCAACTTGGATTAGCTAACACAACGTGCCATTGGAACACAGGAGTGATGGATGCAGATAATAGGCCTCTGTACGCCTATGCAGATATTCCATAAAAATCTGCTAATTCCAGCTACAATAGTAATTTACAACATTAACAATGTCTACACTGTATTTCTGATCAATTTGATGTTATTTTAATTAACTTTTTTTTGTGCTTTTCTTTCAAAAACAATGACATTTCTAAGTGACCCCAAACTTTTGAACGGTAGTGTATGTCTAACGAAAAGATGATAGTTCCTGACTGTCTAGCTTACCCGCCTCCTCCCCAGCCATATCAAGTGGACAAAAGATGGTACCCTGATCAATTTCTTATAATACTATATTTTCTATGTCATGGACTCTTGGAAGATTATTCCCCATTGGGGACTAAAAGAGAAATATACAAACAAACTAACTCCTCTGCAATGTTGACAATAATAGTCAGAGTTGGATAACTTGCCTAAATATTTTTTGTAAGATAAGCTTGCAATAGGCATGTTGTAAGTAACTCGCAAAAAAAGTGAATTAAATTAATTAATTAATTAAGAATCTGCCCCTTTTTTCAATGTTCACCTAAAATGACATAGATCATTTTAGGTGATCTAACTGCCTGTAGCTCAGGTCCTGAAGCAAGGATATGTATATTTTTGATACCATTTGAAAGGAAACACTTTGAAGTTTGTGGAAATGTGAAATTAATATAGGAGAATATAACACAATAGATCTGGTAAAAGATAATTCAAAGTAAAAACCATGCGTTTTATTTTGTACCATCATCTTTTAAATGCAAGAGAATGGCCATAATGTCTTATTCCAGCACAGACACAATTTAGATTTTGGCCAATAGATGGCAGCAGTGTATGTGCAACGTTGTAGACTGATCCAATGAACCATTGCATTATTGGAGACTGTCCAGATGTACCTAATTGGTTTATTAAAAATGTAAGTTCATAACTGTGCACTCTCCTCAAACAATAGCATGGTATTCTTTCACTGTAATGGCTACTGTAAATTGGACAGTGCAGTTAGATTAACAAGAATTTAAGCTTCCTGCCAATATCAGATATGTCTATGTCCTGGGAAATGTTCTTGTTACTTACAACCTCATGCTAATCACATTAGCCTACGTTAGCTCAACCGTCCCATGGGGGACCCACCGGCAATGTAGAGGTTAATGAAGCAGAAAATCAATAGTTATTTCTGGTGTTTTATCAAAGTTAGCTTGCTAACTGATTGCGTCAGGATAAAAACACTAGGGGTGAGATTATTTAGTTACACTCATTATTTAGTGGCAGATGTACATTTTAGTTTTCCAGGAAATGGTTATAAAAGTTATTGCCTAACCTGGCCCTTATCAATGAGTGAATATCCATCGTAAAACAGAAGGTCTCCCCTGGCCCTTATGAATGAATGAATGAATATCAGTTGTAATACAGTAGTTATGGTCTACCCGGGCCCTTATGAGTGAGTTAATATCCGTTGTAATACAGTGGTTATGGTCTACCCGGGCCCTTATGAGTGAGAGAATATCCATTGTAGTCGGAGGTGCATTCAAAGAGCAGTCAAAACACTGATGTTTCTAAGGTTATTGCGTTAATTCATATTCTATAAACTGTTAATACATTTACTTACGTTCTTTGCCAACTCTTTCTCAATGTTTTAACAGGGGAGTACATCCAGTTCTAGAGAATTTCTGTCACATTTGTATGGTTACTGCAAAATTAAATGAAAACACCTAAAGCTAAGCTTCTATTTAGAAATGACCAGATTGGGTATACTGCCAAGCAGAGTTAGCCACTGACAAGCCTAAATATTCAGAAATCACTTTTTATTTTTTGAAAGATAATCATGGAACGGGTATGGTCTAATTGACTCAACAACTCAAAACATATTGATGTTTAGCTTTCTTAGTGCACCTGAAAATCAGTCATTATTTAGTTTTCTATCAAAGTTGGCAGGCTAACTCATTGGTGATGCTTTGTAGTATACCCCTTATATGACTTTTGATCAGTCAAAAGATTGCAGACTTGCAATAATATACTTGACTAAACCATGTTCATTACTTGAAACAAATAGGAACCAAACTGCATATGAACTCATTCATATATGTTGAAAGGAATAATGTTGTTTATACAGACATTTAAATCAGATGGGCGATATGGCCAAAATATTATATCACAGGACAGTATGACGGTATTTGACGGTATTTTTAAGTTTTTTAATAATAAAAGTTCTACATTTGCTTTATGAGTAGTGAGTGATCCCAGGGTGCTTTATGAGTAGTGAGTGATCCCAGGGTGCTTTATGAGTAGTGAGTGATCCCAGGGTGCTTTATGAGTAGTGAGTGATCCCAGGGTGCTTTATGAGTAGTGAGTGATCCCAGGGTGCTTTATGAGTAGTGAGTGATCCCAGGGTGCTTTATGAGTAGTGAGTGATCCCAGGGTGCTTTATGAGTAGTGAGTGATCCCAGGGTGCTTTATGAGTAGTGAGTGATCCCAGGGTGCTTTATGAGTAGTGAGTGATCCCAGGGAGCTTTATGAGTAGTGAGTGATCCCAGGGTGCTTTATAAGTAGTGAGTGATCCCAGGGTGCTTTATGAGTAGTGAGTGATCCCAGGGAGCTTTATGAGTAGTGAGTGATCCCAGGGTGCTTTATGAGTAGTGAGCGATCCCAGGGTGCTTTATGAGTAGTGAGCGATCCCAGGGTGCTTTATGAGTAGTGAGTGATCCCAGGGTGCTTTATGAGTAGTGAGTGATCCCAGGGTGCTTTATGAGTAGTGAGCGATCCCAGGGTTCTTCATGAGTAGTGAGTGATCCCAGGGTGCTTTATGAGTAGTGAGTGATCCCAGGGTGCTTCATGAGTAGTGAGTGATCCCAGGGTGCTTTATGAGTAGTGAGTGATCCCAGGGTGCTTTATGAGTAGTGAGCGATCCCAGGGTGCTTTATGAGTAGTGAGTGATCCCAGGGTGCTTTATGAGTAGTGAGTGATCCCAGGGTGCTTTATGAGTAGTGAGTGATCCCAGGGTGCTTTATGAGTAGTGAGTGATCCCAGGGTGCTTTATGAGTAGTGACTGATCCCAGGGTGCTTTATGAGTAGTGAGTGATCCCAGGGTGCTTTATGAGTAGTGAGCGATCCCAGGGTGCTTTATGAGTAGTGAGTGATCCCAGGGTGCTTTATGAGTAGTGAGCGATCCCAGGGTGCTTTATGAGTAGTGAGCGATTCCAGGGTGCTTTATGAGTAGTGAGTGATCCCAGGGTGCTTTATGAGTAGTGAGCGATCCCAGGGTGCTTTATGAGTAGTGAGTGATCCCAGGGTGCTTTATGAGTAGTGAGCGATTCCAGGGTGCTTTATGAGTAGTGAGTGATCCCAGGGTGCTTTATGAGTAGTGAGTGATCCCAGGGTGGCAACACATACATTCTAAGTGATTTCAGTTAGTCTTTCTCCACTCTGATTGTTTCATACTGTTCAATTCAACTTCAACCAAAACCAATTTCAGAACTTTTATGATTTCTGCATTTCCTGCACTCAATTGCAGTGGTGGAAAAAGTACCCAGTTGTCATACTTGAGTAAATGTAAAGATACGTAGAAAATTACTCATGTAAAAGTGAAAGTCGCCCAGTAAAATACTACTTGAGTAAAAGTCTAAAAGTATTTGGTTTTAATTATACTTACGTATCAAAAGTAAATGTAATTGATAAAATGTACTTTAGTATCAAAAGTAAAAGTATAAATAATTTCAAATTCCTTATATTAAGCAAACCAGATAGCACCGTTTTTTTTATTTACAGATAGCCTGGGGCACACTCCAACACTCAGACATATTTTACAAACAAAGCATTTGTGTTTAGTGAGTCCTCCAGATCAGAGGCAGTAGATGACCAGGGATGTTCTCTTGATAAGTGTGTGAATTTGACCATTTTCCTGTCCTGCTAAGCATTCAAAATGTAACGAGTACTTTTAGGTGTCAGGGAACCGGTACCGAGTCAGTGTGCAGGGGTACAGGCTAGTTGAGGTAACCTGTACATGTAGGTGGGGGCGAAGTGACTATGCATAGGTAACAAACAAACAGCGAGTACATGCGTTTGTCAGTTCTTGCCCATTTCTTGGGGTTTGTACTTCCGAAGTTGTTGAGTGTTTTTGGGCTTGCCAGTTTATACATAGCAGTTCTCAACTGTTAGCAGCCAATGGCTGAAGATTGACATAATTTTTTAGTCATTACTTAATGATTTAATGTGACAAATCAAACATTAAACCTGGTAAACAATTCATGGTAACCTGGTAAACAATTCATTTATCACTAGTCACTTTATACAATGCATTCTAAATAATGCCACTGTTATAATGTTTACATATCTTACATTACTCATATCACAAGTATATACTGTATTTTATATCATGTATTACATATTGCCTATGGTGCTCGGCCATCGCTCATCCATATACTTACATGTACTGTACATATTCTCATTCACCCCTTTAGATTTGTGTGTATTAGGTAGTTGTTGGGGACTTAGATTACTTGTTAGATATTACTGCACTGTCGGAACTAGAAGCACAAGCGTTTCGCTACACTCGCATTAACATCTGCTAACCATGTGTATGTGACAAATAACATTACATTTGATTTGATTTAGACCCTGAGTTTATTTGAAAGAGGCGTTTGGTTGCTGAAATGTGTTGTCGCCTAGCTATTAAATAGGACAGGCGGCTATTTGAGACTGGGTTTAATTAAAGTTTTACGTAGATTGATTGTCATCAATACAGTCCAATCTTAAACTATTGTGTCTCCTTGGAGTCTCTCACCAGGCTAGCCCCCTTCAGTTCCACAGACACCTGGAAGAGAAATGACATACAGAAACTCTTTCATGTACTAATTGGGGCAGCAGGGTAGCCTAGTGGTTAAAGCGTTGGACTAGTAACTGGAAGGTTGCAAGTTCAAATCCCAGAGCTGACAAGGTACAAATCTGTACAGGCAGTTAACCCACTGTTCCTAGGCCGTCATTGAAAATAAGAATTTGTTCTTAACTGACTTGCCTAGTTAAATAAAGGTCAAATTGAAATTCCACTTCTGCATTTTCATTATTGAAACTCATTAAGGAAAACTGAAATTACAATAAATAAATAAAATCTCATTTCCTGAAATGGAATAGACCAACTCTGATAAAAGCACAATGTCTTCATTGCCTGTCTGTTGCAATAAGGACAACAGTCTGTAATATGCACTTTGTTGTTACCTGTCTGTGTGGATCCACCCTCCTTCTCTTCTTCCTCACGGTGGAAAATCTGTCCATCTGGCTGAGTCCTCCAGCGCAGTTGAAAGTCTGACACCCCCTGCTTCACGAGCTCTACATGCAGCTAGATGAAAGATCAAGCTTTTAGGTTAAATTGTTAGATTATTTTCTCTCTCGCTCACTCTCTCTTTCTGTCTCTCTGTCACTCTCTGTCTGTGTCTCTGTGTCTGTTGCTCTGTCTGGCTCTCTGTCTCTTGCTCTCTGTCTCTCGCTCTCTCTCGCTCTGTCTCTCGCTCTCTCTCGCTCTGTCTCTCGCTCTGTCTGTCTCTCTGTCTCCCTCCCTCCCCCTTTTCCTCTTCCTCCCCCTTTCCCTCTTCCTTCCCCTTCCCTCTTCTTCCCCCTTTCCCTCTCCCAACTCTCTTACCTGCTGTAGTAGCTGGTCACTGACTGCCTGGTCCGTCAGATCAGCATCTGATTGGATCTTCATCCTCACCACCGTTCTCTTTGACTTGGGGGCTGAAATACATTTGCTGATATTTTTATGGTGCAGAATAGTTCAAATCTGTGCAAAATACCGTAAATATCACAAAACTGAATGTCTTGACAGTATGATTTTATTTAACATATTTCTTTAACAATGTGCTGTACAAAAAGGTGATTGTTTTACTAAAGTTTAGTAAGCTGAGCAATGCGTAGATAGTGTTATTTTTTTAAAGCACATTGTTGAAGAAAGAAAATGTCACACTGCCAGATTATAATGGGTTTTATGGTATTTTGTACACCGATTTGCACTAATTTGCATTGTGAAACTGTCTCCCACATAGTCACAAAATAACATTCAATATAACAAGACATGAATTGTGGGGTGAAAAAGTATCATCTCCACTAAACCGAAGTTCGATACGAAAATAAGTATGTTAATTAAAGTTATTATTCAACGTACCTTCTCTGACAGAATGAATAAATGTACCAGGAAAGAAGTACCTTCTGTGGAAGACTCTGGAGTTTTGACAGTGGCAAATACTTCCACCTCACAAAGTGTGAGCCATCCCGACCTGCCAGGGATGACCACAACAACATAGCGACCCTCCATCGCATTACACTGGAAGGTGTAGGTCTTTCCTGCTGGGATGTGGGATATGACATCACATCTGAAAGAGATAGAGAGGGTGGGGGAGAGAGAGAGATACATGATTATTGTACAGTGCGGTGCTGTAGTTCAAATGCTTCTTCACAAAAGTATTACTGAAAATATATACACATTTAATGAATAACTGTTCTTTTTAATGAATCCCATAAACTTTACAATCAATCAGAACTACCGGCTCTGATGTTCTTCAGATGTGGCGGTGCTTGCAAACTGTTACGGACTACAAAGTGAAACGCAGCTGCGAGCTGCCCATTGACGGGAGCCTACCAGACGAGCTAAATGCCTTTCATGTTCGAGCTAAATTCCTTTCATGCTCGC
The DNA here is from genome assembly GCF_045791955.1 of Oncorhynchus clarkii lewisi. Taxonomy (NCBI): domain Eukaryota; kingdom Metazoa; phylum Chordata; class Actinopteri; order Salmoniformes; family Salmonidae; genus Oncorhynchus; species Oncorhynchus clarkii. The sequence goes on from NC_092155.1 coordinate 14,188,490, forward strand.
TTCGAGGCAAGCAACACTGAAGCATTCATGAGAGCAGCAGCTGTTCTGGACGACTGTGTGATCACGCTCTCCATAGCCGATGTAAGCAATAACTTTAAAAAGGTCAACATTCACAAGGCCCCTGGACCAGACAGATTACCAGGGTGTGTACTCAGAGCATGCGAGGACAAACTGGCAAGTGTCTTCACTAACATTTTCAACCTCTCCCTGACCGAGTCTGTAATACCCACATGTTTCAAGTAGACCACCATAGTCCCTGTGCCCAAGAATGCGAAGGTAACCTGCCTAAATGACTACCGCCCCGTAGCACTCACGTTGGTAGCCATGAAGTGATTTTAAAGACTGGTCAAGTCTCACATCAACACCATCATCCCGGAAACCCTAGACCCACTGCAATTCGTATACCGCCCCAACAGATCCACAGATGACGCAATCTCAATCGAACATTATACTGCCCTTTCCCATCTGGACAAAAGGAACCCCTATGTGAGAATGCTAGTCATTGACTACAGCACCGTAGTGCCCGCAAAGCTCATCACTAAGCTAAGGACCCTGGGACCAAACACCTCCCTCTGCAACTGGATCCTGGACTTCCTGACAGGCCGCCCTCAGGTAGTAAGGGTAGCCAGGCCAACAACCTCTCCCTCAATGTAAGCAAGACAAAGGAGATGATCGTGGACCACAGGAGAAGTAGGGCCAAACAGGACTCCATTTAAATCGACAGGGCTGAATTGGAGCGGGTCAAGAGTTTCAAGTTCCTTGGTGTCCACATCACCAACAAACAATCATGGTCGAAACACGCCAAGACAGTTGTGAAGGGGCTACGACAACACCTTTTCCCCCTCAGGAGACTGAAACTATTTAGATTGGGCCCCCAGATCATAAGTTTGTTATGATCTGGGGGCCCAATCTAAATAGTTTCAGTATACAGCCCAATACATCACTGGAGCCAAGCTTCCTGCCATCCAAGACCTACATTCCAGGTGTCAGGTGTCAGGGGAAAGAAGGCCCCAAAGAATTGTCAGACTCCAGTCACCCAAGTCATAGACTGTTCCCTCTGCTACCGCACGACAAGCAGTATTGGAGAGCCAAGTCTAGGTCCAAAAGGCTCCTTAACAGCTTCTATCCCAAGCTATAAGACAGCTGAACAATTAATCAAATGGACACCCTGACTATTTACATTGACCCTCTGCTGCTACTCGCTGTTTATCATCTTATCATCTATGCATAGTCACTTTACCCTTACTTACATGTATAAATTACCTCGACTAACCTGTGCCCCTTGAGAAACCTGGGCCTCTTGAGTAACCTGGGCCCCTTGTATGTAGCATCGTTATTGTTATGTATTTCTACTGTGTTACTTTTTGTTTTTGACTTTATTTAGTAAATATTTTCATAACTAATTCTTGATCTGCACTGTTGGTTAAGGGCTTGTAAGTAAGCATTTCTCTGTCAGGTCTACACATGTTGTGTTCGTCGTATGTGACAAATACGATTTGATTTGAGTACAATGTTGTTTGTTCGATTTCACTACTCACCTGGGGTTGTTGATGCCATTGTTCTCCAGTGAGTTACCGATACGGATCTCAGCACCATCAAGTCTCTCAGGAACGTCATCCCTGTTGGTGATGGTGACAGCTGTCACTTTGTACACATCCAGCAGGTCCACTCTCCACCAGGGGTTGGTGTCCTGTGCAGTGTGGGTGCAGGATCCATAGTTTGTGTTGCTGTTCCCATCAATTGCATAGTGAGCATTGCGATCCGAAAACTGTGATGACTGAGCAGCCACTCCTCTCAATGCCACGTTGTCTGAGTGACAGAGACAGATATAATACACAGGTTTATTCATTAGTGCACACCATAGCAATACGTTTTGCAACTGAAAACGTTTTGCAGGTTAGTTCAGTTTAGTCAGTCTCCATTTTGTCCAGTTTGGTTCCTAGTGAATACACCTCAGATATACACATCCCCATCCCCCTGTACACACACACCTGCACCAACTTGTATTAAATGTAGATAGTTACCTTTAATTGGGCACTTTGTATTTGTAATTTATTATGGATCCCCATTAGCTGCTGCCAAAACAGCAGCTACTCTTCCTGGGGTCCAGCAAAATCAAGGCAGTTTATACCATTTTAAAACCTTACAATACATTCACAGATTTCACAACACACTGTGTGCCCTCAGGTCCCTACTCCACCACTACCACATATCTACAGTACTAAATCCATGTGTATGTTTTGTGCGTATGTTATCGTTTGTATGTGTGTCTGTGCCAATGTTTGTGTTGCTTCACAGTCCCCGCTGTTCCATAAGGTGTTTTTTTAATCTGTTTTTTAAACCTAATTTTAATGATTGCGTCAGTTACTTGATGTGGAATAGAGTTCCATGTCGTCATGGCTCTATGTAGTACTGTGTGCCTCCCATAGTCTGTCTGGACTTGGGGACTGTGAAGAGACCTCTTGTGGCATGTCTTGTGGGGTATGCATGGGTGTGTGCTAGTACTTCAAACAGACAGCTCGGTGCATTCAACACCTCTCATAAATGAAAGTAGTGATGAAGTCAATCTCTCCTCCACTTTCAGCCAGGAGAGATTGACATGCATATTATTAATGTTAGCTCTCTGTGTACATCCAAGGGCCAGCCGTGCTGCCCTGTTCTGAGCCAATTGCAATTTTCCTAAGTCCTCTTTAGTGGCACCTGACCACACGACTGAACAGTAGTCAAGGTGCGACAAAACTAGGGCCTGTAGGACCTGCCCTGTTGATAGTGTTGTTAAGAAGGCAGAGCATCGCTTTATTATAGACAGACTTCTCCCCATCTTAGCTACTACTGCATCAATATGTTTTGACCATGACAGTTTACAATCTAGTGTTACTCCAAGCAGCTTGCTCAACTTGCTCAATTTCCACATTATTTATTACGATACTTAGTTGAGGTTTTAGGGTTTAGTGACATTAACTGAATGAAAGTTATTACTAGGCCTAGCTTCTGTCACAGCGGCCAATGCTTGTATTTCATGCATTGATTACTTTATTTATTTACTTATTCATTAATGTTTTTATTTATTATTTTTTAATGTATTGCTTCTGTCACAGTGGCCAATACTGATACTTCGTTCATTGATTCATTGATTTAGATTGTTTGTTTTTTCTGTCTGTCTTTTTTGTGTGATTGTTTTTGTGTCTCTGTCTGTCTGTCTGTCTGTCTGTCTGTCTGTCTGTCTGTCTGTCTGTCTGTCTGTCTGCTTTATTAAAAATGCATTTACCTATTTGCACAGTGACCCTCAGAAAGAGTAGGAAAATCCCTGTAAAGCCACAATAAGCATATGAATGATTAGTCATAATTAATCAATGTGAATGCACTATATGACAAGTTCTCTAATGTGCTATAGGGTAATGCTGATCATTAAAGATCTTTGACTTAGAGATGGAAGGGTTGGGGTCGATTCAATTTCTGTATATTCAGGAAGTACACTGAAATTCAAATTATTTGTTAAACTCTGAGTGGTTGTTTTGGGCTCTGTACATGAAAATAGAAAGTGACACATCATTTGAAACCTACAGGCCTTGTCTTTTTGGAAATGGAACTAAAATCTTACTGCTGACAATGTCATAAGAATCTCTTAGAGTTGAACTTCATTGGAATACGGTTCACGTTCTGATTCGACAGGTACTGAAATAGAATTGACCCGAACCCTTGTAGGGATTTAGTTCTCACCAGAGACAGGGACAGCTCTCCTACTCCACTCCATGGATCTGGGATGTAGCAACATATTCATCAGTCAATATGAATTAATAACATTAAACATTTCCCCCTTTTAATTATCAGTTAATATGATCTATTTCTGGACATCCAACACCTGCCATGTATAGGATGTGGATGTACTATTCTTGTCCATTCAGAATTTCCATGTCACACATACCACAACAACAATAACCTTTCATTAATGTGATAATAACCCATTTCTTGACTTATATCATCATTCTTTATTATAGCCAAGGTTTTGAATAATAAAACAGTATATCCAAATATAAGATTAACATACCTGTATTGACAGGGCTATCTTGTCCTTTGCTGAATCCCTCGCTCCTCTCCTCCGTCTCAGTGTGTGATGGATTCTTCTTACTCTCTTTTATCTCTCTCTCTCTGTCTGGCAAACATGCAAACCTGGGTCATGTTCATTAGGGAACACAACAGAAAAAAAAAATCAACTTTTTGCAACTGAAAACAAAAATGTGTGTTTGTGATTGGATAAGAACAGATAGTCGATCACTTCCTGTTTCAATCTGTTTTCTTCCGTTTGGTGCCTTATGAACACAACCCTCATTTAGCCAAAGATGGAGAGGTTAAGGTGAGGTGTATTAGTAGTTAGCAGTGAGCTGTAGCCCACCACCCCGTGTGCGTGTGTATTTGCATGTGTGTGTGTGTGTGTGTCTGTGTGGTGTTGTTGCCCGGGGGATTTGTTTAGCAGTCATCCATATAATCTCATCCTCTCCCTGTGGTGTCAATAGTTACATAACTTCAGCCTTTTCCATCCCTTGTGGAAACAGTTTGAATATGATGGAAACAGTGGATGCTCCTCAGAGGAGGAAGGGGAGGACCATCCTCCTCGGTGAATTTCATACAAATTTAAATGGTTAAACATTTAAAAAAGTTATATTTTTTAGATACAACTATATTAAATATAATCACGTCACCAAACAGTTGATAAAAACACACTAACACCAAAAGTTTTGATAATGACACAAATATTAATTTTCACAAAGTTTGCTGCTTCAGTGTTTTTAGATATTTTTGTCAGATGTTACTATGGAATACTGAAGTATAATTACAAGCATTTCATAAGTGTCAAAGGTGTTTATTGACAATTACATGAAGTTGATGCAAAGAGTCAATATTTGCCGTGTTGACCATTCTTTTTCAAGACCTCTGCAATCCGCCCTGGCATGCTGTCAATTAACTTCTCGGCCAGGCCATTCTTGCATAATCAATGCTTGGAGTTTGTCAGAATTTGTGGGGTTTTGGTTTGTCCACCTGCCTCTTGAGTATTGACCACAAGTTCTCAATGGGATTAAGGTCTGGGGAGTTTCCTGGCAATGGACCCAAAATATGGATTTTTATGTTTCCCTGGCCACTTAGTTATCACTTTTGCCTTATGGCAAGGTGCTCCATCATGCTGGAAAATGCATAATATCAGGTAGTCCTTCACTCACAGTTTCAATCTGACCCTCAACCAACCTCTCCACTCACTGGACCCTTTTGATCACTCGACTAAGCATGCCTCTCCTTAATGTCAATATGTCTTGTCCATTGCTGTTCTGGTTAGTGTTTATTGGCTTATTTCACTGTAGAGCCTCTAGTCCTGCTCACTATACCTTATCCAACCTATTAGTTCCACCACCCACACATGCAATGACATCTCCTGGTTTCAATGATGTTTCTAGAGACAATATCTCTCTCTTCATCACTCAATACCTAGGTTTACCTCCACTGTATTCACATCCTACCTTACCTTTGTCTGTACATTATACCTTGATGCTATTTTATCGCCCCCAGAAACCTCCTTTTACTCTCTGTTCCAGACGTTCTAGACGACCAATTCTTATTGCTTTTAGCCGCACCCTTATTCTACTCCTCCTATGTTCCTCTGGCGATGTAGAGGTGAATCCAGGCCCTGCAGTGCCTAGCTCCACTCCTATTCCCCAGGCGCTCTCTTTTGACGACTTCTGTAACCGTAATAGCCTTGGTTTCATGCATCTTAACATTAGAAGCCTCCTCCCTAAGTTTGTTCTATTCACTGCTTTAGCACACTCTGCCAACCCGGATGTTCTAGCTGTGTCTGAATCCTGGCTTAGGAAGACCACCAAAAATTCAGACATTTTAATTCCAAACTACAACATTTTCAGACAAGATAGAACTGCCAAAGGGGGCGGTGTTGCAATCTACTGCAAAGATAGCCTGCAGAGTTCTGTCCTACTATCCAGGTCTGTACCCAAACAATTTGAACTTCTACTTTTAAAAATCCACCTCTCTAAAAACAAGTCTCTCACTGTTGCCGCCTGCTATAGACCACCCTCTGCCCCCAGCTGTGCTCTGGACACCATATGTGAACTGATTGCCCCCCATCTATCTTCAGAGCTCGTGCTGCTAGGCGACCTAAACTGGAACATGCTTAACACCCCAGCCATCCTACAATCTAAACTTGATGCCCTCAATCTCACACAAATTATCAATGAACCTACCAGGTACCTCCCCAAAGCCTTAAACACGGGCACCCTCATAGATATCATCCTAACCAACTTCCCCTCTAAATACACCTCTGCTGTCTTCAACCAAGATCTCAGCGATCACTGCCTCATTGCCTGCATCCGTAATGGGTCAGCGGTCAAACGACCTCCTCTCATCACTGTAAAACGCTCCCTGAAACACTTCAGCGAGCAGGCCTTTCTAATCGACCTGGCCGGGGTATCCTGGAAGGATATTGACCTCATCCCGTCAGTAGAGGATGCCTGGATATTTAAAAAAAATGCCTTCCTAACCATCTTAAATAAACATGCCCCATTCAAGAAATTTAGAACCAGGAACAGATATAGCCCTTGGTTCTCCCCAGACCTGACTGCCCTTAACCAACACAAAAACATCCTATGGCGTTCTGCATTAGCATCGAACAGCCCCCGTGATATGCAGCTGTTCAGGGAAGCTAGAAACCATTATACACAGGCAGTTAGAAAAGCCAAGGCTAGCTTTTTCAAGCAGAAATTTGCTTCTTGCAACACTAACTCAAAAAAGTTCTGGGACACTGTAAAGTCCATGGAGAATAAGAACACCTCCTCCCAGCTGCCCACTGCACTGAAGATAGGAAACACTGTCACCACTGATAAATCCACCATAATTGAACATTTCAATAAGCATTTTTCTACTGCTGGCCATGCTTTCCACCTGGCTACTCCTACCCCTGTCAACAGCACTGCACCCCCAACAGCAACTCGCCCAAGCCTTCCCCATTTCTCCTTCTCCCAAATCCATTCAGCTGATGTTCTGAAAGAGCTGCAAAATCTGGACCCCTACAAATCAGCCGGGCTAGACAATCTGGACCCTTTCTTTCTAAAATTATCTGCCGAAATTGTTGCCACCCCTATTACTAGCCTGTTCAACCTCTCTTTCGTGTCGTCTGAGATTCCCAAAGATTGGAAAGCAGCTGCGGTCATCCCCCTCTTCAAAGGGGGGGACACTCTTGACCCAAACTGCTACAGACCTATATCTATCCTACCATGCCTTTCTAAGGTCTTCGAAAGCCAAGTCAACAAACAGATTACCGACCATTTTGAATCTCACCATACCTTCTCTGCTATGCAATCTGGTTTCAGAGCTGGTCATGGGTGCACCTCAGCCACGCTCAAGGTCCTAAACGATATCTTAACCGCCATCGATAAGAAACATTACTGTGCAGCCGTATTCATTGATCTGGCCAAGGCTTTCGACTCTGTCAATCACCACATCCTCATCGGCAGACTCAACAGCCTTGGTTTCTCAAATGATTGCCTCGCCTGGTTCACCAACTACTTCTCTGATAGAGTTCAGTGTGTCAAATCGGAGGGTCTGTTGTCCGGACCTCTGGCAGTGTCTATGGGGGTGCCACAGGGTTCAATTATTGGACCAACTCTCTTCTCTGTATACATCAATGAGGTCGCTCTTGCTGCTGGTGAGTCTCTGATCCACCTCTACGCAGACGACACCATTCTGTATACTTCCGGCCCTTCTTTGGACACTGTGTTAACAACCCTCCAGGCAAGCTTCAATGCCATACAACTCTCCTTCCGTGGCCTCCAATTGCTCTTAAATACAAGTAAAACTAAATGCATGCTCTTCAACCGATCGCTACCTGCACCTACCCGCCTGTCCAACATCACTACTCTGGACGGCTCTGACTTAGAATACGTGGACAACTACAAATACTTAGGTGTCTGGTTAGACTGTAAACTCTCCTTCCAGACCCATATCAAACATCTCCAATCCAAAGTTAAATCTAGAATTGGCTTCCTATTTCGCAACAAAGCATCCTTCACTCATGCTGCCAAACATACCCTTGTAAAACTGACCATCCTACCAATCCTCGACTTTGGCGATGCAATTTACAAAATAGCCTCCAATACCCTACTCAACAAATTGGATGCAGTCTATCACAGTGCAATCCGTTTTGTCACCAAAGCCCCATATACTACCCACCATTGCGACCTGTACGCTCTCGTTGGCTGGCCCTCGCTTCATACTCGTCGCCAAACCCACTGGCTCCATGTCATCTACAAGACCCTGCTAGGTAAAGTCCCCCCTTATCTCAGCTCGCTGGTCACCATAGCATCTCCCACCTGTAGCACACGCTCCAGCAGGTATATCTCTCTAGTCACCCCCAAAACCAATTATTTCTTTGGCCGCCTCTCTTTCCAGTTCTCTGCTGCCAATGACTGGAACGAACTACAAAAATCTCTGAAACTGGAAACACTTATCTCCCTCACTAGCTTTAAGCACCAACTGTCAGAGCAGCTCACAGATTACTGCACCTGTACATAGCCCACCTATAATTTAGCCCTATCAACTACCTCTTTCCCAACTGTATTTAATTAATTAATTTATTTTGCTCCTTTGCACCCCATTATTTTTATTTCTACTTTGCACATTCTTCCATTGCAAAACTACCATTCCAGTGTTTTACTTGCTATATTGTATTTACCTTGCCACCAAGGCCTTTTTTGCATTTACCTCCCTTCTCACCTCATTTGCTCACATTGTATATAGACTTGTTTATACTTTATTATTGACTGTATGTTTGTTTTACTCCATGTGTAACTCTGTGTTGTTGTATCTGTCGAACTGCTTTGCTTTATCTTGGCCAGGTCGCAATTGTAAATGAGAACTTGTTCTCAACTTGCCTACCTGGTTAAATAAAGGTGAAATAAAAAATAAATAAAATAAATAAAAATCTGTTTTCTTTCCATTGTTGCCTTATGAATACAACCCTGTATTAGTCAGTCAATGGGAAAGTAAGGTGAGGTTTATTTGGTTAGCAGTGGTCCATAGCACACCATCCCATGTGTGTTTGTATGTGTGTGTGTGTGTGTGTGTGTGCGTGTGTGTGTGTGTGTGTGTGTGTGTGTGTGTGTGCGCGCGTGCGTGCGTGTGTGTATGTCTACTGTTAGTCCATGGATCCGGAACACGTGCTGGACCATGAGCTGGTGCAGCATGTCTCTTTGGCAGAGGGTAGCTTGGGGAGAGGAATGAAGTGGGAGGCTTTGGAAATATGATATATCCCACAGTCAGGATGGCGGTGTTGCCATCAGACAGGGGGAGATCTGTGACAAAGTCCAGGGAGATGTGAGAACAGGGACGGTGAGGGACAGGCAGAGGTTGGAGGAGACCAGCCGGAGCATGTCACGGAGTCTTGTTCTGAACCATAGTAGGCAACCAAAAACCCGGGTCCGACGGGAGCTTGGGTGGCAGGCAAGCCTGGAGGCGCTGACCCACTCCAGGACCTAGGAGTGGACCATGCCAGGAATGAACATTTGGATATCTAGGCCCCACCTGGGGTTCGGCTGTGAATGCTGCACCTCACGAACATGATTCCCTATTCCCCATCTGATTGCCGTCGCCAGGCACGAAGTGAGAAGGATGGTCTCAGGTTCCGGGGTAGTATCCGTGGGGCTGTAGAGGCGTGACAGCGCATCCAGTTTGACATTCTTGGATCCAGGCCGGTATGAGAGGGAGAAGTTGAACCGGGTGAACAGTAGGGCACACCTAGCTTGCCTGGAATCAAGGTGCTTGGCGGTGCATAGATATTCCAGGTTCTTGTGGTCAGTCCACACAATGAAAGGATGTTCCACCCCCTCCAGCCAGTGCCTCTACTCCTCCAACGCCATCTTCACCACGAGAAGCTCAAGATTCTCCACATCGTAATTCCTCTCTGTGGCATTGAGGCAGTTGGAAAAGAATGCGTAGGGATGTAACTTGAGGTCCAGGGCAGACTGCTGGATCAGGACAGCCCCCACTCCGACATCCGAATCATCGGCCTCCACCATGAAGTGGTGGGATGGGTCAGGATGAATCAAGATGGGAGCTGTGGTGAAGCGTTGTTTGAGATCCCGGAACACCTGGTTAGCAGCTGGGGACCATGTGAACAGAACCTTGGGAGAGGTGAGTGCAGACAGGGGGGAAGCCAGGGTGCTGTAGCCCAGGATAAAGCGGCGATACAATTTGGTGATTCCCAGGAAACATTGGAGCTATACTCTGGACAAAGGATGGGGCCAATTCACCACTGCTCTCACATTCCCGTGCTCCATCTGTACACCCCCTGCAGAGATGATTTAACCCAGAAAGTGGATGGTGGATAGATGGGATTTGCATTTCTTTGCTTTTACAAAAGATGGTTCTCCACGAGGCATTGGAGAACCTGTCGAACATGGAGCACGTGTTCTTAGGTGGAGCGGGAGAAGACGAGGATCCTGGGCAACTGAGCCTCCAGGAAGACGTCTCGGGGCAGGCTGCACTGACTACAGGCGATGGGTGTGGCAGAACGGGCTCCAGCCCATGATGGCACCGGCAGACCAGTCAATGAGGGGATTGTGTCGGAGGAGCCAGGAGAACCCCAATACCACAGGAACCTGAGGAGACTTAATGAGCAGGAACTGGATCGTCTCGCTGTGGTTCCCTGACACACGTAGGTTGATATGGATAGTATTGTGGGTGACCCGGCCTATAGAGCACCCGTCTAGTACTCTAACGTCCATGGGAATGAATAGCGGCTGAGTGGGGATATCCAGCTCGAAGCAAGGTTTGCATCCACAAAGCTCTCATCGGCCCCAGAGTCGATGAGTACCCGGAGAGATTTCGACTGGTTCCCCACAGCAACATGGCATGAAAAGGGTTGCGAGTAAGGGGAGAGGAAAAGTTATCCATATTGCCCACTAGAGTACTCGCTCCTACCTGTGAGCCTGGTCTTTTAGTGGACAGCCTGTAAAACCGTTCAGCTGGAGACAGCCTCGCTCTGCCTAGTTGCATGGGCTCAGGAAGAGGTGAATCGTCAGTCTTCGGAGGCTCTCGGGGGAACTCCGGTAGCCTTGTGTTCTCTCGGCAAAGGAGCCTTCGGAGACTTCCGGGATACCTCGGAGGCGAGGTGGAATCCTTGGACTGGCGAGTGAAATCGAATCTCCTCTCCTTCCTTCGTTCCCGTAGTTACCCATTGATCCAAATGGTCAAGGCGATGAGTGAGTCGAGATCCGTCGGTAGTTCCCGGGCTGCAATCTCGTCCTTTACTCGAAAATGGGGGAGCCCTGAGATAGAAAAGCCCGGCAGGTTACGGAATCTGCAGCGTAGCGCTCCGGAGGTGGTAAGTAGGGTTCTCGGGACACTGGGGTAGGCTGGGAGATTATGGGTGTGACTCGCTGCCCAGTGGGGAATCCGCAGAATTGCTCCAACAAGGTATCGAACGCCTCGTTCTGTCAGGGTATGAAGTCCCTCCATAAAACCTTGAAGTAACTCCTTGTGTCTTCCATGGGTGGCTCCTTGCAGGGAGACAGCATTGTGGAGCTGGTCTGAGTCTGCTGGGTCAGTCATGGCCAGTTCATACTATCAGGTTTCAGATATGGCCCAAATGCAGACAGTGTCGAAGAAACAAACGTTTATTTCTAGTACAGGAGCAGGCAAACGGCAGGTCAAAGGCAGGCAGAGGTCAGTAATCCAGAGAGGGTGCAAAAGGTCCAGAATGGCAGGCGGTCTCATGGTCAGGGCAGGCAGGGGTCAATAATCCATTGAGGTGGGACAAGGTATAGAACGGCAGGCAGGCTCAGGGTCAGGGCAGGCAGAACGGTCAAAACCGGAGAAGGAATAGAAAATAGGAGCAAGAATAGACAGGAGCAGGGGAACAAACGCTGGTAGGTTTCACGAAACAAAATGAACTGGCAACAGACAAACAGAGAACACAGGTATAAATACACCGGGGATAATGGGGAAGATCGGCGTCACCTGGAGGGGGTTGGAGACAAGCACAAAGACAGGTGAAACAGATCAGTGTGTGACAGTCTCAGCTTCCCCAGCCCACCATTGCCAGTGTACCGAAGCCGGATAAAGGACTATGGCTACGTTTACACAGGTAGCTCAATTATAATCATGTTTTCACTAATTGGTCTTTTGACCAATTAGTTCCGATAAAAAGCTGATGTGATTAAGACCACTTAGTGGAAAGAATATCAGAATTGGGATGCCTGTGTAATTGCAGCCAGTGTGGCACAGCATAAGACAGCATTTCACAAACTTGACCCTGGGGACCCCAAGGGCTGCAGGTTTTGGTTTTTGGCAAAAACCAAAACCTGCACCCCTTGGGGTCCCCAGGACCGAGTTTGGGAAATCCTGGCATAAGAACATGTAGGACAGGGTTCTCCAACCCTGTTCCTGGAGAGCTACCCTCCTGTAGGTTTTCGCTCCAACCCCAGTTGTAACTAACTAGGTTCAGTTTATCAACCAGATAATTATTAGAATCAGATGTGCTAGATTAGCGTTGAAGTGAAAACATTCAGGATGGTAGAGCTCCAGGAACAGTGTTGGAGAGCCTTGATGTAGAACCAATATGATATATGTTTGGATGTGTTCTATCACTCTTTGAAATTTGTCAGCCCTTATGGATTCACAGAATATATGTATGTAAGCTGTACAGGGCTCTGTAGCATCAAACAGATGCTAAACATTCAGATTGACAAATAAACAAATTAAAATACAGGAGAATGTACATTATTTAATGCTCAAGAGAACTGGGAAATGAACAACAATGTTATATGGTAAAAGTAACATACAAAAAACATTTATGTACAGTGTAGTACATTCCTGTCCGAGTGTGTCTCAGGTGTAGAGACAGACAAGTGCAGAGAACTGTATCTAATGTGATTTACCCAAAGGTGTTTGCTGACATCTTGTCTTTTTTTTGTGTCCACCCCAAAGTGCTGCATGTCATGATGACTGAGACCTGTCTCGATCACGATGGTGGCGCACATATTGTTGGATTACTTTATGGAGCAAAAAAAGTATTTAATTTCATAATGGAGCATTTTCTAAAATCAAACTGACCCCCTGCAACTGGACACAGACCTTTTATGAGACTGTTTCTCCAAATTGAGGATGGAGACCGCATCACTAAGGTTGGTAGAACATTCTGTGTTATACCAAACAGTACCTATACTGTATCTTCCAGTAACCTGGTGTAACAATCTGTAGCTAAAAGAACTGGTGATCACAGATGATGGGAGAGGTGGTCATTATGAAATTGTAATTCCAAAGAAACATGCAGTAAGTTCAGGGAATATGTAGGTAATAGGTAATGTTGTGGGAGGAGTGTGATGCTCAAACTGCCATTCAGTTCCTGATGAGTCATCTGCTTGAAATTGAGCATAATGTCTAATCCCTCGAGAGGGATACAGTTCACGGGATACAGTTCTGCTACAATGACACATGTAAAGGCCTTCTGTTTCTGTATCTAGAATACAATTCAGGATGATGCCCAGGTACCATACAATATCGTCTGGAAGACAAATGAACAAAATGATACTCTATTCTGCAGTTTGAACAACAGTTGAACCGTGCCAGCATAACTTCAACATTAGGGTAGACTAGTTGAACCTACATTCATGTGCATAGGCACAGAGAATACATTTAGAACAATATCTAGCCTAATAGAAAGAAATGGGGTATAACCCTCACCCTTTGCAGTGACCAGACAATACAAATGAGCCTAGGTAGATAGGCAGACAGTATCTACTATACGTACAGCCATGTCTATCAAGTATGCCTAGGCAAATATGTTTTATAGTACCATTAGCTTCAGTTTTATAGATTTACAACAGTAAATTGTTGTACTATTGATTCTCCTAACTATTTGCTAGTAAATTTTGCTAGCCTGCTTGCTGGATATCCAATACAATACAGATTTACATCTGTTTGGATCTGTTTGGAATCCTGTTTTGCGTCATGCCTATAATTTTGTGATTGAAATGCATCCAAAGTCATAATCATATCCAATGTCAACCCTCGTCAATTATGTTACATAGGTAGCTAGTAAAACGCTTTGCTAACAAGTTAAAATGCTAGGCGTGGCACATAACAAGTTAGCAGGCAATAAACCTAGCTTTAGGTGGCTGGTTGTAACGTTGTAGCTTGCTGTTTAGTAGCTATCCATATCGAAAATTTAAAATAGAAGAGGTTTTACAATCAAAACACAAAATATCTTATATTTTTAGTCATGGATATGGCTACCGGCAACGTAAACTCACCCCATTCCGTACAAATGTGCGCAACCGCGACATTCAAACAAGGCTGCAAAGAAAACTAATGGGACTGTAGCGACTGTGTTTACTTCAAAATCTGGGGTGTGAACTACGTTTCTATTCAAGAGTTGATCGACATGGTAATGGCTCTATAGTATTGGCGAAAAGTTGAAAAAACGGACCCTTCGTTACATCGTGACGTGTCATGTCGTAATGTACAGCACGCATAAAGCAACTATTTCTGTTATACAATCTCTCTCCACCAGGTGTAGCACTTCTCTCATCGTTTAAAATCAAGAAATGGACAGTGATGGGGTAAGGGGGGATACCTAGTAATTTTTTCTATTATCACTGCAAGCATCATGACTATCAATGCCGCTGTTAACTTCTGAAGATCACTTTAGCACCGCACTAAAAACCTGATTCAAATTCGAGTTTACGTTAGTTGTTTAGCTAGCTAGCTAAGATAACAAACAGAAACATATTTTGATTTCCCACCACTGTAACATGTTAGCCAGCAATCCACAGTATGGGTTTCAGTAGATAAACTAGAGTTAGCTAGGTGGCTTGCAGGGAAAATAACTTACTTAGCTAGGCACCGTTTTTGTCATCTGCCCTCTTGGTGCTGGCATCGGCTGTAGCTGAGCATCTAACGTTAGCTAAAGCCAACTCTTTGTTTCAAATCCTCTTCTTCAATTCCCCCAGATTGAAATTTCCCTTCAAGTCAAAACTGTAACTAGGCCACTTAGGAACATTCAATGTTGAATTAGTAAGCAACTCCAGTTAATTTTTGGCCTTGTGTTTTAGGTTATCGTCCTGCCGAAAGGTAAATTTGTCTCCTAGTATCTGTTGGAAAGAAGACTGAACCAGGTTTTCCTCTAGGATTTTGCCTGTGCTTTGCACTACCCCCCCCCCCCCCCTTTGCCAATGACAAGCATACCCATAACATGATTTAGCCACCACTATGCTTGATCATATGGTACTCAGTCATGTGTTGTGTTCGATTTGCCCCAAACATAACTCTTGTATTCAGGACATAAAGTGAATTTCTTTGCCACATGTTTTACTGTTTTACTTTAGTGCCTTCCTGCAAATGTGATGTATGTTCTGGAATATTAATGTTCTGTACTGGCTTCCTTCTTTTCACTCTGCATTTAGGTTAATATTGTGGAGTAACTACAATGTTGTTGAGCCGTCCTCAAATTTCTCCTATCACAGCCATTAAACTCTGTAACTGTTTTAAAGTCGCCATTGGCCTCATGATAAAATCCCTGAATGGTTTCCTTCATCTCCGGCATCTGAGTTAGTTAGCAAGGATGCCTGCATCTTTGTAGTGATTGGGTGTATTGATACACCATTCAAAGTGTAATTAATAACCATACTCAAAGGGATATTCAATGTCTTGTCGTAGCAGAATCAGAATTAGTTAGGTACCATTGATAAATAAGATGTTTTATCTACTTTCATAAATATGCTTATGTGGGAGGAGTCACTTGGGGCCCAGAGAGGGGAGAGTTCAGGATTGTCTTCATATGTGAGGGTATCTGTTAAACCATGTGAAGGAATGGCGTGATTAATGGGGAACCAGTTAGTTGGCTCCACAATGTCTGTACACCAGTCACTCCCTACTTTTCCCATTGGGGGGGGGGGGGGGGGGGGGTATGGCAGTGTCTGGAACCATTGTATGTCCCCTCTGATGTCGAAACTTATCTTGATATAGTATATGACCTAGAGGCTCACTACTCTCCTTGAGTTTGTCCAGGAGGAGTTGTATTTAAGATGGGAATATCTAGAATTTACAATTGATATATGCCATTGGAGGAGATAATTGTTTGGTAATATGAAGTACCAAGAACGAGAAGTAGAACATCGTCTTAGAGAGCAAACTGAACGATAATTTATAGCTAATGCTGTCTGGCTATGGGATACTCCTCTCTCTCATGTAAAAGTCTTTCTTTGTGAACAGTTCCTAAGATCTGTGGTTTGTCATGTCGACTAGGGGGTGGATCTTTGCTATAAAAGATCTCAGTTGCCATTATGTTGACACTCTCAGAATTCATTTATAGACACTGAATTGATCTGAGAGTCAAAGGGCTATGGTGAAGCTCATATTATTAAAAGATTACGTTTAAAGTATAACTCTGACTTGTGTGTGGTTTGTAAACTCTCCTTTCACTTAGTAATACAGGAAATTACCACGACAGTCTGCATTTAAAACAATGTTAACCCATTTTTGCTTGGCATTAGAAAAACTCCCTGGTCTTGGTGGTTGAATCTGTTAAGCACAATTTTACTTGTGAACTTATTTAGGCTAGCCATTACAAAGAGGTTATGCCTCCTCCTCAGCCATGTCAAGGGGACAAAATATGGTCCTCTAATCAATTTCTGTTTTTCATGGACTCTTGGAAGATTATGCCCTATTGGGGACATAAATAGATTAAAATAAACAAACTCCTCTACTATGTTGACAACAATAGTAAGAGATGGATAACTTGCTGAAATATTTTCAAAATAACTTTATTTATTTTTTGAAAGAGAAAGATTGAAATGGGCATGGTGTAATTAACTCAACAACCTTAAACACAGATCTAAGTTTAGATTTCTTAATGAACCTGAAAATCAATAGTTATATCTGGTGTTTTGTCAACGTTAGCTGGCTAACTGAGTCAGGTTACCACGCTAGGGGTGAGATTATTTAGTTCAAGTTATTATTTGGGGGCAGATGTACATTTTAGTTTTCTTGGACATGGTGTGACAGAAAGAACACTGCAGTAACACAGTAGTTATGGTCTATCATGGTCTTATGAATACTGATATTTCTCAGGTTATTTCATTTATTCATATTCTATATAATGTTCATACATTAATTACATTCTTTCCCAACTCTGTCTCGATGTTTTAACAGGGGAGTACATCAATTTGTAGAGAATTTATGTCACACATTTTTATGGTTTCTGCACAATTAAATTAAAACACCAAAAGCTAAGCTTCTATTTAGAAAAGACCAGATTGGGTATACTGCCAAGCAGAATCAATGCGTTAGCCACAAACATGCCTAAATATTCTAAAATAACTATATATTGTAGAACGATAAGCTTGAAATGGGCATGGTCTAAACCAAAAACATAATGTACCTGAAAATCAGTCTTTATTTTGGTTGTTTATCAAAGTTGGCTGGCTAACTCATTGGTGCTGCTTTTGTAAGTCAATAGAATGCAGGCTTGCAATAATATACTTGACTAAACCATGTTCATTATTTGAAACAAATACATGTTGAAAGGAATAAAACTGCATATTAACTTATACATGTTGAAAGGAATAATGTTGTTGATACAAACATTTAAATACATGAAAACTTAAATGAATCGCCCGGCATTTATTTGCTTATATCACTGAACACAACAGCCGCATATTACATGCTTCTATTTACAGTTGAAGTCGGAAGTTTACATACACCCAAATACATTTAAACTCAGTTTTTCACAATTCCTGACATTTAATCTGAGTAAAAATTCCCTGTTTTAGTTCAGTTAGGAACACCACTTTATTTTAAGAATGTGAAATGTCAGAATAATAGTAGAGAGAATTATTTATTTCAGCTTTTATTTCTTTTATCACATTCCCAATGGGTCAAAAGTGTACATAAACTCAATCAGTATTTGGTAGCATTGCCTTTAAATTGTGGGCAAATGTGGGCAAACTTGGGGCAAATGTTTTGGGTAGCCTTTTGGCCCTTTCCTCCTGACAGAGCTGGTGTAACTGAGTCAGGTTTGTAGGCCTCCTTGATCGCACACGCTTTTTCAGTTCTGCCAACAAATTTACAATGGGATTGAGGTCAGGGCTTTGTGATGGCCACTCCAATACCTTGACTTTGTTGTTCTTAAGCCATTTTTCCACAACTTTGGAAGTATGCTTGGAGTCATTGTCCATTTGGAAGTCCCATTTACAACCAAGCTTTAACTTCCTGACTGATGTCTTGAGATGTTGCTTCAATGTTTCCACATACTTCTCATTATGCAATCTATTTTGTGAAGTGCACCAATCCCTCCTGCAGCAAAGCACCCCCACAGCATGATGCTGCCACCCCCGTGCTTCATGTTTGGGATGTACTTTAGATGTACTTTGATGTACTTTGGTGGTTGGATGTAC
The DNA here is from genome assembly GCF_045791955.1 of Oncorhynchus clarkii lewisi. Classification (NCBI taxonomy): domain Eukaryota; kingdom Metazoa; phylum Chordata; class Actinopteri; order Salmoniformes; family Salmonidae; genus Oncorhynchus; species Oncorhynchus clarkii. The sequence continues at coordinate 14,206,942 of NC_092155.1, forward strand.
TTTGGTGGTGTTCATCACCATAAGCAGTAGAATCACCAACATCACCACCATCAGTAGAATCATCACCATCAACAGTAGAATCATCACCATTATCAGTAGAATCATCACCATTAACAGTATAATCATCACCACCAGCAGTAGAATCACCAACATCACCACCAGCAGTAGAATCATCACCATCACCACCAGCAGTAGAATCATCATCACCATCACCGCCAATAGTAGAATCATCATCATCACCAGCAGCAGTAGAATCATCACCATCACCACTAAAAAAGAAGAATCATCACCATCACCACCAGCAGTAGAATCATCACCATCACCACCAGCAGTAGAATCATCACCATCACCACCAGCAGTAGAATCATCATCATCACCACCAGCAGTAGAATCATCATCATCACCACCAACAGTAGAATCATCACCACCAGCAGTAGAATCATCATCACCAGCAGTAGAATCATCATCATCACCACCAGCAGTAGAATCATCACCACCACCAGTAGAATCATCATCATCACCACCACCAGTAGAATCATCACCACCACCAGTAGAATCATCATCATCACCACCAACAGTAGAATCATCAACATCACCACCAGCAGTAGAATCATCAACATCACCACCAGCAGTAGAATCATCACCACCAGCAGTAGAATCATCATCATCACCACCAGCAGTAGAATCATCACCACCAGCAGTAGAATCATCATCATCACCACCAGCAGTAGAATCATCAACATCACCACCAGCAGTAGAATCATCAAAATCGCCACCAGCAGTAGAATCATCACCACCAGCAGTAGAATCATCATCATCACCACCAACAGTAGAATCATCACCACCAGCAGTAGAATCATCATCATCATCACCAGCAGTAGAATCATCACCACCAGCAGTAGAATCATCATCATCACCACCAACAGTAGAATCATCACCACCAACAGTAGAATCATCATCACCAGCAGTAGAATCATCACCACCAGCAGTAGAATCATCAAAATCGCCACCAGCAGTAGAATCATCATCATCACCACCAACAGTAGAATCATCACCACCAGCAGTAGAATCATCATCATCACCACCAACAGTAGAATCATCAACATCACCACCAGCAGTAGAATCATCAACATCCCCACAAGCAGTAGAATCATCATCATCACCACCAGCAGTAGAATCATCATCATCACCACCAGCAGTAGAATCATCATCACCACCAGCAGTAGAATCATCATCATCACCACCAGCAGTAGAATCATCATCATCACCACCAGCAGTAGAATCATCATCATCACCACCAGCAGTAGAATCATCATCATCACCACCAGCAGTAGAATCATCATCATCACCACCAGCAGTAGAATCATCATCACCACCAGCAGTAGAATCATCATCACCACCAGCAGTAGAATCATCACCACCAGCAGTAGAATCATCATTACCACCAGCAGTGTAATCATCACCATCACCACCAGCAGTAGAATCATCACCATCACCACCAGCAGTGGAATCATCAACATCATCACCACCAGCAGTAGAATCATCATCATCACCACCAGCAGTAGAATCATCACCACCAGCAGTAGAATCATCACCACCAGCAGTAGAATCATCATCATCACCACCAACAGTAGAATCATCACCACCAGCAGTAGAATCATCACCACCAGCAGTAGAATCATCATCATCACCACCAGCAGTGGAATCATCATCATCACCACCAGCAGTAGAATCATCAAAATCGCCACCAGCAGTAGAATCATCACCACCAGCAGTAGAATCATCACCACCAGCAGTAGAATCATCACCACCAGCAGTAGAATCATCACCACCAGCAGTAGAATCATCACCACCAGCAGTAGAATCATCATCATCATCACCAGCAGTGGAATCATCATCATCACCACCAGCAGTAGAATCATCAAAATCGCCACCAGCAGTAGAATCATCACCACCAGCAGTAGAATCATCAAAATCACCACCAACAGTAGAATCATCACCACCAGCAGTAGAATCATCAAAATCACCACCAACAGTAGAATCATCACCACCAGCAGTAGAATCATCACCACCAACAGTAGAATCATCACCACCAACAGTAGAATCATCACCACCAGCAGTAGAATCATCACCACCAGCAGTAGAATCATCAAAATCACCACCAACAGTAGAATCATCACCACCAGCAGTAGAATCATCAAAATCACCACCAACAGTAGAATCATCACCACCAGCAGTAGAATCATCACCACCAACAGTAGAATCATCACCACCAACAGTAGAATCATCACCACCAGCAGTAGAATCATCAAAATCACCACCAGCAGTAGAATCATCATCATCATCACTAGCAGTGGTATCATCATCATCACCACCAGCAGTAGAATCATCACCACCAGCAGTAGAATCATCACCACCAGCAGTAGAATCATCACCACCAGCAGTAGAATCATCACCACCAGCAGTAGAATCATCACCACCAGCAGTAGAATCATCAAAATCACCACCAGCAGTAGAATCATCATCATCATCATCACTAGCAGTGGTATCATCATCATCACCACCAGCAGTAGAATCATCACCACCAGCAGTAGAATCATCATCATCACCACCAGCAGTAGAATCATCATCACCACCAGCAGTAGAATCATCATCATCACCACCAGCAGTAGAATCATCATCATCACCACCAGCAGTAGAATCATCAAAATCACCACCAGCAGTAGAATCATCATCATCACCACCAGCAGTAGAATCATCATCATCACCACCAACAGTAGAATCATCACCACCAGCAGTAGAATCATCACCACCAGCAGTAGAATCATCACCACCAGCAGTAGAATCATCACCACCAGCAGTAGAATCATCATCATCACCACCAACAGTAGAATCATCACCACCAGCAGTAGAATCATCACCACCAGCAGTAGAATCATCAACATCACCACAAGCAGTAGAATCATCAACATCCCCACAAGCAGTAGAATCATCAAAATCGCCACCAGCAGTAGAATCATCATCATCACCACCAGCAGTAGAATCATCATCATCACCACCAACAGTAGAATCATCACCACCAGCAGTAGAATCATCATCACCAGCAGTAGAATCATCATCATCACCACCAACAGTAGAATCATCACCACCAACAGTAGAATCATCATCACCAGCAGTAGAATCATCAAAATCGCCACCAGCAGTAGAATCATCACCATCACCACCAGCAGTAGAATCATCATCATCACCACCAACAGTAGAATCATCACCACCAGCAGTAGAATCATCATCACCAGCAGTAGAATCATCATCATCACCACCAACAGTAGAATCATCACCACCAGCAGTAGAATCATCATCACCAGCAGTAGAATCATCATCATCACCACCAACAGTAGAATCATCACCACCAGCAGTAGAATCATCACCACCAGCAGTAGAATCATCAACATCCCCACAAGCAGTACAATCATCATCACCACCAGCAGTAGAATCATCATCACCACCAGCAGTAGAATCATCATCATCACCACCAGCAGTAGAATCATCAACATCACCACCAGCAGTAGAATCATCATCATCACCACCAGCAGTAGAATCATCATCATCACCACCAGCAGTAGAATCATCATCATCACCACCAGCAGTAGAATCATCATCATCACCACCAGCAGTACAATCATCATCATCACCACCAGCAGTAGAATCATCATCATCACCACCAGCAGTAGAATCATCATCACCACCAGCAGTAGAATCATCACCACCAGCAGTAGAATCATCATTACCACCAGCAGTGTAATCATCACCATCACCACCAGCAGTAGAATCATCACCATCACCACCAGCAGTGGAATCATCAACATCATCACCACCAGCAGTAGAATCATCATCATCACCACCAGCAGTAGAATCATCACCATCACCACCAGCAGTGGAATCATCATCATCACCACCAGCAGTAGAATCATCATCATCACCACCAGCAGTAGATTCATCATCATCACCACCAGCAGTAGAATCATCATCATCACCACCAGCAGTAGAATCATCACCACCAGCAGTAGAATCATCATTACCACCAGCAGTGTAATCATCACCATCACCACCAGCAGTAGAATCATCACCATCACCACCAGCAGTGGAATCATCAACATCATCACCACCAGCAGTAGAATCATCATCATCACCACCAGCAGTAGAATCATCACCATCACCACCAGCAGTGGAATCATCATCATCACCACCAGCAGTAGAATCATCATCATCACCACCAGCAGTAGAATCATCATAATCACCACCAGCAGTAGAATCATCATCATCACCACCAGCAGTAGAATCATCATCATCACCACCAGCAGTAGAATCATCATCATCACCACCAGCAGTATAATCATCATCATCACCACCAGCAGTGGAATCATCATCATCACCACCAGCAGTAGAATCATCATCATCACCACCAGCAGTGGAATCACCATCATCACCACCAGCAGTAGAATCATCATCATCACCACCAGCAGTATAATCATCATCATCACCACCAGCAGTGGAATCATCATCATCACCACCAGCAGTAGAATCATCATCATCACCACCAGCAGTGGAATCACCATCATCCCCACCAGCAGTAGAATCAACATCATCATCACCATCAGCAGTAGAATCATCATCACCACCAGCAGTAGAATCATCAACATCATAACCAGCAGTAGAATCATCATCATCATCACCACCAGCAGTAAAAACATCACCATCACCACCAGCAGTAGAAACATCACCATCACCACCAGCAGTAGAAACATCACCATCACCACCAACAGAATCATCACATCAACAGAATCACCTTCAACAGATTCATCACGATCACTACCAACAGAATCCTCACCACCACCAGCAGAATCATCACCACCAGCAGTAGAATCATCATCATCATCATCACTAGCAGTGGTATCATCATCATCATCACCAGCAGTGTAATCATCAATATCATCACCAGCAGTGTAATCATCAACATCATCACCAGCAGTGGAATCATCACCATCACCACCAGCAGTGGAATCATCACCATCACCACCAGCAGTGGAATCATCACCATCACCACCAGCAGTGGAATCATCACCATAACCACCAGCAGTGGAATCATCACCATCACCACCAGCAGTGGAATCATCACCATCACCACCAGCAGTGGAATCATCATCATCATCAACAAAATTGAACAATTACATGGGGCCCATAGGGCTCTGTCCAAAAGTAGTGCACTATACAGGGAATGGGGGGCAAGTATCCTGCCTCTACAAGTATCCTGCCTCTATTGTATTGTGTTTTGGAGAAAATGGGGGTCATGTTAGCAGTAACTGCATAAAGTTACTGTGAAACCAGGGTAAATACAAGCAATTTTTCTCAGTTCCACGCAATGAGCAGTTACTGCCTTTTTGCTTGGTAGGGCAGCATAGTTCTATTCACTATGTCAGTGTGTATCTTATTTTTCTGAACCAGCAAATCTTACCTGTGTACAAAGAGGACAGACAATTCTTGTAGTTCAGACTTGTGTTCTTATTGTATTACTTTGTTGTCTCTTCCTCTCTTCTCCCAACACCTAATCTCTATCTTCTCTCTTCTCCCAACACCTCATCTCTCTCTTCTCTCTTCTCCCAACACCTCATCTCTCTCTTCTCTCTTCTCCCAACACCTCATCTCTCTATTCTCTCAACACCTCATCTCTCTCTTCTCTCAACACCTCATCTCTCTCTCTTCTCCCAACACATCATCTCTCTATTCTCTCAACACCTCATCTCTCTCTCTCTTCTCCCAACACCTCATCTCTCTCTTCTCACTTCTCCCAACACCTCATCTCTCTCTTCTCCTCTTGCACCCAGTTCTGTTTATGATGTTCATGCTATCCATGCAAAACTGTCTGTCACAAATAGTTCACAGTGCCATTGTCTACACCCCATCTCTTATCTGTATCATTTGCATATGACGGTGTTTGATACAGGCCCATGAAAATCATGAATGTATATTTAAAGTGACTATGCATATATGATACACGGAGAGTAGCAGCAGTGTGAAAAAGAGGGGTTGGGGGGCACACAATGCAAATAGTCCGGGTAGCCATTTGATTACTTGTTCAGGAGTCTTATTGCTTGGGGGTAAAAACTGTTGCGAAGCCTTTTTGTCCTAGACTTGGCACTCTGGTGCCACTGTAGAGAGAACAGTCTATGACTGCATTGCTTGCACCTGCATTGCTTGCTGTTTGGGGTTTTTAGGCTGGGTTTCTGTACAGCACTTTGATATATCAGCTGATGTATATAAGGCTGAGGCTATATAAATACATTTGATTTAATGACTGGGGTGGATGGGGTCTTTGAACATTTTTAGGGCCTTCCTCTGACACCGCCTGGTGTAGAGGGCTTGGATGGCAGGCAGCTTAGCCCCAGTGATGTACTGGGCCGTACGCACTACCCTCTGTAGTGCCTTGCGGTCAGAGGCCAAGCAATTGCTGTACCAGGCAGTGATGCAACCAGATCGGATGCTCTCGATTTTGCAGCGGTAGAACCTTTAGATCTGTACCTAGGGGAAATGTCACCCCGGACCTCCACAGAAAAAGGGTGAGCTTATTTTGCACAACTAAACTGCGTAAGAGATAAAAGGTGTAGTTTGCCGTCGTAATCGAGAACTGTAGAGCCTGGTGACACAACAGATAAGAAGAAAATGTCAGATAGATTTTTTTTTTTAAAGCAAGAATAGTTTCTCTAAATATTGACAGACAATACCATGGAACTGGTGAAGTTTCCCCCAGGTGCAATAAAGATCTTGGATCAGCTTCCTCTCCCTCAATCGTGACCTTAACCATTACTCACGATCAGTGCCTAGGGCAAACCCCAACTTCAACTAATTTTATGGGTTAAGTTTAGGCAATAAGTTTAAGGTCAGGGTTAGGTTAAGTTTAGAGTTTGGGTTGGATTAGACTGGAAACCTTTAATCGTAAGCCACAATTTACATCCTGCCTTTTATTTTATTTTTTTACCCCTTTCCTCCCCAATTGGTAGTTACAGTCTTGTCCCATCGCTGGAACTCCTGTACGGACTTGGGAGAGGCGACGGTCAAGAGCCAGGAATGAATAAGAATATGTACATAAAAATATATAAATGAGCAATGGCCGAACGGCATAGGCAAGATGCAGTAGAAGGTATAGAGTACAGTATATACATATGAGATGGGTAATGTAGGGTATGTAAACATATAAAAGTGGCATTGTTTAAAGTGGCTAGTGATACATTTATTACCACAAGATGGCAAGATGCAGTAAATGGTACAGAGTACAGCATTTACATATGAGATGAGTTATGTAGGGTATGTAAACATTATATAAAGTGGCAATGTTTAAAGTGGCTGGTGATACATTTATTACATACATTTTTCATTATTAAAGTGGCTGGAGATGATTCAGTATGTTGGCAACAGCCAATAAATGTTAGTGATGGCTGTTAAACAGCCTTGAGATAGAAGCTGTTTTCAGAAGGGACATGAACAGTCAAAACAATGCAAAAGGCTAACATGCAAAAGGCTAACATGCAAAAGGCTAACATGCAAAAGGCTAACACTACTCCTTTCACTATCTCTGTTGTGAACTGGTGGTACAGAGAATGGTGACGTGTTCTTTAACACACTAAAACGTGATGAACACAGAGATGAATAGGTGTACTGTCAACAACTTTATTCTGACAGGGATTCTAGACAGTGCTCCATTCAGAGAGAGGTTCAGATGAACAGACTCCACAGAACTACATCAGGTAAGGACATTTCACCAGTACAGAGGAAAGCTAGCAGGTTTTCTTTACAAAGTGATAACAACATAATTCAAGAAATTGATCATATTTTAAGGGTGATGAGGATGAAACAATCATGTCTAAATGTGTTCACCTTTGGTCTGTAGGTACAAGAGGTCTGTTATTATGTCATGGACAAGAAGGTGCTGGTCCTGTTTCTCTCTGGTCAGTGTCTTTATTAAGGTTTTGTTTTTAAATCCAGATTTTAGATTTTAGTTGACAACATTTATCTGGCAGAATTTTCCATTTACAAGTATTTTCACATATTGAGCTGGAATGGATATCTATAGGCTATAGTAGTTAGAAAATATAATAATTTGTTTGGTAGAAACATTTACAGTGCCTTGCGAAAGTATTCGGCCCCCTTGAACTTTGCGACCTTTTGCCACATTTCAGGCTTCAAACATAAAGATATAAAACTGTATTTTTTTGTGAAGAATCAACAACAAGTGGGACACAATCATGAAGTGGAACGACATTTATTGGATATTTCAAACCTTTTTAACAAATCAAAAACTGAAAAATTGGGCGTGCAAAATTATTCAGCCCCTTTACTTTCAGTGCAGCAAACTCTCTCCAGAAGTTCAGTGAGGATCTCTGAATGATCCAATGTTGACCTAAATGACTAATGATGATAAATACAATCCACCTGTGTGTAATCAAGTCTCCGTATAAATGCACCTGCACTGTGATAGTCGCAGAGGTCCGTTAAAAGCGCAGAGAGCATCATGAAGAACAAGGAACACACCAGGCAGGTCCGAGATACTGTTGTGAAGAAGTTTAAAGCTGGATTTGGATACAAAAATATTTCCCAAGCTTTAAACATCCCAAGGAGCACTGTGCAAGCGATAATATTGAAATGGAAGGAGTATCAGACCACTGCAAATCTACCAAGACCTGGCCGTCCCTCTAAACTTTCAGCTCATACAAGGAGAAGACTGATCAGAGATGCAGCCAAGAGGCCCATGATCACTCTGGATGAACTGCAGAGATGCTCTGGTCAGATGAAACCAAAATTGAACTTTTTGGCAACAATGCAAAACGTGATGTTTGGCGTAAAAGCAACACAGCTGAACACACCATCCCCACTGTCAAACATGGTGGTGGCAGCATCATGGTTTGGGCCTGCTTTTCTACAGCAGGGACAGGGAAGATGGTTAAAATTGATGGGAAGATGGATGGAGCCAAATACAGGACCATTCTGGAAGAAAACCTGATGGAGTCTGCAAAAGACCTGAGACTGGGACGGAGATTTGTCTTCCAATAAGACAATGATCCAAAACATAAAGCAAAATCTACAATGGAATGGTTCAAAAATAAACATATCCAGGTGTTAGAATGGCCAAGTCAAAGTCCAGACCTGAATCTAATCGAGAATCTGTGGAAAGAACTGAAAACTGCTGTTCACAAATGCTCTCCATCCAATCTCACTGAGCTCGAGCTGTTTTGCAAGGAGGAATGGGAAAAAATGTCAGTCTCTCGATGTGCAAAACTGATAGAGACATACCCCAAGCGACTTACAGCTGTAATCGCAGCAAAAGGTGGCGCTACAAAGTATTAACTTAAGGGGCCTGAATAACTTTGCACGCCCAATTTTTCAGTTTTTGATTTGTTAAAAAAGTTTGAAATATCCAATAAATGCTGTTCCACTTCATGATTGTGTCCCACTTGTTGTTGATTCTTCACAAAAAAATACAGTTTTATATCTTTATGTTTGAAGCCTGAAATGTGGCAAAAGGTCGCAAAGTTCAAGGGGGCCGAATACTTTCGCAAGGCACTGTATATGTACAGGTATGCTGGTCGAAAAGTGAGCTGTTTGTTTGTCAGCGTCACACTGCATGGAGAGCACACCGTGGCACAAAGCTCAATTGCAAGCCTGTTTATTCTTCTAACATTGCAAGACAGTCAAGTTTGATACCAAAGTCTCAAGATGTGACGTAGAATGTATTTTTTAAATTTATTCAATTTGCATCGGGGATTTGGGTCCGATGGAAAAAACAGCCCACTCTTCTCGTAAAGGTCGTTATTGAACCAGTACTTCCAACATGTATATAATGTTCCTCACATAGACACTACAGTGAAAATATGAATGAGATAATGGACTTCTCCACAGGGCTCTACACTCTCTCCTCATGCCTTGCTCATGAGTATCACTTTGTGAACATGAATAAGACCTGGACTGAAGCACAGAGATACTGCAGAGAGAAGTACACTGACCTGGCCACCATAGAAAACATGGAGGATATGAACAGACTGATCAACACTGTAGACAGTGGTTATAATGGATCAGCCTGGATAGGGCTGCAGAAGGGAGAGTGGCAGTGGTCTCTGGCAGACAGAGATTACAGTCAGGGATACGTCAACTGGGAAGAGACCGAACCCAATAATGCCGGAGGGAAGGAGGACTGTGTATTTATGAGACGCAGTGGTCAATGGAATGATGCCCCGTGTAACGTTCAACATTTCTTCATCTGCAATGGCAGTAAGTAACCCTATTAGGAACACTGGCTCTTTCCATGACAGACTGACCAGGTGAATCCAGGTGAAAGATATGATCCCTTATTGATGTCAATGGTAAAAATCCATGTCAATCGTTGTAGCTGAAGGGGAGGAGACAGGATAAAGAAGGATGTTTAAAGCCTTGAGACAGTTGAGGCATGGATTGTGTATGTGTGCCATTCACAGGGTGAACGGGCAAGACGAAAAATGTAAGTGCCTTTGAACGGGGTATGGTAGTAGGTGCCAGGTGTCAAGAACTGTGACGCTGCTGGGTTATTATTGCTCAACCGTTTCCCATGTGTATCAAGAATGGTCCACCGCCCAAAGGACATCCAGCCAACTTGACACAACTGTGGGATGCATTGGAGTCAACATGGGCAAGAATCCCTGTTGAATGCTTTCGACACCTGAATCAATGTACACTGCTCAAAAAAATAAAGGGAACACTTAAACAACACAAAGTAACTCCAAGTCAATCACACTTCTGTGAAATCAAACTGTCCACTTAGGAAGCAACACTGATTGACAATACATTTCACATGCTATTGTGCGAATGGAATAGACAACAGGTGGAAACTATAGGCAATTAACAAGACACCCCCAATAAAGGAGTGGTTCTGCAGGTGGTGACCAGACCACTTCTCAGTTCCTATGCTTCCTGGCTGATGTTTTGGTCACTTTTGAATGCTGGCGGTGCTTTCACTCTAGTGGTAGCATGAGACGGAGTCTACAACCCACACAAGTGGCTCAGGTAGTGCAGCTCACCCAGGATGGCACGTCCTGGGTGAGCTGTGGCAAGAAGGTTTGCTGTGTCTGTCAGCGTAGTGTCCAGAGCATGGAGGCGCTACCAGGAGACAGGCCAGTACATCAGGAGACGTGGAGGAGCAGGACCGCTACCTCTGCCTTTGGAGGAGGAGCAGGAGGAGCACTGCCAGAGCCCTGCAAAATGACCTCCAGCAGGCCACAAATGTGCATGTGTCTGCTCAAACGGTCAGAAACAGACTCCATGAGGGTGGTATGAGGGCCCGACATCCACAGGTGGGGGTTGTGCTTACAGCCCAACACCGTGCAGGACGTTTGGCATTTGCCAGAGAACACCAAGATTGGCAAATTCGCCACTGGCGCCCTGTGCTCTTCACAGATGAAAGCAGGTTCACACTGAGCACATGTGACAGACGTGACAGTCTGGAGACGCCGTGGAGAACGTTCTGCTGCCTGCAACATCCTCCAGCATGACCAGTTTGGCGGTGGGTCAGTCATGGTGTGGGGTGGCATTTCTTTGGGGGGCCGCACAGCCCTCCATGTGCTCGCCAGAGGTAGCCTGACTGCCATTAGGTACCGAGATGAGATCCCCAGACCCCTTGTGAGACCATATGCTGGTGCGGTTGGCCCTGGGTTCCTCCTAATGCAAGACAATGCTAGACCTCATGTGGCTGGAGTGTGTCAGCAGTTCCTGCAAGAGGAAGGCATTGATGCTATGGACTGGCCCGCCTGTTCCCCAGACCTGAATCCAATTGAGCACATCTGGGACATCATGTCTCGCTCCATCCACCAACGCCACGTTGCACCACAGACTGTCCAGGAGTTGGCGGATGCTTTAGTCCAGGTCTGGGAGGAGATCCCTCAGGAGACCATCCGCCACCTCATCAGGAGCATGCCCAGGCGTTGTAGGGAGGTCATACAGGCACGTGGAGGCCACACACACTACTGAGTCTCATTTTGACTTGTTTTAAGGACATTACATCAAAGTTGGATCAGTAGTGTGGTTTTACACTTTAATTTTGAGTGCGACTCCAAATCCAGACCTCCATGGGTTGATAAATTTGATTTCCATTGATAATTTTTGTGTGATTTTGTTGTCAGCACATTCAACTATGTAAAGAAAAAAGTATTTAATAAGAATATTTAATTCATTCAGATCTAGGATGTGTTATTTTAGTGTTCCCTTTATTTTTTTGAGCAGTGTGTAATACATGTATATCAAAATATTCAGCAAATATCTGTTGATCGGGGAAATATGATACTGTAGTAGTTCCATCAGAATAACACACAATCTGACTTAATGTCATACTTACATTACAGTGAAAAATTCGAAGGAGTCTTTCCATTTCATTAATGAGGCTAAAACGTGGCACGAGGCGCAGAGTTACTGCAGGAAGTACTACACAGACCTGGCCAGTGTGAGGAACCAGACTCAGAACCATGAGGTAGTGACAGTGGCTGCTGCCAATGAAGGGTGGATCGGCCTGTTCAGAGACTCCTGGAAGTGGTCGGGCGGAAGTAACTCCTCATTCACATACTGGATAAAGGAAAAGCCCAACAATTCCAAAGGAAATCAGGACTGTGCCTCGACAAGGTTGAATAACTTGGGAAGATGGGATGATATGCAGTGTTACATAAACAGTCCCTTCATTTGCTACGGTGGTGAGTTATGCTCCTTTTTTATCACATTCATCCTCAGTACACAAACACTGCTGAGAAGGATCTGTGTCTGTGTCCATGTGTGGTCCTAGGGCTCAGATCCTCTGGGAGATGAGAGGGAAATGGAGAGAAAGGGAGAGGAAATCAGTAGGAGCATACTTAAATTAATCCAGGACACCAGATAAAACAGGAGAATTTCGCCAGATAGGACAGACTGACCCTAGCCCCCCCAGCACATAGATTATTGCAGGATAGATACTGGTTACTGAGATAGGATCAACTAGGCAGGATATAACCCCACCTACTTTACCAAAGCACAGCCCCCCCACCACCACCACCAGAGGGATATCAACAGACCACCAACCTACTACCCTGAGACAAGGCCGAGTATAGCCCACAAAGATCTCCCCACCGCACAAGACCGAGGGGGAGAAAAACCAGACAGGACGGTCATGTCAGTGACTCAACCCACTCAAGTCAAGTATAGACTTAAAGGTTTAGACCGAGTCTGCGTCTCTGACATGGATCGGCAGGCCATTCCATAAAAATGTTGCTTTATAAGAGAAAGCCCTGCCTTCTGCTCTTTGCTTTGAAATTCTAGGCCTGCGTCTTGTATAGGTACATGTGGCTGTCTCTTTGTCTCCGTCTGTCTCTGTTAGCTCCAGTGAAGACACAGCAGGTGGTGAGAGTGAAGCTGACCCCAAAGGACCAGGACATGGACCTGACTGATCCTGACATACAGGAAGCCATCTTGCAGCAGGTGAATTTCACCTTCTCTGCCTCGTTGAAAAATTAGAGCCAGTTTAGTACAAGTGATAAAGTGTGACTGCAGTATCTGGCCATAATATATACCATTGACTACAGATGTGGTACCTGTCATCTATAACGACCAATACAAGTACAGTACATTTAAAACATATTATGCTATTGTTCATAATGTTTATTACCGCCTATGACTGATGCTATAATTTCTTATGTAGCTGTTATAAAGGCTTTATGAATGAGGAATACAGTAAAGTGTTAGCCAGTACTGGCTGCATTGTTGGTAGACTAGTCAGACTAGTTTGTGTTCCAGATAAGGAAAGAGCTGAGGGAGAAGGGGATTTCTGATGACGTCAAACTGAGATGGAAGGAGCAGACCGTTGGAAAGATCTTCCACGAGGAAGAAAATAAGAATTAAAGAGGAGAAACTCAACCGAGTATTAAGCTGGAACTGTAAATACCATTACAGCAGAGACTATGGGGACTTTTCTGACCAACATCCCATTGACAGCCCGACTAATCAAAACCCTGAAAACTAACCCTTACCGTATCCCTAACGTTAACCAACCCCCTAACCCTAACCTTAACTAACCCCCTAACCCTGACCTTAACCCTAACCAACCCTCTAACCCTGACCTTAACCAACCCCCTAACCCTAACCTTAACCAACTCCCTAACCCTGACCTTAACCCTAACCTTAACCAATCCCTTAACCTTAACCTTAACCTCATTTTAGCCAATGTAGAAATTAAATATAGTCGTTCAAGTACCCTTCGTTTCTCCCAACTTTTATATATTAAAATAAAAACGTATATTATTTGAATGTGGTTCTTTATACTCAGTAGCCAACAACAGTTACATATTAATACGGTCAAATTGCATCTGGATTGTTTTCACACTTATTGTTCAAACTATAATTCCAAGAAATATCTAAAAGTTTCAGCTTTCTTGTTATTGATTCAATCTATTTATTTTTCTTGTTGTTTCTAACTGTAAACAACTACTTACTGTACCTTAACATGAAAGAGTGAGTTTGAATTGACATTGTCGGTTAGGGGAAATAGTTGCATCTCTGTGTTTATTCTGTCGTTTTTTTTTCAGGTAGGTTTAACATAACAGTCCCCACAGGGAGAATATGTAAATGGTTGATTTTAAATCTAATTTGTTGATCAGTTGATTGATTGATTGCTTTATTATGTGATTGATTATGTATTGAATAATTATGGGATTTTAATATGTTTTACAGCATTAAAGATTATTTAATTGATAAGGTTTTACTGTGTATGTTTTTCTTCCTAGGATACACCTGTGACGTCATATAATCTACAGTTTATCTGCATGGTTTACCTTGTGCATCTGTTGCCCTTGTTACACATTCAATGACTGGCTATATTTAGAAAATGTAACATTTAAGGAGAATTGACCTGATAATACAATTGTTTCTGACATGCAAGAAAACAGAATAAATTCTATTCTATTCAAGACATTTCATTACCTAGCTCCTGATGATGTAGGACACTGTTGTGAAATTCATTCCATGGAGAGTTTTCACTCTTCCCTTGTAATTGATTCATCAATTAATGTCACTGATTAATTAGGATCTCCCCTCACCTGGTTGTCTAGGTTGTAATTGGACACAAATTGAAAGGAAAAAACAAAAAACCAGCAGACATTCGGCCCTCCATGGATTGAGTTTAGCACCCATGATGTGGTAGGCATTCTATTCATTGTGATGATCTAGGACCGGTTAGTCAAGTTTGGGTAAGGAAAAAGAGAACTGCAAACTATTTCAGGAACCTTCCTGAAGAATAGGCAACACACACACAGAGAGAGAGAGACTCTTGATAGAGAGATTGAGAAAGAGAGAGAGATAGAGAGAGGAAGAAAGAGGTGAGGAGATCATGGTTTCTGCTTTTAATACCGAGGTTGACAAACTGTATAAATATTTATAACACTGGATTATTTGAAGAGTTAAACTTACTTTAAAACTTTAGTTATACTTACTATTATTTCTGTGTTCAAGAAGAGGTCAGATAAAGATTGTCTGCTGGACCAGATGAATGGTGAGATTAAGATATAGAAGTAACACTTTATAACTACCATATTCCAATGAACTATTTATGAATATATTGTAAATCGTTCATAAATTGTTCATCATTATAGCTATTACAAAGCAACAAAAAAAACACTAATGGACCTGATATTCAATGTATAAACCCATTGATATTATCTTTATGACTGAAATGGTGAAAATGTATATGTCGTCGGATATGCCCTTGAATTCTTCAGCGAGCGGTGTGATCATCTTTCAGTTCCAGCCAGGTGAGTCTGTCTGTGTCCCAATAACACCATATTCCCTGTATAGTGCACTACCTTCAAACGGAACCCTATGGGCCCTGGTCAAAAGTAGTGCACTAAAACAGGGATTAAGATGCCATTTGAGAGGCAGCCATACACACTCACAATTATTTGCTTAAAGGCGCACTCTAGATTTTCACAGCGATTTTTAAGCCATTTAAATGAATGATAAATACCAATTGAATTAATTATAAATGACAGTTCAATTAAATTTGAGGGTGGTTACATTTCCCTAGTGTCATCCCTCAGCTTTTTAGGAAACCAAGAGGCAGGGCTGCCATTTTGAATTACAGAGTGGGGATTTAAATCATGAATGCGATATCAAACGTACAGCTATGGAATAAATTTATGTTTAGATTATGATTGAATTTAAGGGTTCATGGTTTCAGTTCAGATTTGTTGGGTTTCAATTGAACAGAAAGAAAGAAATAAATATGTTTAAAAGGAAAAGAACAATAGGTTAGAGGAGATAGAGGAGGAAAATAGATAAATGTCATAAAAAGGAGGACAGACAAATGAGGGATGGATGTGTGAGCGACATAGACAGCAGCAAAGTGGAAGAAGAAGGGAAAAGGAGAGAGAGGGAGAGACCCAGTCAGCCAGACTAACATAAAACAACTTGAAAGACAGGTAAGCTACTTTAAAAAAAACTTCTAACAGTTTTAACAGTTGTTGATATTTTATAACTGATAGCCGGGATCTTTGTATCAAAGGAAGTCATCTGTTCATGCTCTCTTCCCAGTGTAGCCTGGTGTCACTACGGGAACATAGACAAGGTAAGATACCCAGATGTAAACGTTTATTTAGGCCTAAAATATGATTTGAAAAGTGGAAACGGCTTTTCGTGTCATTTGTTTTTTTGTCATTTGTGTTACATATTATTTGAACTGTAGTTTTTGTTCATTTGTTTACAATTCTCCTCATCCACATATTGGTCTTTGACAGAGAGAGAGAAAGAGAGAGAATAAGAGAGAGTGAGAGAGGGAGAGAGAGAGACCTCAGCCTAAACATCAGCACCACAGGTAACTTCCACAAAGCTGTGAACAATCTGAGGGACAAGGCAAGAAGGGCCTTCTATGCCATCAAAAGGAACATACAATTAGATTTAGGCTGGCTAAAAATACTTAAATCAGTTATAGTGTCACTACCTCTGAATGTCGTTACATATAGAACACATTGCCTTTTATGGTTGTGAGTTCTGGGGTCCACACACCAACCAAAAATTCACAAAATGGGACAAACACCAAATTGGAAAAATATCCTCCTGGTAAGCATAAATGGTTAGCATAGCAGAAGTGGTTAATGTTATAGCATTATGGTCTGGTTAGCACTGGTTGGCATATTAGACGTGGTTATAGCATTCGGGCCCGGTTAGCATTAGTAGTTATGGTTAGCATGATTTAGCACTGAGGATTATGTGGGGGGGTTGGAGTTTGAATCTCTATCCATTTTGGCAGAGAAGTTCCTCCCTTTCCACATGGATTTACAGTCAGTCATCCAAGGAAGACAACATCATGATTGTAAAATATCAAAGTTACTCAGAGAACCTGAATGGACTATGCCCTGACTCTGTCCCTCCTTTGTCCTTCAGTATCCCTGGCAACAAGGACAGAGATGCAGGATTGAACCACTACGCAAGACAACCCTTAGGGATACTTGGTGGTTGGGGGAAACAGAACTGGAGACATGAACAGGACTGGTAGTGGGTTCGCTTGGGGTGGAGACAGGGAAGACAGAGGAGACAATGGAGGAGACGGGAGAGGAGACAGGTGATATGAGAGAGAGACAAGCCTGGAGCTGACAGATTTGTCCAGCAGCACAACAGACAATGCTGACTCTAGAGAATGTCTGATTGCAGAGGAAGAAGAGGATGGTGACATCAGCAAGTTAAGGAAGGACATCACAGTGAAAACATTTGGTATCAGGACTCACAGTAATGACATCAGAGATGAGGTCAGCGGAGATTCCAAGAGCCAATCAGTACACGGTGAGCCTCGTGTCTACAGAGAGTTGGGCGTGGCTAGGGTGGAGCTAGCCCCAGAACCACTCAAGGCCCAATTGCCTTTCAAAGAATCTCTGGAGCGCCACCCCCTGGTGATAACCATGGCACCGAATTCAAACCAGACACTGTGAAAATTCAATGTGGATGCAGTTGCTTGCGAAAGTATTCATCCCCCTTGGCATTTTTCCTATTTTGTTGCCTTACAACCTGGAATTAAAATTATTTTTTTGTGGAGTTTGTATCATTTGATTTACACAACATGCCTATCACTTTGAAGATGCAAAATATTTTTTATTGTGAGACAAACTTGAGCATGCATTACTATTCACCCCCCTCCCCCCAAAGTCAATACTTTGTGGAGCCACCTTTTGCAGCAATTACAGCAAAAAGTATCTTGGGTTATGGCAAAACTGCTCCAGCTCCATCAAGTTGGATGGGTTCCGCTGGTGTACTGCAATCTGTGAGTCATACCACAGATTCTCAATTGGATTGAGGTCTGGGCTTTGACTAGGCCATTCCAAGATATTTAAATATTTCCCCTTAAACCACTCGAGTGTTGCTTTAGCAGAACCTCCGTCACCAGTCTCATATCTCTGGAAGACTGAAACAGGTTTGCCTCATGAATTTCCTTGTATTTATGGCCATGCATCACTCTTTCAATTCTGACTAGTTTCCCATTCCCTGTCGATTAAAAAAAATCCCCACAGCATGATGCTACCACCACTACATTTCACTGTGGGGATGATGTTCTCGGGGTGATGAGAGGTGTTGGGTTTGCACCAGACATCGTGTTTTCCTTGATGGCCAAAAAGCTACATTTTAGTCTCATCTGACCAGAGTACCTTCTTCCATATGTTTTGGGAGTCTCCCACATGGCTTTTGGTGAACACCAAACGCGTTTTTTTATTTTTTTATTTAAGCAATGGCATTTTTCTGGCTACACTTCCATAAATCCCAGCTCTGTGGAGTGTACGGCTTAAAGTGGTCCTATGGACAGACACTCCAATCTCTGCAATGGAGCTTTGCATCTCCATCAGGGCTATCT
Source organism: Oncorhynchus clarkii lewisi (assembly GCF_045791955.1). NCBI lineage: Eukaryota > Metazoa > Chordata > Actinopteri > Salmoniformes > Salmonidae > Oncorhynchus > Oncorhynchus clarkii. The sequence continues at coordinate 14,225,864 of NC_092155.1, forward strand.
TTGGTCTCTTTGTTGCCTCTCTGATTCATGCCCTCCTTGCCTGGTCCATGAGTTTTGGAGGGCGGCCCTCTCTTGGCAGGTTTGTTGGGGTGTCATATTCTTTCCATTTTTTAATAATGGATTTAATGGTGCTCCGAGGGATGTTCAAAGTTTTGGATATTTTTTTATAACCCAACCCTGATCTGTACTTCTCCACAACTTTGGAGATCTCCTTGGTCTTCATGGTGCCACTTGCTTGGTGGTGCCCCTTGCTTAGTGGTGTTGCCTTTCAGAACCGGTGTATATATACTGAGATCATGTGACAGATCATGTGACACTTAGATTGCACACAGGTCAACTTTATTTAACAAATTGTGCGACTTCTGAAGGTAATTGGTTGCACCTGATCTTATTTAGGGGCTTCATAGCAAAGGGGGTGAATACATATGCACGCACCACTTTTCTGTTTGGAATATTTTGACATTTTTTGAAACATGTTCTTTTTTTCATTTCACTTCACCAATTTGGACTATTTTGTGTTGTCCATTACATGAAATCAAAATAAAAATCCATTTAAATTACAGGTTGTAATGCAACAAAATAGGATAAATGCCAAGGGGGATGAATAGTTTTGCAAGGCACTGTAAATGCACTGCCAGTCCTGACGATGATTAACTCATCACAGACTCATCACAGACTTTAACAATGGCGCCTTGAAATTAAAAACAAATCCCTACAATCACGACTTTAATCTGGCCGTGATGGACTCCACAACAACCCTTTGCAGCCATAACCACGACAACAACACAACCCCGGGGTGTGTTGCTGCTACAGAGATGTACACAAGGCATTCATAAGGTGTGTATGATTTGGACATTTTAAATCCAGGGATGAAACCCTGGTCTCCGGTGGGGGGAAGCAGTAGCCTGTTAGCCCTCGACCACAGCTCTCTGTAGGTGGAAGGAGGATGATTATAGGCACACAGAAGCCTATGGTCAGTATCAGTCCAAGCTGGTGTCTCCTCCAGACATCTAATGAGAGAAAATAATGGAAACATTACCTTGGTGTCAATAACAGCGAAGGCTGAGTTAATTTGATACAATTGATGATTTACATAAATAGGAAGAATAAACAAACAATAGAAATATCCAACAATTACCATTTAAATCTTCCCAATGGAGACTAGGGTTCAATCAATGTGTCCACCCTTCCCACTGTTTCTCCCACTAGCCAGTCTCCCCACTTGATCTTCTTACTTTATTTCAATGAAGGACATATTAGGTGTTTAGGTGGTTTGATACAATTATTTGCAGAAATGTAAAATTGTCATAAATATGAAAAATGAATTCTGCACTAAATATCTATTTCAAATGTGTATAGTGTGTATAGTGTCGTTGGATTACGCTAGTGTGTGTTTATTTGTCATATTTATGATAAATTGATCTACAACATGAAGGAGCTCTCTTGCTTGAAGTGTTGTGTATTAAATGTATCTTTATATGAATTATATTTCAGTTCATATGGTTTTATCAAAAAATGTATTTCTCTTTCCCTCCCTCCCCCTCCCCCTCTGTCCCTTTCTCTCTCCCTCTACAGGTAGCATTCTTCCAGTTTATGTCTCTGTGTGTGTACATGGTGCAGCCCCTGTCCCTAGCCTGGGCCTTAATGGTGGGCATAGAGACCAGCGTGTCACACATTATCATCATAGGTGACCACCATTAGTGGGCTGTCTTCAGAACAAGTCGAAAGAGATCGAATAAACCCCACTCCCCTCAATTCTGCTAGCAAACTTGAAATCTTTGGACAATAAAATGGACAAGTTATTGGGAAGAATAAACTACCAACGGGACATTAAAAACTGTAACATCTTGTGCTTCACAGAGTCGTGGCTGAACAACGACAATATCAACATACAGCTGGCTGGCTATACAATGTACCGGCAGGATAGAACAGCGGCGTCTGGTAAGACAAGGGGCAGCGGTCTATGTATTTTTGTAAACAACAGCTGGTGCATGATATCTAAGGAAGTCTCGAGCTATTGCTCGCCTGAGGTAGAGTTTCTCATGATAAACTGCAGGCCACACTACGTACCGAGAGAGTTTTTATCTATATTCTTTGTAGCTGTTTGCATACCACCACAGTCTGTGGCTGGCACTAAGATAGCATTGATTGAGATGTATTCCCGCCATAAGCAAACAAGAAAATGCTCACCCAGAGGTGGCGCTCCTAGTAGCCGGGGACTTTAATGCAGGGAAACTTAAATCAGTTTTACCAAATTTCTATCAGCATGTCACATGTGCAACCAGAGGGAAAGAACTCTGGACCACCTACACTCCACACACAGAGACACATACAAAGCTCTCCCTAGCCCTCCATTTGGCAAATCTGACCATAATTCCATCCTCCTGATTCCTGTTTACAAGCAAAATTAAAGCAAGAAGTACCAGTGACTCGCTCAATACGGAAGTGGTCAGATGAAGAAGATGCTAAGCTACAGGACTGTTTTGCTATCACAGACTGGAATATGTTCCGGGATTCCTCCAATGACATTGAGGAGTACACCACATCGATGACATCGTCCCCACAGTGACCGTACATACATACCCCAACCAGAAGCCATGGATTACAGGCAGCATCCGCACTGAGCTAAAGGCTAGAGCTGCCGCTTCCAAGGAGCGGGACTCTAAACCGGAAGCGTATAAGAAATCCCGCTACGCCCTTTGAAGAGCCATCAAACAGGCAAATGGTCAATACAGTACTAAGATCGAGTCTACACCGGCTCTGATGCTTGTCAGATGTGGCAGGGCCTGCAAACCATTGCAGATTACAAAGGGAAGCACAGACGAGAGCTGCCCAGTGACACGAGCCTACCAGACGAGCTAAACTACTTCCATGCTCGCTTTGAGTCAAATAACACTGAAACATGCATGAGAGCACCATCTGTACCGGAAGACTGTGTGATCACGCTCTCCGCAGCCGATGTGAGCAAGACCTTTCCACAGGTCAACATTCACAAGGCCGCAGGGCCAGACAGATTACCAGGATGTGTACTGTGGGCATGCGCTGACCAACTAGCAAGTGTCTTCACTGACATTTTCAACCTCTCCCTGTCCAAGTCTGTAATACCAACATGTTTTAAGTAGACCACTGTAGCGCCTGTGCTCAATAACACTAATGTAACCTGTCTAAATGACTACCGATCCGTAGCACTCACGTCTGTAGCCATGAAGTGCTTTGAAAGGCTGGTCATGGCTCACATCAACACCATCATCCCAGAAACCCTAGACCCACTCCAATTTGCATACCACCCCAACAGATCCACAGATGATGCAGTCTCTGTTGCACTCCACAATGCCCTTTCCCACCTGGACAAAAGGTACACCTATGTGAGAATGCCATTCATTGACTACAGCTCAGCCTTCAACACCATAGGGCCCTCAAAGCTCATCACTAAGCTAAGGACCCTGGGACCTCCCTCTGCAACTGGATGCTGGACCTCTTGACAGGCCGCCCCAGGTGGTAAGGGTAGGTAACAACACATCCGCCATGCTGATCCTCAAGACAGAGGCTCCTCAGGAGTGTGTGCTCAGCCCCCTCCTGTACTCCCTGTTCACTCATGACTGCACGGCCAGGCACGACTCCAACACCATCATTAAATTTGCCGATGACACAACAGTGGTAGGCCTGATCACCAACAACAATGAGAGCCTATAGGGAGGAGGTCAGAGACCTGGCCATGTGGTGCCAGGACAACAACCTCTCCCTCAACGTGATCAAGACAAAGGAGATGATTGTGGACTACAGGACAAAGAGGACCGAGCACGCCCCATTCTCATCAACGGGGCTGCAGTGAAGCAGGTTGAGAGCTTCAAGATCCTTGATGTCCACATCACCAACAAACTAACATGATCCACTACAGAGGGTGCAAATACATCACTGGGGCCAAGCTTCCTGCCATCCAGGACCTCTATACCAGGCGGTGTCAGAGGAAGGCCCTAAAAATTGTCAAAGACTCCAGCCACCCTAGTCATAGACTGTTCTCTCTGCTACCACACGGCAAGCGGTTCCAGAGCGCCATGTCTAGGTCCAAGAGGCTTCTAAACAGCTTCTACCCCCAAGCCATAAGACTCCTGAACATCTAGTCAAATGGCTACCCAGACTAATTATATTGCCCCCCTCCCCCATCCCACCCCCTCTTTACACCACTGCTACTCTCTGTTGTCATCTATGCATAGTCATAGTCCTATTAATCATTCCCCTTTAGTTTGATAGTTACACACAAACCCTCCTCATGCCCCTCCCCCTGACAACAGGAGCATCTCCTCCTGTCTGTGTTGCCATGGTACACCGCCATGGAGCTGAAGACAGAGATCATCAAATGACTGTCAGAGAATAAAGACAAAGGACAGAACTTCCACAGTCTGTACATCCGTCAACACAAAGACGTCAGGTCAGGAAGTGTGTCTGTACATCCGTCAACATAACAACGTCAGGTCAGGAAATGTGTCTGTACATCCGTCAACACAAAGACGTCAGGTCAGGAAGTGTGTCTGTACATCCGTCAACATAACAACGTCAGGTCAGGAAGTGTGTCTGTACATCCGTCAACACAAAGACGTCAGGTCAGGAAGTGTGTCTGTACATCCGTCAACATAACAACGTCAGGTCAGGAAGTGTGTCTGTACATCCGTCAACATAACAACGTCAGGTCAGGAAGTGTGTCTGTACATCCGTCAACACAAAGACGTCAGGTCAGGAAGTGTGTCTGTACATCCGTCAACATAACAACGTCAGGTCAGGAAATGTGTCTGTACATCCGTCAACATAACAACGTCAGGTCAGGAAATGTGTCTGTACATCCGTCAACACAAAGACGTCAGGTCAGGAAGTGTGTCTGTACATCCGTCAACATAACAACGTCAGGTCAGGAAATGTGTCTGTACATCCGTCAACACAAAGACGTCAGGTCAGGAAGTGTGTCTGTACATCCGTCAACATAACAACGTCAGGTCAGGAAGTGTGTCTGTACATCCGTCAACATAACAACGTCAGGTCAGGAAATGTGTCTGTACATCCGTCAACACAAAGACGTCAGGTCAGGAAGTGTGTCTGTACATCCGTCAACACAAAGACGTCAGGTCAGGAAATGTGTCTGTACATCCGTCAACACAAAGACGTCAGGTCAGGAAGTGTGTCTGTACATCCGTCAACACAAAGACGTCAGGTCAGGAAATGTGTCTGTACATCCGTCAACACAAAGACGTCAGGTCAGGAAATGTGTCTGTACATCCGTCAACATAAAGACGTCAGGTCAGGAAATGTGTCTGTACATCCGTCAACATAACAACGTCAGGTCAGGAAATGTGTCTGTACATCCGTCAACATAACAACGTCAGGTCAGGAAGTGTGTCTGTACATCCGTCAACATAAAGACGTCAGGTCAGGAAATGTGTCTGTACATCCGTCAACATAAAGACGTCAGGTCAGGAAATGTGTCTGTATATCGTCAACATAAAGACGTCAGGTCAGTTTTGTCCTGGAGGCAGCTCTGCAGAGTGGTCACTATCTTGTTTAGCCACAAAGTCATAAAATCTGATTTTAAACCTACAGTAACCCTAGCATTAACCCTAACCTCAACCACACTGCTAACCTTATACCTAATCCTAACCTTAAATTAAGACCAAAAATCGAATTTTTAAAAACTATTTACGATATAGCCAATTCTGACTTCGCAGCTTGGAGATTTAGCGGAAAGATTCATCCCAATAAACTTCAACCTGCTTTTTTGGGGAGTTGCTCTCATCTTCCCAATGATCTGTTACTTTGGCCAGCACACCTAAATACTATCAGAGGACCGAGCAGAGTCACATTGATTCCCCTACTGTATCTTCTTGGCTCTGTGTAGTATTCTGTATTCTGACATCATGGGGTTTACTAAGCTGGCCACCTGTTCTCCAGAGGAGCTGGTGGGAGTCCTTAACAAACTCTTCAGCAGGTTGGATGACATTGCCAAGGTGACATATCATTTCAACAACAGCTGAATAGATCCCGATGGCGTACGCTCACTCAAACATCATCACATACTACTCAGGGTACCGTGTAAAAACTCTCCATCACTGACTCTCTAACTATTTCTTTATCTCTCTCTCTCTCCCGTCCTCTTCTCCCCCTCACACCCTCCCTGCCTAAATCTCTGGATCACTCTCACCCCTCCCTCTCTCCCTCTCTGCCCCCTCTCCCTTCTCTCTCTCTACTTCCCTCTCTTTCTTTCTCTCCCTCCCTCACGTCCTCCTTACCTCCTGCCCTCTATTTCCCTCCCACCCTTACACCCTCCTTATCTCTCTCTCTATCTCTCTCCAAAATAATTAGTGTTTGCGTATCAAGATCCTGGGTGACTGTTACTACTGTGTGTCCGGTCTGCCAAACACCATCCCCACCCATGCTAGGAACTGTGTTCAGATGGGGCTTTACATGTCAGTCTGCCAACCAACCAATCACTGCTCTTCATCACCTCTCACATACCATGCTCTCTCCTTCATCTGTATCTGCCTGTCATTCAACTCCATGTATCGCCTCCATCTATCACCTCCATGTATCACCTCCATGTATCACCTCCATGTATCGCCTCCATCTATCACCTCCATGTATCACCTCCATGTATCACCTCCATGTATCGCCTCCATCTATCACCTCCATGTATCACCTCCATGTATCGCCTCCATCTATCACCTCCATGTATCACCTCCATGTATCACCTCCATGTATCGCCTCCATCTATCACCTCCATGTATCACCTCCATGTATCACCTCCATATATCATCTCCATGTATCACCTCCATGTATCACCTCCATGTATCGCCTCCATCTATCACCTCCATGTATCACCTCCATGTATCACCTCCATGTATCGCCAAATCCCGAGCTGACAAGGTAAAAACATGTCGTTCTGCTCCTGAACAAGACAGTTAACACACTGTTCCTAGGCTGTCATTGAAAATAAGAATTGATTCTTAACTGACTTACCTAGTTAAATAAAGGTAAAAAGATATATACAGTATAAATCTGTATCATGTAGATAAATCAATCATTTATCTCAATCACTAATCTACTTTCTCTATTAATTATTTTATTGGCTCTGTTTCTGATAAATCAACTTGTCTCGCTGGCAACGCAGAAATAATTTACAAATAATTTAACCTTGTCATATCTCTGTAGTAAACTACGGGAGGCTACAGGTGTGGAGATCAGTATGAGAGTGGGCGTGCACTCCGGCAACATTCTCTGTGGCGTAATTGGTCTACAGAAGTGGCAGTACGATGTCTGTTCACATGACGTGACCCTGGCCAATCATATGGAGTCTGGGGGCATGCCAGGGTAAGGAACCAGGAAGCTGATGTGTTTGTTTTATGAACTGTTATAAAGGTGTAATAAGCTTTTTAAGTCTCATACTGTACTTGGGTTAAAAACCCATGTGGTATGTGTGTGTTATGATAGCTTTATGCAAGTGTGTGTTCAGGTGTGCACAACGTTACAGATCATTCAGACAGAAATTTCTTAGGTAGTACAGATATGATTGTTTACCATGCAGAATACGGCGTTGTGTCAGTTCTATTCAGTACAATTCTAACTGCAATGTTTCCCACCCAAGGTGTGTCCACATCACAGAGGAGACACTGGGTCACTTAGCTGGGGCATACCAAGTGGACACTGACGGGGGGAGCTGGGACTTTCTGCTAAAGGGGAGGAAAACCTACCTGGTGGTCGACCCACATAAGGAAGAGACGACCTCTAAGAAGAAGGAAGAGGTGTCTGCAATGTGCATGTTTTAGAACCTGTTGTTGTGTGTATTGATGTGTTTATGTACAGTACCAGTCAAAAGTTTGGACACACCTACTCATTCAAGGGTTTTTCTTTATTTTTACTATTTTATTACATTGCAGAATAATAGTGAAAAGATCGAAACTATGAAATAACACATGGAATCATGTAGGAACCAAAAAAGATTCTTCAAAGTAGCCACCTTTTGCCTTGATGACAGCTTTGCACACTCTTGGCAATCTCTCAACCAGCTTCATGAGGAATGCTTTTCCAACAGTCTTGAAGGAGGTGTGTTTTTGTTGAAAAACAAATAATAATCCCACTAAGCGTAAACCAGATGGGATGGCATATCGCTGCAGAATACTGTAGTAGCCATGCTGGTTAAGTGTGCCTTGAATTCTAAATAAATCACTGACAGTGTCACCAGCAAAGCACCCCCACACCATCACACCTCCCCCTCCATGCTTCACGGTGGGAAATACACATGTGGAGATCATCATCATTCACCTACTCTGTGTCTCACAAAGACATGGTGGTTCAAACCAAAGGACAGATTTCCACCGGGCTATTGTCCAATGCTTGTGTTTCTTGGCCCAAGCAAGTCTCTTGTTATTGGTGTCCTTTAGTAGTGGTTTCTTACAGCAATTCGACCATGAAGGCCTGATTCACACAGTCCCCTCTGAACAGTTGATGATGAGATGCGTCTGTTACTTGAACTCTGTGAAGCATTGATTCGGGCTGCAATCTGAGGTGCTGTTAACTCCAATGAATTCATCCTCTGCAGCAGAATTAATGCTGGGTCTTCCTTTCCTGTGGCGGTCCTCATGAGAGCCAGTTTCATCATAGCGTTTGATGGTTTTTGCGACTGCACTTGAAGAAACTTTCAAAGTTCTTGAAATTTTCCGGATTGACTGAATTTCATGTCTTAAGGTAATGATAGACTGTTGTTTCTCTTTGCTTATTTGAGCTGTTCTTGCCATAATATGGACTTGGTATTTTACCAAGCACACACATACTGGAATTCACAAACAAACACACACACACTTTAACTCACTGTGTTTTTCTCTCTATAGCTCTTTTTACCTGGATACAACCGTACGTACAACTCCTATGACAAAACACCACTACATAACCTCCCTCTCTCTATACACTGTCCCTGTGAGTACCTCTTCAATCCATCAAGCAATCAACCAGTCAATTCATCAATTATAATCTTACCTGAAACATGAACACTTTCGTTAGCCCCCTGGGGGAATACCTAGGCTTTAGCTCAGTAGGCTAACCTAACACATGGTTGTGGCCTGAAGACGACCCAGGTTTGTCATAAGGTGCTTAATATCTAGTCTAATATCAGTCACTGGTGATCACTCTCTTTCTCCCCCCTCATCAGATCTTTTTCAGAGCTGATCTGATTGGTCAAAAAGACCAATTAGTGGAAAAAATAATCCGAATTCGGCTGTCTGTGTGAACGCAGCCATAGAGAGAGAGACACACACACACACATTGCTCTACAATGACACCAAGTAAGACTGGATAACAGGTAGTAACATAGAAACACACACCTTTAGCAACAGCTTTCATCAAAGCCACTTCAGTATCACGTAACCTCATACAGAGTATCTCATTACATTAGTCAACGAAGCCTGAGGCGGTGTTATCTCCTTGGCCCTTTGTTTAAGCTGCGTGAACAAACAGAGATAAAATGATACTATCGTCTGGGTTCCACCATCTGGACTCACAGAGTGACAGACAAAAGGCATGAAACTCAAACCAGGGTTGAGTCAGACATGTGTGTCCAGTTTGTGGAACCCTCTCTCTCCTTCCCTCTCCCTCCCTCTCTCTCTCAGGAAAGTGAGTTTGAATATGTTTTTTAAAAGACTGACATCACAGAGGAGAGGAGAACAAGGGAAAGACGGACAATTGCATGGTAGCTCAAAGTGTGTGTTTGTATTTCCCCAGGCCTGGAGTCCTAAAGGACCCTAAGATCATGGCTGGAGTTGTGTTGTATTTCCCCAGGCCTGGAGTCCTAAAGGACCCTAACATCATGGCTGGAGTTGTGTTGTATTTCCCCAGGCCTGGAGTCCTAAAGGACCCTAACATCATGGCTGGAGTTTCGTTGTATTTCCCCAGGCCTGGAGTCCTAAAGGACCCTAAGATCATGGCTGGAGTTGTGTTGTATTTCCCCAGGCCTGGAGTCCTAAAGGACCCTAACATCATGGCTGGAGTTTCGTTGTATTTCCCCAGGCCTGGAGTCCTAAAGGACCCTAAGATCATGGCTGGAGTTGTGTTGTATTTCCCCAGGCCTGGAGTCCTAAAGGACCCTAAGATCATGGCTGGAGTTGTGTTGTATTTCCCCAGGCCTGGAGTCCTAAAGGACCCTAACATCATGGCTGGAGTTGTGTTGTATTTCCCCAGGCCTGGAGTCCTAAAGGACCCTAACATCATGGCTGGAGTTGTGTTGTATTTCCCCAGGCCTGGAGTCCTAAAGGACCCTAACATCATGGCTGGAGTTTCGTTGTATTTCCCCAGGCCTGGAGTCCTAAAGGACCCTAACATCATGGCTGGAGTTTTGTTGTTCATCTTCTATTACACCTGTCTGTTCATACGTGCATGCGTGCTTGTCACTGTCACGACTTCCGGCGTTCGGTGGTTGACGTCCCCGGCTTTCTAGCCATCGCCGCTCCACTTTTCAGTTATCCATTTGCTTTGTCTTGTTTTACACACCTGGTTAACATTTCCCAATCACACTGCATGTATTTATTCTTCTGTTCCCCCTCATGTCTTTGTGTGATATTGTTTGTGTGTTACGTGTTTTGTAACGCGCCAGGCTGGCATTCGTTATTTCCGTGTTATTTTCACGAAGCTTGTTTGAATCGTTAAACATTGATGTTTTGTGACTGTTTTTGCGTGCTTTACACGTTGCCTTGTTGGCTGGAGGTTTTTGATGCAGCTGCGTCCGTCTGTAATCTTTCTCCTGTAATAAACAATTCTCTGCTCTCCTGCACCTGACTTCACCAAAAGTATGCACACGCCTGACAGTCACACCCATGCCTTTCTGCTTTCATGTGTGTGTGTGTGTGTGTGTGTGTGTGTGTGTGTGTGTGTGTGTGTGTGTGTGTGTGCACGCGCACATGCAAGTGTGTAGCTGTACTGTATGCGTTTGTGTTTTGATTGTGTTTGTTTAAACCGTGTGTGTGTGTTTTAATTGTGTTTGTTTAAACCGCGTGTGTGTGTTTTTTTAAACTGTGTGTGTGTTCTTCAGGTGAACTGGGCTGTCGTGTGTTCCTGCTGGAGCAGTGTTTAGGACAGAGAGAGATGAGATGGAGAACGTTAACAAATTACTACTGCAGAATGTCCTGCCCCTTCATGTAGCATCTAAATTCATGGCAAAGGCCATACACAACCAGGAAAGTGTGTGTGTGTGTGTGTGTGTGTGTGTGTGTGTGTGTGTGTGTGTGTGTGTGTGTGTGTGTGTGTGTGTGTGTGTGTGTGTGTGTGTGTGTGTGTGTGCGACGTGGTCTAACGAGTGCGCTGAGAGTCGGGGAGCAAGTTCAGGGAGTGAGTGTTTTAATAAATTAACAAAACAAAAAAACACGAAACACAAACAACGCACCGACATGAAAAGAGAGTCAATGACACCTGAGGAAAGACAGATATAGGGAAGATAATCAAAGAGTTGATGGAGTCCAGGTGAGTGTCATGAGGTGCTGGTGCATGAGATGATGGTGACAGGTGTGTGGGATAATCAGCAACCTGATGACCTCGAGGCCGGAGAGGGCGTATACGTGACACCCGGACTCAAGTACAATTTGAAATCATTTAAAATACTTAAGTTCGATTGAGCTGCCTGTTGCAATTTAATTATTACAAAAGTCCCAAAAGTGCAAATGCCCACATGGCACTCCCGTCAGGCTAAAGCAAATGTTGTAAAGCTTTGAAATAGTAGTGGAAGCCAGGTCTGGAGACGACAGAGGGTCAGTCTGACTGCCCCGAGCAACACTGTAACGGTGATAGGGCCACTTCATGCAAATGACCAACCAAACCATGTATATATAACATGGTTGTGTATATAATGTGTGTGTGTTGTGATATGACATTATGAAGTGTTTTGTGTGTATATATAATGTGGTTGTGTCAGTGTTATATAATATAATGTGTGTGTGTGTTGTGTTTGCCTCGGTACCCCAGTTTAAGGACTTCTACAACGAGCGCAAAGTGAACCGAGATGGACTGCAGTGTCTACACTTCCTCAACGAGATCATCTCAGACTTTGATGAGGTACAAATATTCCCTATAAAGGTTAAATAAAAAGGGTCTGGGTACAAAAGTAGTGAACTATAGGGAATAGAATCCCACTTCAGAGTTTGGTCTGGAACTCGGAAGGGAAGAAGGGCCTGGAGATTTTCTTCAACTGCTAACCTGACCATGAACTGACCATTAGTTTGTTACCAAATGTACCCTTTCTCTTTCTCTGCCTCCCCCTCTCTCTCAACCCCTCTGTCTCTAGCAGCTTCTCTCTCAACCCCTCTGTCTCTAGCAGCTTCTCTCTCAACCCCCTCTGTCTCTAGCAGCTTCTCTCTCAACCCCTCAGTCTCTAGCAGCTTCTCTTTCAACCCCTCTGTCTCTAGCAGATTCTCTCTCAACCCCTCAGTCTCTAGCAGCTTCTCTCTCAACCACTCTGTCTCTAGCAGCTTCCCTCTCAACCCCTCTGTCTCTAGCAGCTTCTCTCTCAACCCCTCTATCTCTAGCAGCTTCTCTCTCAACCCCCTCTGTCTCTAGCAGCTTCGCTCTCAACCCCTCAGTCTCTAGCAGCTTCTCTCTCAACCCCTCTGTCTCTAGCAGCTTCTCTCTAAGCCAAAGTTCTGTTCTGTGGAGAAGATTAAGACTATTGGCAGTATCTACATGGCAGTACCTACATGGCAGTACCTACATGGCAGTACCTACATGGCAGTACCTACATGGCAGCTGCTGGACTGACCAATCCTGCTATAGGGGAAGAGCGAAAGGTTGTATATACAGTATATCACAAAAGTGAGTACACCCCTCACATTTTTGTAAATATGGCCAAGACCATACAGCGGTTTAACTGGACAGGTCCCACTCAGAACAGGCCTCGCCATGGTCGACCAAAGAAGTTGAGTGCACGTGCTCAGCGTCATATCCAGAGGTTGTCTTTGGGAAATAGACGTATGAGTGCTGCCAGCATTGCTGCAGAGATTGAAGGGGTGGGGGGTCAGCCTGTCAGTGCTCAGACCATACGCCGTACACTGCATCAAATTGGTCTGCATGGCTGTCATCCCAGAAGGAAGCCTCTTCTAAAGATGATGCACAAGAAAGCCCGCAAACAGTTTGCTGAAGACAAGCAGACTAAGGACATGGATTACTGGAACCATGTCCTGTGGTCTGATGAGACCAAGATAAACTCATTTGGTTCAGATGGTGTCAAGCGTGTGTGGTGGCAACCAGGTGAGGAGTACAAAAACAAGTGTGTCTTGCCTACAGTCAAGCATGATGGTGGGAGTGCCATGATAACAACCCCAAACACACCTCCAAGACAACCACTGCCTTGCTAAAGAAGCTGAGGGTAAAGGTGACGGACTGCCAAGCATGTCTCCAGACCTAAACCCTATTGAGCATCTGTGGGGCATCCTCAAATGGAAGGTGGAGGAGTGCAAGGTCTCTAACATCCACCAGCTCTGTGATGTCGTCATGGAGGAGTGGAAGAGGACTCCAGTGGCAACCTGTGAAGCTCTGGTGAACTGGCAGTGCTGGAAAATTATGGTGGCCACACAAATTATTGACACTTTGGGCCAATTTGGACATTTTCACTTAGGGGTGTACTCACTTTTGTTGCCAGCGGTTTAGACATGAATGGCTGTGTGTTGAGTTATTTTGAGGGGACAGCAAATTTACACAGTTATACAAGCTGTACACTCACTACTTTACATTGCAGCAAAGTGTAATTTCTTCAGTGTTGTCACATGAAAAGATATACTCAAATATTTACAAAAATGTGAGGGGTGTACTCACTTTTGTGATTTACTGTAGATAGCTCTGTTCTGCCTCACTGGGTCGAATTCAAATACTTACAAAAAAATATGCCCTTACTTACTCTCTTCCCTGAGATAGTCAGGGATTTGTATGTGATTGGATGAGAGAATGAAAGGTAACTTGTCATGTCATTGTTTTTACCAATCAAATCTTGTCAATGAGTGGAAGTGTTCTCTTGTTCTCTGTCTCCCTCTGTAGGGCTGTGATGTGTCCTACAGCCATGTGCGCAGCATGGTAGAGTTTGCCATCGCTCTGAAGAACAACCTGGAGTCCATCAACCAACACTCCTTCAACAGCTATAAACTACGAATCGTTGAGTCTGTCTGGCTGGCTGGCCAGTGGGACAAGGAAATATGGCCTGACTCATTTCATCTTTACGATTCCTTGTCGTCTCTCCTTGCCTGATTCTCAAAATGTATTGGAGAAGAAAGTCAGAGGGAAGGGACCTTCTCCTTCAGTAAGGTTGAGGATGCACAGAATCAAGAAAAGACTAAAAGAGATTGAGCCTTAACTTTGTAACCATCTCCCCATTCCAACTTACGTTCTAATGTTCTCTTTAAAATGGATAAACCATGGTCGAAACCACAGTATGATATCTGGGGGAACTCTGTCTGTGTGTGTGTGTGTGTGTGTGTGTGTGTGTGTGTGTGTGTGTGTGTGTGTGTGTGTGTGTGTGTGTGTGTGTGTGTGTGTGTGTGTGTGTGTGTGTGTGTGTGTGTGTGTGTGTGTGTGTGTGTGTGCACGCCTGCCTGCCTGCGTGCGTGCGAGAGAGAGAGAGATATGTATCCCACTGCAGGTGGAGTGACTAAGAGAGGAGTCATCTCCGGTAAGGGTGAATTCAACACTGACTGACCAATCAGCTCCTCTGTTCTGACCTCTCCAACCAATCATCAACACTCACCCGACCAAACAATTTTGTGTTAGAAATGCCCGCGTTGATTTCTGGTTCCAGTAGGTTCCTTTCTGTTTTCTGAAGACGTTAAACCACAATCCAGACTGTCAAATATATATATACTTGGTTGGCGATAATTTGTGATCATTTATTCATTGTGTTTTTAATGACTCTCTACTCATGTACTACTTACTCTATGTATCTATGTGTGATCTTTGTATAGCAGACACCTAACCAAAGACCTTTAACAACATCCTCTTATTACTAATGACAGACACACAGAGTGGGTTCAAGGCAATACATGACATTGAAAGGGCCTTCTTGGGAAATGACAGAGTATATGGAAACTCTAGATTGGTTCCCTTAAAGGGATGTTTGAAATAAGTGGTGCTGCATATAATCAGAATGGTGTTATGTTACTGAAATGGATGAGGAGGTTCTGGCCAGTAGGCTTCTCTGCCAAATGTATTGAAACATTCACACATAGCTACACCTTTGGCCTGAGAATGCAATATAACTTATGATAATGCAATTATTTGTTTTGTACTGAGTTTGTATTAAAGAGATTAATATGTGTTGTCTATTCTGAACTACCTTATAATAAAAGCTTGCTTGACTATAAATGAATGCATATAAAAATGAACTTAGATGTGGGAGATTTTGTAATTACTTCTAAGCAATCAAATTCTTTAAATACTGGTAGTGCATTACTACTTTAGTAAGATTATGATAATGTGTAGCCTATTAGTTCGTACTCAAAGTGTCATGAAGCTCAAAGAACCAGGCCTACCTTTTTATTCTCGATACGTCAGTTTCCGACATGAACTGAGAGCTGTGGAATTTCCCCTCTGTTTAAGCCACACCCACAGACCTCTCTGACTGGCCAGAACGATTTATATGTAAAACTCTTCTCGCTCGTTATTGGTCCTCATTCTGTTTTGGGACATTTCGTGAGTTATGTTATATGAAAGTTTTGGTTGATCTAAAAGTTGGTGAAATTGGTAAGTGTTGTTATTATTAACTGTCAAATAATGTGTAAATATATTAGTTTCAGGCGAGTTTTAACCGATATGGCACCTGTTTCCCATTCGTCATGGTTTGTGAGGTAGAATGACTCGTTTTGGTAGCTAATTTAGTAACGCGTCAGAATCGTCAGGTAGCGTGACCGTAGCTACCAGACATGTTCAACATTGCGATGTGGGCTGTTGTAGAGTTATGGCTAGAAGGATTCCAGCTTTTGTCAAATTTACGTCAAAAGTATATATATACATTTTAGCTAACCCTAACCCTTTTCCTAACCTTAATTAGCTTGATTCCCCTAACAGCTACGTCAATTCTCCCTACCTATTGGGGAAAGTCTAATCTGACAAAAACTGGATCCTTTCTAGCCATAAGCATACGTCTGATAGACGCCCAAAATCCTGTAACTACATTCACGCGAGATTCAGCTCTGGTCCGAGATTAGGTTATGGTAAAATGTGCAGGTTATGTTTTATAACTAGTTTATAATCTACCTTTTTGAGGCTATGTTGTGCCATTTAGTGACCGCACCATCAATGCCACAAGATACACCCACCTGCTCTATTCACACAGATTGGGGCTGATGGATAGGTGAGTTTACTCAACTGAGGACACATACTCACAGCACAATGTCTGGGGCCCAGGACCACAAGAGACGGCAACCCCCAAAGATGTACTTGGTGGTCTCCAACCTAAAGATTCAGGACCAGTTGGAAGGTACCATCCGACTGCTACGCGGGAACCTCTGTCAGGAGCAAGAGGGGGGAAGGAGCAGGGGCGACCAACTGTGGGTAAAGGTAAGAAAAGGAATGAATACTTTATCACGCCTGTCTTCTCTCTTCCTTGTGTTTGAATATTCTCTCTTCTCTTCCTCTTTCTTTCTCTGCTCTCCCTCCCTCTTTCTCTGCACTCTCTTTGTCCTTGTCTCCCACCACCCTCCATCCCTCTCTCGCTCTCTCCTACTCTCTTGCTCTCTCTCTCTCTCGCTCTCTCTCTCTCCCTTCCTCCCTCTCTCTCCTTGTCCCCCACTACCCTCCGTCTCTCCCTCCCTTCTTCTCTCTCTCTCCCTTCCCCTGTCTCTTCCTCTCTCTCTCTTCCTCTCTCTCCCTTCCGCTCCCTTCCTCTCTCTCTCTCTCTCTCTCTCTCGCGCGCTTCCTCTCTCTCCTTGTCCCCCACCACCCTCTCTCTCCCTTCCCCCCTCTCTCTCTCTCGCGCTTCCTCTCTCTCCTTGTCCCCCACCACCTTCTGTCTCGCTCTCTCTTTCTCTCTCTCGCTCTCCATCAGGTATTTGACAATACCAGTATGTCAAGACTGTCAAGCAGCTGAAGATTGACAAGTTATACACTCCTCTCATTTCTTTCTCTCTCCCTCAGGTGTTAGACTATGGTTGTATGGTAAAGATTGACAAACAGCTGCTTATAGAAGTCCCCACCGACCTGACCGGCCTATTGGAGCCTGTATCTGATCCAGAGTCCCGCCTCAATTTGCTCATTAACCCCAAGCAACTTTACCGATTGGCTGCCTTGCCCCTAGGCACCCCCCTCTATGTCCAGATGGGCCAACCAGGAGAGTTGGCGGAGGCGGAGCTGAGGTATCGAGGACCGCTGACCAGAGGAAGTACTGCTGTGTTGTTTGGGGTGCAGCTGAAGGTATTGTTGCTAACGTGGTGTTTTTAGCTATAGACAACAGATAATAACAACAAACTTTCACTCTTTGATGATTGTCTTGAAAATCATTTTACTTGTATTTTAGTTAGCCACTGTCACACAGTAGTTACCAAAATTGTCAAATGACTCGGGTCTAGCTTTCTCTCTCTCTCTCTCTCTCTCTCTCAGGACTCAGCAGTGGGTAGAGGCAACAGTAATGGTTCTTACAAAGGCCACCAGCTCTTCACCTGTCCCGAAGCCTCCGCCCTCTTCCTACCGGCCAATCAGATTAGGCTACGACGCTGGTCCCGTGCCAATGACGACCATCACAACAACGCTCTTCCTCCTCAGCCTCAACCCCCCATTGGTAACATCATTGCTAGAACGGCCGAATCGTCTCCCAGCCTGGCCCCAGTCCCAGTCCTGGCTCGAAACCCCAGCTCCCCACCACCCTTCCAGGTGGGCCACAGGGTGTGCTTCCCTCTGGAGGATACTGTCCATGGGGGAGAGGTGAGGTTCTGTGGGGCCCTGCCTGGACGGACCTCCACTGGGGTGTTCGTAGGAATCCTGCTGGTCAGTATTACTGCTGGAGGGTGCGGCTGTATATAAAAATACAATCGGTGTGATTATACACATTTTAGATTTTATAGTCATTATTGTGTATTAAGACACCCAAAATACAGTGTTTTGTGGATAACATTCACACATGTTTAGGCTATATTCTTCATCTAACAGTCAATGTTTCCTGTATATTTGCGCTAATCAGTTTGTTTATACGCAGGACAATGCGGTTGGTAACTGGGATGGCTCATATAAAGGAGAGAAGTTGTGCTCCATCTCCTCTTCTCTGTATGGTTGCCTGCTACCCATCTCCAAGGTGTCCCCTGGTACGTCACTCCCTGGTTCAAATGTTACGGCAGATCAGAGATCCTGTTTGGTTTACTGTTGAGTTACTATTATGACAGTTATGAGAGAGGGTGTAATTGGAAAACAAAACGTTGTGGAAAATCATGACTGTTAGATGACTGACGTCCTCCCTTCCTTTACCCCTGATTCTCTTTCATTTTCCTCCTACCGGGCTTTGAATTGTGTGCTGTGTTTGACTGTTGACCTCTACTGACCCCCCCCCCCCCCCCCCCCCCCCCCCCCCCCCCCGCAGAACCAAGGTCACGCCGCCACACTCCCCCCCTCCAGAACCCCAAACCGGTCCTCAAACCCACCCAACCACCTGCTCCTGTATCCTCACCTGCCTCCACCCCAAAGATCGCTCTGATGCCCCCCCAACTCCTCTCAGCCAAACTGGCCTTAAAACCTCCACCCCTCCCCAGCCCCAAACCTTTCATGAAAACTCACCCCCTTCCCCCAACCCCTCCCACCATCAAACCACAAACCCTGCCCTCCCCGACCACCAACCAACCACAGCTCTTGAACGGTTCGCCCGGTCCCCTCTCTCCGGGTCGAGGTGACGGATTGGACGCTGAGGAGAACGGAGACGCGGGATTGGAGGTTGAGTTGGAGGTGGGGTCCATGGTGGAGGTGAATGACCCACCCCTTTTTGGAGTGATTCGTTGGATTGGACGAATCATTGGAGTTTCACAACTGGTGTCAGGAATTGAGCTGGTACGGTAACACTGTCAACACTGTCACTGTGTGTCATCAACTCCCTGTAATTCCATCAACTCTGTAATTGTGTCATGTCAATCAGTGTATGACAACGTTGTAAAGCAGCGGTATTCAAGCATTTTCAACTAAGGCACCCTTAAAAACTCAAAAAATGTCTAGTGTGTGTTCGTAACATATTTATCTGCTTACTTTCCTCTCTCAGGACCAGGAACTGACCGCTGGAACAGACGGCAGTTACCTTGGCGAACGCCACTTCCGTTGCCCTGCCAACAAGGGGCTGTTCGTCAAACTCCGGAACTGCAGGCGGGATTCCAGATTCCCTGCCCCTGAGACACCGGTCAATCAGGTGGAGCGCTGCAACTCCATAGGTGTGTTGTGTGTGTTATCTGTGTGTGTGTGTTGTCTTGCCTGACTCATGCAACTCCCTTGAGATGAATGAGCTAGCCTAGGTTCCCACTGCTTCAGGTCTATGACCTACAGGTGCCGCCCTTCCAGCGCAGTCCGGATGCCAGCAACCCGCTGATTCCAGCCGCGGCACCGGCGTAGTTCTTGGCAGCCGACAGCTGGAGTGGGAGAAACATTTTTTTGTTAAAAAGCACTCAACCGGGCGTCCAACTCCGGGGTAGGGGAAGCATAAGACCAGGGGAACTAGAGGGAGAGTATAGTTTCTCCTCTCTGCAACTGTTTTTAGTTTTACACCCACGGGTGCGCGTCACGAACCGTTCACCTGTGAACCTGAAGTTACTCACCCTAAAGGGACCTAGTGTCCTACGGGACGGAAGAGGTATAGTCACACCTAAGACATTTTCATACACACACCGAGCATGAACCACACAGTTACCAAGAGAGGAAACCATTGGGTCTATTTCGGTCAGTGGCCCCTTGAGAGGAAGTACACCACCTGTATTTATTCAAGCACAGCCCTATACAAAGACTCTACTTATCTTGTGAATACCCTAGCTCTCAACCCAGAGGAAACAGACGCCTCAAAAGTCCTCAACTGGCAGCTTCATTAAATAGTACCCGCAAAACGCCAGTCTCAACGTCAACAGTGAAGAGGCGACTCCGGGATGCTGGCCTTCTAGGCAGATTTAATGTGCTTCCTTTAAAAAAAGTAATTTGGTCACTTTCATTGTGATACAAACCTTATCAAAACATGTAGGCTTATGGGCTTGGCTACATGAGATGTGCGGCCTATGATAAAAATATTATTTTAAAAAAGGCATTGTTTCTTGCCGTAAGTTGGGCGTCATTCACAAGTGATAGGCTAATATTGTCACTCATCACACTATTCTTGATTTAATCATGTCTTTACATATACTAAATGACATATGTGTGAAATGTGTTATGTTTCGAAACAGGGATAGAGGGGGAAAAAATACATGTCATCTATGCACTTAAATAGCAAATGGAGGTTCCTTTCCCCCGTGGTTCCTTTTCATGCCAGCCAGGTAGGTTATATACTGTTGTGTGTGTATATATATATATACATTTCTTCTCTTTGCAACAGTATATATATATATATATATATATTAATATATATATATATATATATATATATATATATATATATATATATATATATATATATATATATTAATATATATATATATACTGTTGCAAAGAGAAGAAATGTACTTAATATTAGGAAAGTTTAGAAATAAATATAGTAGACCTAACCCAGTGGTTCCCAAAGTTTGTATAGTCCCATACCCCTTCAAACATTCAACCTCCAGCTGTGTACCCCCTCTAGCACCAGGGTCAGTGCACTCTCAAATATTGTTTTTTGCCATCATTGTAAGCCTGCTACACACACACTAAACAGTACATGAATTAAACATAAGAATGAGTGTGAGTTTTTGTCGCAACCCGGCTCGTGGGAAGTGACAAAGAGCTCAAAGATCTCGGGGCACAAATAGTAATATAATAATAATCAATAATTTTGCTCTTTATTTAGCCATCTTGCATATAAACCCTTATTTGTTTATCAAAAATGGTGAATTACTCACCACAGGTTAATGAGAAGGGTGTGCTTGAAAGGATGCACATAACTCTGAAATGTTGGGTTGTATTGGAGAGAGTCTCAGTCTTAAATCATTTTCCACAAATAATCTGTGCCTGTATTTAGTTTTCATGCTTGTGAGGGCCGAGAATTCACTCTCATATAGGTACGTGGTTGCAAAGGGCATCAGTGTCTTAATAGCGCAATTTGCCATTGCAAGAAACTCTCTCAATCCAGAAATCTGGCAGTGGCTTCTGATTAAATTCCATTTTCACAGAACCGCTTGTTGCAATTTCGATGAGGCTCTCTTGTTCAGATATCGGTAAATGGACTGGAGGCAGGGCATGAAAGGGATAACGAATCCAGTTCTTTGTGTCGTTCATTTCGGGAAAGTACCTGTGTAAGTGCGTACCCAGCTCACTCCGGTGTTTCGCTTCATCACATTTGACATTGTCCGTAAGCTTGAGTTCAGTTGCACACCCAAAAATCATACAATGATGGAAAGACCTGTGTGTTGTCCTTGTTAATGCAGACAGAAACGAGCTCCAACTTCTTAATCATGGCCTCAATTTTGTCCCGCACGTTGAATATAGTTGCGGAGAGTCCCTGTAATCCTAGATTCAGATCATTCAGGCGAGGGGAAAAAACATCACCCAGATAGGCAGTCGTGTGAGGAAACTTGTCATCATGCAAGCAGTCAGACAAGTTAAAATGATGGTCAGTAAAGATAACGTTAAGCTCGTCTCTCAATTCAAAAAAAGTTTAAATACTTTGCCCCTTGATTACCAGCGCACTTCTTTCTGTATGTTGTAAAAGCTTTACATGGTCGCTGCCCATATCATTGCATAATGCAGAAAATATACAAGAGTTCAGAGGCCTTGCTTTAACAAAGTGAACCATTTTCACTGTAGTATCCAAAACGTCTTTCAAGCTGTCAGGCATTCCCTTGGCAGCAAGAGCCTCTCGGTGGATGCTGCCATGTACCCAAGTGTCGTAGGGAGCAACTGCTTGCACGCGTGTTACCACTCCACTATGTCTCCCTGTCATGGCTTTTGCGCCATCAGTACAGATACGGTATATTAGATATTGGTATCTTGACCACCAATTTTATTTTTGGCAGTGAAACAAGGCTATTCAGGCGAGGAAAAAAACCTCACCCAAATGTATAGCCTCGTTGGAAAATATAAATGCACTGTTTGAAAATGTGTGTGGGGGGGGGGGATATTATATATATATATATATATATATATATATTATGTGAATCACATTTATATTTGGCGTACCTCAGACGGCATTGTGCGTACCCCAGTTTGGGAATACCTGGCCTGGCCTATAGAAAGCTGATGTGATCCTCCTCTTTTTAATAGATGCCATCACTCTGTTTTCTCACACAATTTAATAGCTTATAGAAATGTTGCGCAACTTGAGCTCATGGGCTCCCATGAAGTGTTTGATTAGATTTGCATTGATGTCAGAGTGATTAGACAGTAGAGTGCTGAGTACCAGTTAGCAAGTTTGGTAGGCTACCAATGACCATTATCAGCATCACAGCATGGAGAAGCCTAATTACCGTGACTACGGTCACGTGAAATTTCACTGCCGTCACAACTCGTGACCGCCGGTATGGCGGTAAGACGGTCACCGAAACAGTCCTAGCTGCCTCCTCCTCTTTCTGCTAGCTGCGGTGCCTCTCGGCTCTCTCCCTTCTGTTCCCTTTCCCGCCCCGTTGAGTCTCTGTTTTCTTGGCCTCCTGCTCTCTCCATCCCAGAAGCTGTAGTCTCAGCAGGGGTGAGTTACATCCGTCCGAGGGTTTGCGTGTGTGTGTGTGACACATTTTTGTCTCTATGAGTGTGTGTGCATGCGTGTGTGTCTCCATACCATGTAACATGATGACCAATCCAACCACCAGCGTTTGCCGAGTGGGGCAGTGAGCGCGTAGAGGAGCACACCCCTCCAATCCAGGGAGACGAGGCCAGAGATATGTACCAGGGCTGGAAGAGAGGCATCCAAGGCCACCTCAACTCCTGCTACCTGGACGCCTCACTATTCAGGTGACCATACGCTGGCATTCTCCCTCCGTCCTGTTTGTGATATTATTAAGCCAATAATTGTTATTCAGTTATGTAATAGGATGTTGAGAACCGGAACCCTCAGTTAGAACCGGAACCCTCAGTTAGAACCGGAACACTCCGATAGAATCGAATTAAGGATTAGATAATGCAATCAAATGCTTTTTTGTGTGTGCAAAAATGTAAAATTGGGCAATGTTATCATGTCGAATCTAAGGTTGTTTTTTAAACTAGAAGGAATGCTGGATGCATTCATGTTAATTAAACTATTTTCTCCCCCTCCCCCCTCTCTCTCCCCCTCTCTCTCCCCCTCAGTCTGTTTTCGTGCTGCAGTTCAGTAGACTGGGTGTTGCTGTGGCCCTCGAACCCCTCAGACGGCCCCCACTGCAGCCAAGCCCAGGACCTGCTTCGCTGTGAGATAGTCAACCCGCTACGCAGGTGTGTGTGTGTGTGTGTGTGTGTGTGTGTGTGTGTGTGTGTGTGTGTGTGTGTGTGTGTGTGTGTGTGTGTGTGTGTGTGTGTGTTCCTTCACAATGGATGTTTATGTATAGGCATATATTGTGATTTAAATTGTTCTGTTGTACATCAGTGTCACTTTGTATTTATATAGTGAATTTGAATAGCTTTTATGAATGTACTTGGCTATGTGTGTATCGTTCAGGTTTGGCTATGTATGTGCCAGTAAAACCATGGCCCTGAGAAGACTACTGGAGGCTGAGAGTAGTGACACAGGCTTCACAAACCAGGAGAAAGGTGTGTGTGTGTGTCCGTCCGTCCGTGGGAGAGGGTGTTTGGCTGTCTGTCCGTCCATCTGTCTCTATGCCCGTGTCAACAGGATGGAGAGGGAGAGAAAGGGACTGTGTTCAGGGGAAATGTTGATAGTGTTATTTAACTCTAGAAAGTTGAGTGAAGTTGAATTTCGTGCCACTCTGCGCAGGCTGATATTTGAGGGAACATTGGTAGTGAGTGTTTTTAAACACGTCTGTCTTCTTTCTGTCAGACCCAGAAGAGTTCCTCAACAAGCTTTTCCAGCTCCTCCGGGTTGAACCTCTTCTGAAGATCAGGTATACTTTCTCTCCTTCCCCTCCCTCTCTTTCTCTCCCTCCCCCCTCCCCCCTCTCTCTCGTTCTCTTATACACACTTTCTCTCCTGCTCCCCCTCGTTCCTTTCAGGTCAGTGACACAGAAGCAGCAGCCTCAGGAGTGTCACCTCTACCAGCTCTTCCCTCCATCCGTTCCCCTCTCTCCCTCTTCCCCTGTCCCTCTGTCTCCGTCCCTCTGTCCCATCCCTCTCTCCTCCCCTGCAGTACTCATGAGGGTGGCCAGTGTTCAGACTCTGTTAGAGACATCTTTTCTCCACGCGGGACTAAAGTTTGCTGAGGTAACAACACAAGACGACATAGTAGATACACAAACAAACTCTACGTTGATGTGTTGATGGATTGACTCTCCCCTCCGCCAGGCCCCTTCCTGCCTCCCCCTCCTCATGCCTAGGTTTGGGAAGGACTTCAAGATGTTTGACGCCATCTTGCCTTCACTCACCATCGACATTACAGACCTGCTGGATGACAGTAAGAACCAAAGATATTGTCATGGAAATTCTTACACAGGGACACTGGAAGTCATTCTTAATGAATCATTGTTTATTGTCAGCACGGTGGAGAGGTTCCAACCAACTCAATGCATCATAGTACACATGTCAATCAGGAGCTCTGCCTGGGCAGTCCCAGCAGTTGTCTTCTATATGACTATACACAGACAAGTTATATTTGCATAATTCATTTATCATTACTATTTTGTTTCATTCATGTGACAGACCAACACCTCACGAGTCTTCTCTCTAAGATGAGACCTTGAAACTGAGAGATCTTTTGTTCGTTCTCAAAACAAGGTCTGGGCGTACTGCCAAATTGCGGATTCTGATAAATCAAATTAAATGTTATTTGTCACATATATTTGTCACTGAGGGTTCCGGTGTAGACCTTACGGTGAAATGCTTACTTACAAGCCCTTAACAAACAATGCAGCTTTAAGAAAATACCTACAAAAAAAAGAGATAAGAATAACAAATGATTAAAGAGAAGCAGTAAATAACAATAGCGGGGCTATATACAGGGGGTACCGGTACAGAGTCAATGTCAAATCAAACTTTGTCACATACGCCAAATACAACAAGTGAAGACTTTACCGTGAAATGCTAACTTACAAGCCCTTAACCAACAGTGCAGTTCAAGAAGAAGAAAATATTTACCAAGTAGGCAAAAAATAAAAAGTAATAATAAAAAGTAACACAATAAGAATAACAATAACGAGGCTATATTACAGGGGGCACCGGTACTGAGTCAGTGTGCAGGGTTACAGGCTAGTTGAGGTAATCTGTTCATGTAGGTGGGGGTGAAGTGACTATGCATAGGTAACAAGCAAACAGCGAGTAGCAGCAGTGTACAAAAGGGAGAGGGAGGGTCAATGTAAATTGTCCGGTGGCAATTTCATGAATTGTTCAGCAGTCTTATGGCTTGGAAGTAGAAGCTGTTGAGGAGCCTTTTGGTCCTAGACTAGGTGTTCCGGTACCGCTTGCCGTGTGGTAGCAGAGAAAACAGTCTATAACTTGGGTGACTGGAGTCTGACAATTTTATGGGCTTCCTTCTGACACTGCCTGTATTTTATATTGGTCCTAGATGGCAGGGAGCTTGGCCCCAGTGATGTACTGGGCTGTTTGCACTACCCTCTGTAGCGCCTTACGGTCAGATGCCGAGCAGTTGCCATACCAGGCGGTGATGCAACGGTCAGGATGCTCTCGATGGTGCAGCTGTAGAACCTTTTGAGGATCTGAGGACCCATGCCAAATCTTTTCAGTCTCCTGAGGGGGGAAAAGGTTGTCGTGCCCTCTTCACGACTGTCTTGGTATGTTTGGACCATTTATAGTTAGTTGGTGATGTGGACACCAAGGAACTTGAAACTCTCGACCCGCTCCACTACGACTCTTTTCTCTGTATATATCAATGATGTTTCTCATGCTGCGGGCGATTCCCTGATCCACCTCTACGCAGACGACACCATTCTATATACTTCCGGCCCGTCCTTGGACACTGTGCTATCTAACCTCCAAACGAGCTTCAATGCCATACAGCACTCCTTCCGTGGCCTCCAACTGCTCTTAAACGCTAGTAAAACCAAATGCATGCTTTTCAACCGTTCGCTGCCTGCACCCGCACGCCTGACCAGCATCACCACCCTGGATGGTTCCGACCTTGAATATGTGGACATCTATAAGTACCTAGGTGTCTGGCTAGACTCTAAACTCTCCTTCCAGACCCATATCAAACATCTCCAATCGAAAATCAAATCAAGAGTCGGCTTTCTATTCCGCAACAAAGCCTCCTTCACTCACGCCGCCAAACTTACCCTAGTAAAACTGACTATCCTACCGATCCTCGACTTTGGCGATGTCATCTACAAAATTGCTTCCAACACTCTACTCAGCAAACTGGATGCAGTTTATCACAGTGCCATCCGTTTTGTCACTAAAGCACCTTATACCACCCACCACTGCGACTTGTATGCTCTAGTCGGCTGGCCCTCGCTACATATTCGTCGCCAGACCCACTGGCTCCAGGTCATCTACAAGTCCATGCTAGGTAAAGCTCCGCCTTATCTCAGTTCACTGGTTACGATGGCAACACCCATCCGTAGCACGCGCTCCAGCAGGTGTATCTCACTGATCATCCCTAAAGCCAACACCTCATTTGGCCGCCTTTCGTTCCAGTTCTCTGCTGCCTGTGACTGGAACGAATTGCAAAAATCGCTGAAGTTGGAGACTTTTATCTCCCTCACCAACTTCAAACATCTGCTATCTGAGCAGCTAACCGATCGCTGCAGCTGTACATAGTCTACTGGTAAATAGCCCACCCATTTTCACCTACCTACCTCATCCCCATACTGTTTTTATTTATTTATTTTTCTGCTCTTTTGCACACCAATATCTCTACCTGTACATAACCATCTGATCATTTATCACTCCAGTGTTAATCTGCATAATTGTAATTATTTGCCTACCTTCTCATGCCTTTTGCACACAATGTATATATAGACTCCCCTTTTTTCTACTGTGTTATTGACTTGTTAATTGTTTACTCCATGTGTAACTCTGTGTTGTCTGTTCACACTGCTATGCCTTATCTTGGCCAGGTCGCAGTTGCAAATGAGAACTTGTTCTCAACTAGCCTACCTGGTTAAATAAAGGTGAAATAAAAATAAATAAATAAAATACAGCCCCGTCGATGTTAATGGGGGCCTGTTCGGCCCATCTTTTCCTGTAGTCAACGATCAGCTGATTTGTCTTGCTCACATTAAGGGAGAGGTTGTTGTCCTGGCACCACACTGCCAGATCTCTGACCACCTCTCTATAGGCCATCTCATCGTTGTCAGTGATCAGGCCTACCACTGTTGTGTCGTCAGATAACGTAATGATGGTGTTCGAGTCGTGTTTGGCCATGCAGTCGTGGGTGAACAGGGAATACAGGAAGGGACTAAGTACACACCTCTGAGGGGGATCAGTGTGGCAGACGTATTGTTGCCTACTCTTACCACCTGGGGGCAGCCCGTCAGGAAGTCCAAGATCCAGTTGCAGAGGGAGGTGTTTAGTCCCAGAGTCCTTAACCTCTCTAGGGAATTTCACCTGGCCAACATTCGGTGAAATTGCAGAGCGCCAAATTCAAAAACAGAAATGCTCATAATAAAAACTCAAAAACATACAAGTGTTATACATTGGCTTAAAGATCAACTTCTTGTTAATCCAACCGTTGTGTCAGATTTCAAAAAGGCTTTACGGCGAAAACATACCATGCGATTATCTGAGGACAGCACAGCGACCAGCACACAAAACATTACAAACAGTTACCAGCCAAGTAGAGGAGTAACAAAAGTCAGAAATAGTGATAATTAATCACTTACCTTTGATGATCTTCATATGGTTGCACTCACAAGACTCCCAGTTACCCAATAAATGTTAGTTTTGTTTGATAAAGTCCCTCTTTATATCCTAAAACCTCTGTTTTGTTGGCACTAAACCAATGGCTCCAAGGCGGTCACAACAGGCAGATGAAAAATCCCAAAAGTATCATTAAAGTTCGTAGTAAAATGTCAAACGATGTTTATAATCAATCCTCAGGTTGTTTTTAGTCATATTATTCAATAATATTTCAACCGGACAATAGCTTCGTCAATATAAAAGGAAAACAAGAAAGGTGCGCTTCCGGTCGTGCGCAGTAAACAGGTCTGGGGACTTTCCACTATCCACTCACTCAGAGAGGTCTTACTCTCTCATTTTTCAGAATACAAGCCTGAACAATTTCTAAAGACTGTTGACCTCTAGTGGAAGCCATAGGAAGTGCAATCTGAGTCTTAAGTCATGGGATATTGTATAGGCAGTCAGTGGAAAAGTACAAACATAAAAAAATCCCACTTCCTGGATGGATTGTTCTTAGGTTTTCGCCTGCCATATCAGTTCTGTTATACTCACAGACATTATTTGAACCGTTTTTGAAACTTTAGAGTGTTTTCTATCCAAATCTATATATGCATATCCTAGCTTCTGAACCTGAGTAACAGGCAGTTTACTTTGGGCACGCTTTTCATCCGGAGGTAAAAATAGTGCCCCCTACCCTAGTGACGTTAACTAACTCACTTCGTGGACACTATGGGGTTGAACGCTGAGCTGTAGTCAATGAACAGCATTCTCACAGGCGTTCCTTTTGTCCAGGTGGCAGTGTGGAGTGCGATTGAGTCATCTGTGGATCTGTTGGGGCGGTATGCGAATTGGAGTGGGTCTAGGGTGTCTGGGAGGATGCTGTTGTGAGCCATGACCAGCCTTTCAAAGCACTTCATGGCTACCAATGTGAGTGCCACAGGGCGGTAATCATTTAAGCAGGTTACCTTCGCTTCCTTGTGTACAGGGACCCGGTGGTCTGCTTGAAACATGTTGGTATTACAGACTCGGTCAGGGAGAGGTTAAAAATGTCAGTGAAGACACTTGTCAGTTGGTCCACGCATGCTTTGAGTACACGTCCTGGTAATCCATCTGGCCCAGCGGCTTTGTAAATGTTGACCTGTTTAAAGGTTTTGTTCACATCGGCTACCGAGAGCGTTATCACTCAATCATCCAGAACAGCTGGTGCTCTCGTGCATGCTTCAGTGTTGCTTGCCTTGAAGCGCGCATAAAAGGCATTTAGCTCATCTGGTAGGCTCGCGTCACTGGGCAGCTCGCGTCTGGGTTTCCCTTTGTAATCATTAATAGTTTTCAAGCCCTGCCACATCCGACGAGCGTCAGAGCCGGTGTAGTAGGGTTGAATCTTAATCCTGTTTAGACGCTTTGCTTGTTTGATGGTTCGTCTGAGGGCATAGCGGGATTTCTTATAAGTGTCCAGATTGGGCTACCGCTCCTTGAAAGCGGCAGCTCTAGCCTTTAGCTCAATGTGGATGATGCCTGTAATCCATGGCTTCTGGTTGGGATATGTATGTGCAGTCACTGTGGGGACGACATAAACAATGCACTTATTGATGAAGCCGATGACTGAGGTGGTGTATTCCTCAATGCCATTGGATGAATCCCGGAAAATATTCCAGTCTGCTAGCAAAACAGTCCTGTAGTGTAGCATCCGCATCATCTGACCACTTCCGGGCCGTACGCATTACCCTTTGTGAGGATTCGTTAAATTAGTCACTTGCATGAACACAGAAGTTTGTGCTTTTCTAATAACCAATATTAAAATTCCCATTACAATATAAACTCATATGTGAAAATGTACACTTAGTGTACAAAACACTTTAAGAACACCTGTTCTTTCCATGACATATTGATGTATTGATTGACATATTGATGTTAAATCCACTTCAATCCGTGTAGATGAAGGGAGTCAGGTTAAAAAAAGATTTTGAAGTCTTGAGACAATTGAGGCATGGATTGTGTATGTGTGCCACTCTGAGGGTGAATGGGAAAGACAAAATATTTTAGTGCCTTTGAACGGGGTATGGTAGTAGGTGCCAGGCACACTGGTTAGTGTCAAGAACGGCAATGCTACTGAGTTTTTCACATTACAGTTTCCCATGTGTATCAAGAATGGTCCACCACCCGAAGGACATCCAGCCAACTTGACACAACTGTGGAAAGCATTGGAGTCACCTTGGACCAGCATCCCTGTGGAACGCTTTCAGCACCTTGCAGAGTCTATGCCCCAACCAATTGAGTCTGTTCTGAGGGTAAAGGGAGTACAATTCAATATTAGGATTGTGTTCCTAATGTTTGGTGTACGTCTGGTAAGAACCCTGCTATGTTAAAAGATGAGGACATTTTATTGGGCAGGTTTCCTGTTGATGACCTATTTAATGCTTTCTCTCTCTTTCTCTTCACTCTCTCTCTCTCTCCCTCCCCCTATTGCAATCTCTTCCTCTCTATTTCTCCCTCCCGCTGTCTCTCTCTCCTCCCCCCTCTCTCTAGCTCTCAGACAGTGCAGTATTTGCCAGGCAGTAGCAGAATGGGAGTGTCTAGAGTGTTATGACGACTTGGACATCACACCTGGTCGTCTCAAACAGTACTGCCACACCTGCAACACTCAGGTAACCATAGCACACCATTATTACCTATAGTACAGCTCTCAAAGTTCCATCAAAAGTCCCTTACATCTACACACTGCAGGACCAATATCCTCTGTCTCCCTTCCTCTTTCTCCCGCCATCCTTCCATTAGGTGCACATCCACAAGAAGCGCCAGTCCCACAGTCCGTGTCAGGTGGGTGTGGCTGGGGGTCCATGGACCGGCCCACTGCATGGAACTCGTCAGCGATTGGCTCTCTTTGCTGTGACGTGCATCGAGACCAGCCACTACGTGAGCTTCGTCAAGCATGGACCCCGCCCCAACGACTGGCTATTCTTTGACAGTATGGCCGACAGGGAAGGTGAGAGATGTCAACTTTAAAAAGGGGCCTTAAAGCCTGCAGCTAAATTTCATTTCTTCCTGTTAGTCAATTGATTGGCCAGAGAGTCTACTCACCTGGTGTTCCAGATCTGAATCACTCCCTGATTACAGGGCAAATGCAAATCTGCAGTACTGCAAATCTCAAATAGCCCCCGAAACCATGAAACTCTTAATTTATATGATCGTGACATCCCATAATAGTTGCCATGT
Source organism: Oncorhynchus clarkii lewisi (assembly GCF_045791955.1). Lineage (NCBI taxonomy): Eukaryota > Metazoa > Chordata > Actinopteri > Salmoniformes > Salmonidae > Oncorhynchus > Oncorhynchus clarkii. The sequence continues at coordinate 14,257,145 of NC_092155.1, forward strand.
TCTGTTTCCATGGATACGGCCAGGCGGGGAGAACGGTTTCAACATTCCCCAGGTGAGGGCGTGTCCAGAGGTGGGCCGCTACCTCAGCCTATCGGCGGAGGAGCTGGGCAGGCTAGACCCCGCCTCCTTGAGAGAGTCCGCTCGCCGGCTGCTGTGTGACTCCTACATGTGTCTCTACCACAGCCCCGAGCTCAGCCTGTACAAGTAACACACACACCAATGTGCCTTCAGGATGAGTGACATGCAGTATTGTACATTAACCACTGTTGTGCCTGTTCAAGTAACACACGCACAAGTTCCAGTATTGCACCAATGTGCCTCCAACAAGCAACACAGAAATAGACTCCTACAACAACCACTGCCCAAATGTGCCTTTGCAACACGAACAACCTGTTTTTCACTCTTCTGTTTACTTTATCCTTATGTTCAATGGAAATCTGAGAAGAAAATTATGAATAATTGTATATAATATCATAATTTGATATAATATAATGATGTTATTATATATATCAAAATTATTTGCATATTTTTATTTCACACACCACTTTTTATTCCATATTGGTTATGTTGTAATACATAGATTTATAAAATGACCATGAGAATATATTAAAGAGAATTATAATGAAATATGTTGTTTGAAACATGTTATTGTCAAAATATGATTCTGGTGTATGAAAAATAGCCCTAAATGCTTATCGGCGCCAGGTAGTCCTGAGATTAGAGTGTTGGGCCAATAGCCGATAGGCCTCTGGTTCAAATACGGGAGCCAACGAGGTGAAAAATCTGTTGCTATGCCCTTGAGCAAGGCACTTAACCTCAATTGCTCCAGGGTTGCTGGACAATGTTTACCCTGGCCGTGACTCCACTCCCTGCAGGTGTCTCAGGGAGAGTTGGGATATACAAGCAAAATATTTCCATTACACACTTGTGTGTAACAGGACATATATATGCACCCCTCCAAATAATAATGATTATTATCATCACGTTTTATTTTAGTAGAGCCACCACGACCTGTGGCGGTTTCTTATCAAACGAGGGATAGTGAAATGCAACATGTTAAAGGTGGACTTTGTATTATTAATTGCAATGGTCATAAAATGTACAACACAAGCGAAGAGGATGTCAAAGAAAATTGGAATCATTGTGAATGCTTTTTGGTTTTTCATAATTTCTCAGCCGAGGCCTTGCAAGAAACCCTGTGGGTGATGTACGGTCATCACAGGCCACTGAGCCTGCTAGGGATGTATTTTGGAGTGGACTTGAAGACGTGGGATGGGTTTTGTTAGTTGACGTGTCTAATTTAATATGATGACGTTAACCCCCTTTTCCGTAATGTTTTTATTTCCTCATTCAACACCCCGACTAGCTAGCTGGTGGCGGTAATGCGCCATTAACATTGAAGGGGAAGTTTTATTTTTCAACTACTATGTTTGCCCACAAGAAGGCAGTGAATAGCGACATCAATCATGAAACGTCATCATTATGAGACCGACCATCGTATGTTATTTTTTTTTAAAACTTTTTTTCGACCATCATATGTCGTCCATTCAAGTTGTGTTCACTACTTGTAATTTGATGATTATCCATTATTTGTCTAGTAATGCTGCACAATAGTAATATAGAAGCATATTAAACAGTAGTTGGAACGTGTCTGAAAGGATAAGGAATGTTGGCATTTTAAATATTTAACCTCTAATGTTTACTAGATGTCTGAAACTAGCTAGTAACGGTAGCTAACTAAGATTGCATGCTATCAAGCTAGACAGCTGCTTCAGTACATTTGTAGTCTATTAGCAAAAGTCCCAGTTTACATTAGGGACATGTCTTGATAGCGCCTTTAAATGTAATTGACGTCGATAAACGTATTGTTAACATTCAAATACAACATCGTAAGCAGATTTTTTTTTTTTTTTGAAAAATAATTTTTATTTTCATTTCACATTCAAATACAAATTCAGTGCATAACGTTGTACATAACATGGATACTTACAAACAGTATCAACAAGTACCGTAACAATATAAGAATATCAAAACTCCTAAAAAAAAGTGCTGTTCTGCAGAACCTTAGCAGTATTACTGGCCTATATTCAAGATTAACATGCCTCTAACAATCTCCAAAAACAATACAAACAATTCTATAAATAAAAATATATACATATGCCAAAATGCACTCTGGATAAAACTGTGTATATCAAATATCTACAAAGGCTTAGTTTACATTTCAATTGTACCTATGTAATACAATTATAGATCGGTTATAAACACATTTACAATGACGGGTAAATCCCTTTCCATCTCTGTCTTACTGATGCAATTCCCCCCTTATCTATTTCAAATTGTATTCTTTTCCAAACTTCCTGTTTTATAAATTGAACCAATCCCGTCGGTGACCACTTGAGAGTGTCATTAACTGCACCACATCTGGCCTCCCAAAGTTTGGTCTTGATAAGGGACACCAGAGTCACTAATGCTAATAATTGCACCCTTTCCACATTTTTTATTTCTAGTTTGGCAACCCCTTCATAATCAATGTTTTTTAAAATCTCAAAAAATGGTTTACTTTTTGCTGTTACTATATTATCCTTTGCCATTACTACAACTCCTTCAGTTACTGTCCCTAAAGTGACTGCCGTGAGAATAGCTATTGCCCGTGAATCTGTCTCCTGTTATCTTCGTGGTTCACTGATAAGTCTAGGACTGAACCTTTCAGATACTCCCTACTGGTCTCCCAACTCATACCCTGTTCCCTAACCACCAACATCTCCAATGACCTCCTGTGTTCTGCTACAGTTGGTACGTGTGGATAATACTTTCCTGTGCTCAGGTTAGGTACACATCGCTCATCCCAAGGCCGTTCTACACCCCACCCCATTTGAACACCCTCGTTACAGTATAATAATTGTCGCTCGGTCCCAATCTTCTGGGAGATATGTCAAGTGTTTCCTGGCTGTTAGAAATGGGGGAGAGATTAGTGGCGTTGGAAGACTATCCAACAGTACAAAACTCTGAGTCACATGTTTCTTAATCCCACTATGCTATTATTACCACTAACTTCCCTTCTGGGGATTTGGCCTCCTATATACAGGGATCTGTGGCTATTATTTCATTGACAAACCAATCACTGAAAGTTCAATTTTTTTTACTTCAGTTTATTTTTGTAAATAGTTAAACTGTTATTTTTCTTAACTGCGCTGTTGGTTACGGGCTTGTAAGTAAGCATTTCACTGTTGTACTTGGCGCATGTGACATAAAATAGGTCAAATCAAATTGTATCAGCATGTTACCACTGCTCACTGTTGCCTTTTCTCTCAGCATTCAAGCTGTTGGAGAACTCTAACCAGCAGTGGCTTCAGGGGCTGGTCTATTCTGTAGGAAACCTGCTTGGCTCGGCATTGGCTATCTACAAGTGTCAATCAATGGGGCTTCTCCCAACGCACTCTTCTGATTGGCTCGCTTTCATAGAACCGCCTGTGGTGAGATTTTTTGCTATGCTGTTAAATCCAGTTTTAGCACTTATTTAGTGTTTTATGTTTTTCAGGTTTATTTGTCATGTGTAATGAATACATTGGAAATCTTACTCACGCCTTTTCTGTCCTCTGCAGAGAATGGAGATTATGGGTGGAGGGATGGTGTTGTGAAGAGGACAGATGCGCAGGCACACTGAAAGATGCTCGACTATTAATTATGAATACATGAAATCTCTTCTGAGTCTCTGGCTTTTAGGTTTTTGTCAAACCCCTCAAGGTTTGTATTGATCCCTACACTTTGTTTCTGTTCATTCGTGGGTTTTTATTGCAATTTTCAAAGGTGATCAAACGTTACAACTGATAATATTAGGGGGCAAACCACGTCCACCATCCTACTAAATCCACATTAGGTTTAATTAAGATGTCACCATAACACGTTTTTCATTTCAACTTTTTGTCAAATAAAAGGGTCAAAAAATAAATGAAGGTGTCAAATTTATTTTTGGGATATGTATTTTGTAGAAAACTGCACAGGACAGAATAGTTACTACAGTGAGAAATTATGACTCCACTGGCAAATGTGTGGGAATGTCGCTGTTCTAGAATAGTGAATAAAAACATTCTTCAGAAATTGAGATTTCCCCTTTAAACCTTGGACACGCCTCTGTTTTCAAACTTGTTTTCTCCACATTGGTGAAGAATGTGGAAAGGTAGGTTTTGCATTGTATCATCAGGCCATTTCTTCCAAATCGTCCACTTTGTCCCGGCATGTCATTTCATCAGGTGATATTTGCAACAATGGTTACATATGACTATTTCTGCTCATGCATGTTACACATTGCAAGTCTTAAATTGATGGAAATTAGCAATGGCTTTCTAATGCTTGTTACACCTGCAATTGTCAAGCTTACAATTTTACAAACAAAACAGGTTACAAGAAAAATAATGAGATTACTAACTGAAATTCCAGCCAATCATTGAGCAGCATTTGCACTGTTAAACAAATGAATCTCGCCTATTTGTATTTGTTCCCCTGCCTCCACACGACGTGGTTATTTCCAAGAGAATATACTGCTTCAAAACGTGGTCAGAGATAGGCGATGGTAGCCCATCCACGGAGTGTAGATGGCAGATAAATGAAAACTAATTTAGACTGCAGGTAAGACTTTCCTCACTATTTGCTGTCATCATTAATGTCATGTTTTTTCAATGGGTGGCTACTTTGAAGAATATTAAACAAATCAAAATGTGTAGAAAATAGTCCAAATAAAGAAACTTGAATGAGTTGGTGTGTCCAAACTTTTGACTGGTACTGTATATGACCTGCTGCTGCTTACTATCAGGCTGTTAGTAAATGAGTGAGTGAATGGTGGGAAGGGGAGGGCCAATGTGTGCAACCTCTGTAAATGTCTGTACTGCTCTATGTCACTACACAAATGCGATGATATGTCTTCCAGTACTTTAGAACTCCCCAACCACCCTCTCTCTCGTGCTCACTTTTTGTTCCGGAACCTCCCGAGTTACAGATTTAGCACTGCCGACATGCCTAGCTGTGACCCTCCCATCTCCCTCCCTCGCTAGCTCACTCTTTCTTTGCTGTGAAAGATGTGAGAGTTTGTTCTAATAATTTCCTCCATTCCAAAAATACTGTATCTTAGGAGTCCCCACCACACTCTCTCTTTATTTCTCTCTGTCTCCAATCAGCATGGTGTGTGTAGAAGCCATCAGATGAGCACAATAGACAGAATCCACAGGACCAGGTTTCTTGCTTATTCCTTCTTGAATCCGGGAATCTTCCAACCAGAATTCCTGGAAAACCAGAATAATTTTGGGAAAGTTTAACATATAATTGTTACTTGCTAAACCTGTTCTAGTATTCTTCTACCTTTGATGATATGCCTGTACTGGAAGAAGAATCTAGTGAACGCACTTCTGACCTAACTCTAGATGGCGCCACCAGTCCCTGGCAGGGCCAGGTAAAGCAATTAGGCTTGTAACGATAAGGAACAGATTAAATGACACCATAGAGAGAACGTCTCTTATCTTTGCCATAATGGCTTCTTTCTCTATTTATTTCTATGCGTTTGTATAGTGGCCAACTCCTTGAAATAAGGGAAAGGGGGGTACCTAGTCAGTTGTACAACAATGTGCCTTCCGCATTTAACCAAACTCCTCTGAATCAGAGAGGTGAGGGGGGCTGCCATAAACGACTTCCACGTCTTCGGCACCCGGGGAACAGTGGGTTAACTGCCTTGCTCAGGGGCAGAACGACAGATTCTTACCTTGTCAGCTCGGGGATTCAATCCAGCAACCTTTCGGTTACTGGCCCAACGCTCTGACCACTATGCTACCTATTGTAGTGTACTATTTATAAGTACTAAATTAGTGTACTATATAACTACTGTGCTTTATCTTGGCCAGGTCGCAGTTGTAAATGAGAACTTGTTCTCAACTGGCCTACCTGGTTAAATAAATATATATAAATATATATAGGACATAGGGTGTCATTTGAGACTAGGCCATTGATATTGTTGAATCTGATTGATACTGATAGGGGTGCAGTGGTTTTGTACAAAATATAATGCTGTCACTAACCCCCCTCTTAGGATTCTAGCTGTGGTGAGATGCCGGTACTGGAGGAAGAAGCTAATGCTACTACCACTACTGACCTCCACTACTGACCTCCACTACTGACCTCCACTACTGACCTCCACTACTGACCTCCACTACTGACCTCCTAACTCAAGGTGGCGCCACCAGTAAAGAAAATGTATGGGAGTAAAAAGTGCATATGTTCTTTAGGAATGTAGTCGAGTAAAAGTTGTCAAAAATATAAAGTACAGAGCCTGAAAAATTACTTAATTACTGAAGTAGTACTTTAAAGTATTTTTACTTAAAGGGGCAATCTGCTATTCAGACAATAACAAAGCGACACACCACCACTGTTAGGGTGTATGGAAATCCCCATTGTTAACTGAGGAGTCACCATTTTATAGTTAATGGTAATCATCCAACCATTATGTTCAATATAATGATAAACTGCGTTCATCAATCTGACTCCAATAATATGTGAATAAATGCAACAGGCTGTGTACGTCTCTGGAGGAATCTAGTCAAGGTAGCGAGCCTTGCATCACCTCTCAGTATGACTATAATGGACACGTGTCTAACTTTCACCGTTATGCAATTATTAAGAGACTAGATGCAAATAGCTAATCCTAGCGACCAATATTCTAGCATTCATTTATTGAGGCAAGCAGATCACAGATGTCAAGGTGGTACTGTACAGTGCATTTGGCAAGTATTCAGACACCTTGACTTTTTCCCATTTTGTTACGTTACAGCCTTATTCTAAAATTGATTAAATCATTTCCCCCCCTCATCAATTTACAAACAAACCCCATAATGACAAAGTGAAAACAGGTTTAGACATTTTTGCTAATTTGTATTTATTTTTAAACTAACGGAAATAATACATTTACATAAGTATTCAGACCATTTACTCAGTACTTTGTTGAAGCACCTTTGGCAGCGACTACAGCCTCCAGTCTTTTTGGGTATGACGCTGCAAGCTTGGCAAACCTGTATTTGGGGAGTTTCTCTCATTCTTCTCTGCAGATCCTCTCAAGCTCTGTCAGGTTGGATGGGGAGCGTCACTACACAGCTATTTTCAGGACTCTCCAGAGAAGTTTCATCGGTTTCAAGTCCGGGCTCTGGCTGGGACACTCAAGGACGTTCCGAGACTTGTCCCGGAGCCACTCCTGCATTGTCTTGGCTGTGGGCTTAGGGTCATTGTCCTGTTGGAAGGTGAACCTTTGCCCCAGTCTGAGAACCTGCACCAGAGCGCTCAGGACATCATCAATGATCTCTCTGTACTTTTCTCCATTCATCTTTCCCTCGATCCTGACTAGTCTCCCAGTCCCTGCTGCTGAAACACATCTCTACAGCCACCACCATGCTTCACTGTAGGTATAGTGCCTGGTTTCCTCCAGGTGTGACGCTTGGCATTCAGGCTAAAACGTTCAATCTTAGTTTCATCAGACCGGAGAATCTTGTTTCTCATGGTCTGAGAGTCCTTTTAGATGCCTTTTGGCAAACTCCAAGCGGGCTGTCATGTGCCTTTTACTGAGGAGTGGCTTCACTCTACCATAAAAGGCTGCTTGGTGGAGTGCTGTAGAGATGGTTGTCCTTTTGGAAGGTTCTACCATCTCTCCAGAGGTACTCTGGAGCTCTGTCAGAGTGATCATAAGGTTCTTTGTCACCTCCCTGAACAAGGCCCTTCTCCACCTGATTGATCAGTTTGGCCAGGTGGCCAGCTCTAGGAAGAGTCTTTGTGGTTGCAAACTTCTTCCATTTAAGAATGATGGAGGCCACTGTGTTATTGGGCACCTTCAATGCTGTTGGGAGAGCATCAGTTATTGTTTATAGTTATTTCCGCAGAGCGTGGTTTGGAGCGCACGCTTCAAACCTATTGTGTTATGTAAATGGTAAATGATCACAGACCAACAGATCACGGGAGAATTACACCATTGATAAATGGTTCAAATGTAACAAAATGACATGAACATAAGAAGACAAACCTGGAAGGATTAAATATGAAACATAATTATTATTTGCTAAATTGAAAAATCCTGATATCAAACTAATTGAAATTATAGATTGAGATCCTAAATGACTCAATCATGCTTCATATTGAATTCCTATTGAAATGAATTGCTGAATTACTTAATTATGTTAATGATGAGAATGATTGTTATGATTTGACTTTCTCATTTGATTGGATACATTATTCTGTTTTGTTTGTTATGCAGCACAGACAAACTACCCAGTAAATATACCACTTTGTGTTTAAAGGAATTCCTGCCTCAGTCTCCTCCATTCCTCTGTCACCTGACCCGTGACCACCTGTTCACCTTCACTAGTGTCAGTCATCCTACCTGTCCATCTACACACACAGATTCAAATAATCTTTCACCCTCTCTCTTCTTTATCTCTCTCTCTTATTTCTCTGATCTTTCTCTCATCGCTTTCTCTTATTTCTCTATCATCTCTCTCTCGTCTCACGCTGGCATTGCTCCCTCATCTTTTTCTATTATCTCTATTTATCGATCTAATCTATACCAGGATTCTCCCAGATTGGATAATATTGGGATTTGAGGAGCTAATAAACCAGGCAGCTACTGATGTCCAAGTTTCCAATGGAAAGTGAAAAGGGGCATACCTAGTCAGTTGTACAACTGAATGCATTCAACTGAAATGTGTCTTCTGCATTTCACTGGGTGTCGAGGCTTGTCTGGCAGGAAACCTAGAACATCAAGAACAAGAGCACAGCATCTACTAAGTACATAATGCCTATCGAGATGCCAACCAGGAGTAAAACGTCTAGCAAGAGAATGATGCCAAGCAGAAAGCAAACACCTACCAAGAACACAACGGCTAGCAAGAAATTGACCCCTGGCAGGAGCAGAACTCCAACCAAGAGCATACTGAAAACCCCTGCCAATAGAATAGTGAAAACCCCTACCAAGAGCATTTTATACTGAAAACCCCTGCCAATAGAATAGTGAAAACCCCTACCAAGAGCATTTTATACTGAAAACGCCTAGCAAGAACCAAACGCCTCGCAAGAGAGAGCATTTCTCTAGAGACAAAAGGGCCTATCAAGAGCAAAAACGGCTACGGAAAGCGAAGACAAAACACCTACAGAGACTGTAAGATCTACAGAGATTCAAACATCTATCAAGTGTGAAGAGGAAATGCCTACAGACAGTGAAAGGCCTACAATTGAAAAACTCAGACAGCGAATGGCAGAGTTTATTTACAGAATTTAAAAGGCCTACCAGTGAAAGAGAAAAGCCTACCCAGAGAGAAAGGCCTGCAGACACTAAGAAGCCTACTGAAGGAGAAATGCCTACCCAGAGAGAAACGCCTACCGAAAGTGAAAGGACTAAAAAGACCAAAAGGCCTACCGAGAGGGCCAAGTCTACCGAGTGAGGCCTATCAAGTGGGAAACACCTATCAAAAAAGTTATTTAATAAAATACTACACACTTTGCAGTGTAACTTTGTTGTTAAATTTGATGGTTGGCCTAATATATTGTACAGTGGTTCCACAGGAGGCTGGTGATGGGAGGACAGCTCATAATAATGACTGGAGTAGAGTGAATGGATTGGTGTCAAACTATGTGTTTGATGTGCTATATACGATTAAGTAGACTCCGTTCCAGCCATTACTATGAGCCCATTCTCCCCAATGAAGGTGCCACCAGCTAGCTACCTGTGGGTGGTTCAGTCTCCTCCCCCCCCCCCCCCCCCCCCCTCCTCCTCACCCCCCTCTCTCCTGCCTTCTTTCTTAGGACTCTCCCAGAGTGGATGGATGCTTGTGGGATTCTCCCTGAAGATACTGGTCACACTACACCTTCGCAACAGTCAGCGTGCCTGGACCAAACACTAACCACCTCCCCTTTAACATGCGGTTGTATTTACCTTGCCTTTTTAATAAGCTGGCTCATTGAAATACACTGTAATGTCCACTATTTGGTTACGTACTTACATTGAAAATACTGAGTTACATTTAATCAGTTACATGCACAGAAACATCAGAACAGTGATTACTCACCACGAACTGGTAGAAGCTTTTTCCTTTAACGAGTTCAAGGTGAAGGATATACTGCTTTCCCGGGAACAGGCCCAAATCCCTGTCATTTGCATGAAGAGAAGACAGAGAAAAAGGGGGCGGAGGTCAGGCTGCCTTTATGAGAATTCGTTGGCGAGCGAACTGCCATCAGTTCTATTGGCAGACCTGCAATCATTGGAAAATATAATCGATGACCTACGAGCAAGATTAAACTACCAACGGGACATTCAAAACTGTAATATCTTGTGTTTCAATGAGTTGTAGCTGAACGATGACATGAACAACATACAGCTGGCAGGTTTTACACTGTATCGGCAGGGTAGAACAGCAGCCTCTGGTAAGACCAGGGGTGGCGGTCTATGTATTTTTGTAAACAACAGCTGGTGCACAATATCTAAGGAAGTCTCAAAGTTTTGCTCGTCTGAGGTAGAGTATCTCATGATAAGCTGTAGACCACACTACCTACCTATAGTTTTCATCAGTATTTTTCGTAGCTGTCTACATACCACCACAGACCGATGCTGGCACTAAGACCGCACTCAATGAGCTGTATAGGGTCATAAGCAAACAGGAAAATGCTCATCCAGAGGCGGCGCTCCTAGTGGCCGGGGACTTTAATGCATGGAAACTTAAATCCGTTTGACCAAATTTCCACCAGCATGTTAAATGTGCAACCTGAGGGAAAAAAACTCTAGACCACCTTTTCTCCACACACAGAGACGCAAACAAAGCTCTCTCTCGCCCCTCCATTTGGCAAAGCTAACCATAACTCTATCCTCCTGAGTACACCACATCAGTCACTGGCTTCATCAACAAGTGCATTGATGACGTCGTCCCCACAGTGACTGTACGTACATACATACCCCAACCAGAAGCCATGGATTACAGGCAACATTCGCACTGACCTAAAGGGTACAGCTGCCGCTTTCAAGGAGCGAGACTCTAACCCGGAAGCTTATAAGAAATCCAGATATGCCCTGCGACGAACCATCAAACAGGCAAAGTGTCAATACAGGACTACGATTGCTTTGTACTACACCGGCTCCAGAGTGTGCAAAGCTGTCATCAAGGCGAAGGGTAGCTACTTTGAAGAATCTCCAAAATAAAATATATTTTGATTTGATTAACACATGATTCCATATGTGCTTTTTCATAGTTTTGATGTCTTCACTTTTATTCTACAATGTAGAAAATAGTAAAAAATAAAGAAAAACCCTTGAATGAGTAGGTGTGTCCAAACTTTTGACTGGAACTGTACATATTACCTAAAATACCTCGACTAACCTGTGCACCCGCACATTGACTCTGTACCGGTACCCCCTGTATATAGCCTCATTTTATTGTTGCTCTTTAATTATTTGTTATTTTTCCATTTTTTTTACTTCTGTTTTATTTATTTTTATTTTGTTTGTAAATACTTTCTTATCACTTATTTTTCTTAAAACTGCTTGTTGGCTAAGGGCTTGTAAGTAAACATTTCACTCTAAGGTCGACACCTGTTGTATTCGGCGCATTTGACAAATTACATTTGATTAGATTTGATTTAATACTAAATTACCTAGACGATTGGCTAACCTGTGCTCATTCACGAGAACAGGCAGAAGCCGACACCGCATCTCTCCTGAAGCACATCTCAGAGCTAGGCCTCAGGTTGAACATGCAAAAAGCCACCTGGCCCGCACACAAACTGCAATATTCGTGGGCATGCGGATCGACTCGTCTCTAATGAGGGCCCACTTTGACGAAGAGAAAGTCCAGAAATTGTAGTTCACCTCAATGTTTTTGTCCAAAACCAGAAGGTAAATGTTTTTCAGTGTCAGAGACCGATGGGTCTCCTCTCCGCAGCCTCTTTTTTGACCCCATTGGGCCTTCTACACTTGCAGTTGTCGTCTGACTTGTGTCCAAGGAATGTACCTGAGCAGTGGCAAGATAGCAATCACTGAAATGCCTTTCAGTCAAGATACGCCTGGGCAGAGTCCATCGGAGGGAACTGGTCCAAACAGACGCCTCCTTGACAGGCTGGTGAGCAGGTATTGAGGAGGAGGGAGACCAGTGGGACATGGAGCCCCAGCTGGTCCAAACTCCCCATCATCATGCTGGAGTTGAGAGTAATCCAACTAGCTGGCTCAATTCTTCTACTACAACTGTGAGACAAACCTGGGCTGGTACAGACAGACAGCACCACAGTGGTAGCTGTGGGGGGTCTGGGTTCCATCCGCCTCCACCAGATGGCACTTACACTTCTGCCATGGTCACAGAAGAATCTGGCCTCACTGCGAGCTGTACACCTCCCAGGGACTCTGCAGCGGACATGCTGTCCAGGGAAGGCCCTCAGAAAGGGGAGTGGCGACCGCATCCCCGAATAGTGAGGGGAAGCAGAGATGGATCTGTTTGCCTCAGAGAGAAACACACAGTGCCCCCTCTAGTTCTTGATATATCCCCCCCCCCCCTCCCCCCCGGGTCACTTGGTCTAGATGCCCTGGTTATACACCTTTCCCCGCTCCCGCTGATTCCAGTGACTCTTGTCAGAATCAGGGAAGCGGGCCACCAGGTCCTTCTGATTTCCCTGAGATGGCAGAGACACCACTGGTTCAGCACAATACTGTCACTCCTAGCAGGGACAGCATGGGAACTACCTCGAAGGCCAGACCTATTGTCACAGGAGGGGGGCACATTGAGGCATCTGAATCCCTCCTGCCGCTGAACAGCGAAAATGGTCTGGTTTAGATTTTGAGCCCTCTGTTGTTAACATCTTACAGAGTGTCAGGGCCCCGTCCACCACATCGATCTATGACACAAGGTGACGCGAGTTCTGCCAGTGGTGTGGGTGGAGCTGTGGGTTGCTCCAGAATCTTGTAGAATAAATTGATGAATACATGAATGCTATCTAAATTATTTGGATGAATTCAAGCATCCATCTATTTATACGTGCATGTATTTATTTATTAATGTATTCGTCTATTTATTTGTGTGTACATTTGATTTATTCATTCATTTTTTTCTAATTGTGGCAGATTAGGTCCTCCATACAATTTACCTACTTGTTGTTTGTTTCTTTGTTCTATGGCCTATCTCATGTTGCTATGTATGCCTAAATGTTGTTGACTGAGATTGGATGATGGAGCATGATGTTACACAGATTGCGACAGATGTCCATGGTCCATTCTTTACCCGACATTCTAATCGAACACATTTCTCCAGTATTAGGTTATGACAATACTCATTTAGCAATGCAGCCAAGGATGACTATTTTCTCAAAACATGTTTACTGGCCAGCTTATTAAATGGGCTAAATGTAAAACAAATGATCAATAGTTTTTTTGGCACAAGAAATTAACTTTAACACCCTAATTAGATGACTGTCGTTCGACTGGGCGTGTAGGCCAATAGGCTACACATGTTGTACCTGTGACCGACCTTTTAACCGGTTCGACTTGATGCCACTACCGTGGTTGCTTGGATGTCAGTGAGGGGATTCGATTAATCTGTCTCAGGAGCCTGGTGTGGCGTGTTTTGCACCGGGTGAAATTTGATCGCATTCGTTTTGGAACCGGGCTGCCTCCTAGGCGTGAGCCTGGTGCCCGTTCAAAGCCCACGGCGACGTCGGCTTAAAACAAAAGTGATGTAATTAAGCATGTGGGGTAATGAGTAGCATGTGCTAAATTGATTACCATATCTGCCTTACCAATGAAAAGTCGTTTGAAAATTCAAAAATATACTTTATGGAAATGATATGTACGTTTCTGGACGATGCACCATGCTGCCTTGTTAACAAAATGACCAAGAAGCACATATTATTGTTCTTTTTGAGAGGGTACTCCTCCCTTACCGCTTTTCCCCGTTCACGTCACAGTCCATAGACCGGTGTCTCGCGGCTCAGCATAATCGAATCCTCCCGTTGTCGGAGTCTTTCACTTGTCATGTCTTTCTGAAGGGCGTGACAGGTGTGGTATGTTAAAAGGATGGACTAACTACCCAGGTTGTTGTTATTCTTTTACTTTATGTGCAAGGACGCTAGCGCACCTTTCTTATAACGTTCATTGTGTTGTAGTACAATAAATCAACGTTTGGGATTTTTTGTTTGTTTTGTACGGGTTCACGTCTTCACTTGGCTAGTTTTCATTTTGGACTACTCTTTATTTATTTTTTATCCAACCAGCTTTTTCGCACTCGGTCTCCTGTCCTTCGCTCTCTGTATCTAGACACATTTTGAGATATCAGGTTTTATGCAAAGCAAAACAGTTGCAGCGGAATTAACTTTCGACTCTACGGCATATGTATTACCATTCAGTGAATAACTCACTCAACAAAGCTGAAAGGGTTCATTTGAAATCTGGTTTGATCTGTCAAGGCTTGCCTAGTCGCCATGGAGAGGCAGAACAGTCACCAAGCAACTTATTCTTCCCAACACCCATTTGTGCACACGTTGAAACTGACCAGGGCGCAGTTAATAAGGGTGAGTTGTCTTATTATGCTTGAGGAAATGTGGTAAGAGCTGCACAACGATCATACCTCCAAAACATGCTAACCTCTCACCTGGTCAGCCGCCAGTGGACGTTATGGATCTCAACTATCCAAACATAGCGCCCACTAGCGGCTGCCCGGCAGGCTACATTATATTTTTACCACTTTCACACTGATCATTATTCACGATTGATTAATGATTATCTGTAATCATGGTAGCGTCCACATTTAATGTAGTTCATTAAATGAAGTGTTCAGAAATATATAATATTCTTATTTATAATAAAAATGACACTACATTACTATTGGGCACAACATGATCCGAAAACAACCAAAACAAAATGCAAATGCCTCCAACAAGTTGGTAGTCAACAAGTTTGATGTAGTCATTGTGTGCTATGAATATGGGACCGAAAACTAAACTTTTGTCTACTTTAATACACTATAAGGGAATTTGTCCAAATACTTATACACCTTCAAATAAAACAGATATGTATGAAAATACCCACAAATAAAAGGTGACATTCTCTACTGTCGACTCGTGAAATATTTGATCTCAAATTCAAAATGCTCGAGTATAGAGGCAAATCTACTTTGTGCATAACACAAGTCATTTTTCCAACAATTGTTTACAGACAGATTATTTCACTTATAATTCACTGTATCACAATACCAGTGGGTCAGAAGTTTACATACTCTAAATGTACTGTGCCTTCAAAACAGCTTGAGAAATTACGGAAAATGGTGTCATGGCTTTAGAAGCTTCTGATAGGCTAATTGACATCATTTGAGTCAATTGGAGGTGTACCTGTGGATGTATTTCAAAACCTACCTTCTAACTCAGTGCCTCTTTGCTTGACATCATGGAAAAATCAAAAGAAATCAGCCAAGACCTCAGAAAAAAAAATTGTAGACCTCCACAAGTCTGGTTCATACTTTGGAGCAATTTCCAAACTTCTGAAGGTACCACGTTCATCTGTACAAACAATAGTACGCACGTATAAACACCATGGGATCATGCAGCCGTCATACCTCTCAGGAAGGAGACGTGTTTTGACTCCTAGAGATGAACGTACTTTGGTTTGAAAAGTGCAAATCAATCCCAGAACCTCAGCTAAAGACCTTGTGAAGATGCTGGAGGAAACAGGTACAAAAGTAACTATATCCACAGTAAAACAAGTCCTATATCGACATAACCTGAAAGGCCGCACAGCAAGGAAGAAGCCACTGTTTCAAAAACAAAACCAGACTACGGTTTGCAACTGCACATGGGGACAAAGATCATACTTTTTGGAGAAATGTCCTCTGGTCTGATGAAACAAAAATAGAACTGTATGGCCATAATGACCATCGTTATGTTTGGAGGAAAAAGGGGGAGGCTTGCAAGCCGAAGAACACCATCCCAACCGTGAAGCACGGGGGTGGCAGCATCATGTTGTGTGGGTGCTGCAGGAGGGACTGGTTCACTTCACAAAATAGATGGCATCATGAGGCGGGAAAAATATGTGGCTGTATTGAAGCAACATCTCGAGACATCAGTCAGGAAATTAATGGACAATGACCCCAAGCATACTTCCAAAGTTGTTGCAAAATGGCTTAAGGACAACAAATTCAAAGTATTGGAGTGGCCATCACAAAGCCCTGACCTCAATCCCATAGAAAATGTGTGGGCGGAACTGAAAAAGAAACAAAAGCTGAAATAAATCATTCTCTCTACTATTATTCAGACATTTCACATTCTTAAAATAAAGTGGTGATCCTAACTGACCTAAAACAAGGAACGTTTACTAGGATTAAATGTCAGGAATTGTGAAAAACTGAGTTTAAATGTATTTGGCTAAGGTGTATGTCATCTTCCGACTTCAACCTACCCAATGCAACATAATATCCTCTATATATCATATCCCTGTCCCTCCCATCCACAGGGCATGGTGTTGGGCTCCATCCTCGTCCCCATACGAGTTTTTCTGGCTGTCCTCTGCTTCCTGATCATGTGGCCTATTGCCCGGCTCCGATTGGCTGGCCTCTCAGAGGCGGAACGGTCCCGGCCAGTAACGACTGGGTGGAGGAGATGGTTACTACACCCCATCATCTGGTTCCTTAGCCGGGCAGTGTTTTTCTTCCTGGGGTTCTTCTGGTTCCGGGTCAAAGGTTGTAGGGCGGGGCATAAGGAGGCTCCTGTGTTGGCAGTGGCACCTCACAGTAGCTTCCTGGATATGTTGGTGCTGACGGAAACCCAGCTGCCTACGGTGGTGTCTAGATCAGAGAACCAAAGCATTCCCGTTATAGGGGGTGAGTGTTTTGTGGGAGACTGGGAAGAGGTTCTGGGTCAAAGTTGCCCTTTTAAAGAGACAGGATGGACATTTTTCTTTGGCATCACCTTCATTAAAAGAATCACATACATTTTCACATCATACACATTTAAACCAGTCAGTCCATCATTAATACATTAATATATTCACTCACAAACGACCATTGTCCCAACTGCACTAGATAAGTACATATACCGATACAGTCTACTTTGCATTTAGTAGTCCAACAGCACAAGGAACTAATTAATATTTGAACACAACTCTCATGACTCTCTTCTGAATGTGTGCTAAAGTTGTATTTTCTCTCATTTTCTTTCACACCTTCCCCCTCTTAGTCTCTTGTCTCTTTGTCCTACACTCTCTTTACCCACCTTCCATCTTTCTCCTTCACCTTTTCCATCCCCTCCTCTCCTCCCTCTTCCTCGCCACCTCTCACATTTCCCTGTCTGTTCTCTCTAGTTTCTCTCTCTCACAATTCCCTGTCTGTTCTCTCTAGTCTCTCTCTCTCTCTCTCTCTCTCTCACAATTCCCTGTCTGTTCTCTCTAGTCTCTCTCTCTCACACAATTCCCTGTCTGTTCTCTCTAGTCTCTCTCTCTCTCACACATTTCCCTGTCTGTTCTCTCTAGTTTCTCTCTCACACATTTCCCTGTCTGTTCTCTCTAGTTTCTCTCTCTCACAATTCCCTGTCTGTTCTCTCTAGTCTCTCTCTCTCTCACACAATTCCCTGTCTGTTCTCTCTAGTCTCTCTCTCACATAATTCCCTGTCTGTTCTCTCTAGTCTCTCTCTCTCTCTCATTTCCCTGTCTGTTCTCTCTAGTCTCTCTCTCTCTCTCACAATTCCCTGTCTGTTCTATCTAGTCTCTCTCTCCCTCTCTCTCTCTCATTTCCCTGTCTGTTCTCTCTAGTCTCTCTCTCTCTCTCACAATTCCCTGTCTGTTCTCTCTAGTCTCTCCCTCCCTCTCTCACATTTCCCTGTCTGTTCTCTCTAGTTTCTCTCTCTCACAATTCCCTGTCTGTTCTCTCTAGTTTCTCTCTCTCACAATTCCCTGTCTGTTCTCTCTAGTCTCTCTCTCTCTCACAATTCCCTGTCTGTTCTCTCTAGTCTCTCTCTCTCACAATTCCCTGTCTGTTCTCTCTAGTCTCTCTCTCTCACACATTTCCCTGTCTGTTCTCTCTAGTTTCTCTCTCTCACAATTCCCTGTCTGTTCTCTCTAGTCTCTCTCTCTCTCTCACAATTCCCTGTCTGTTCTCTCTAGTCTCTCTCTCTCTCACATTTCCCTCTCTAGTCTCTCTCTCTCTCTCTCTCTCTCTCTCACATTTCCCTGTCTGTTCTCTCTAGTTTCTCTCTCTCACAATTCCCTGTCTGTTCTCTCTAGTCTCTCTCTCTCACACAATTCCCTGTCTGTTCTCTCTAGTCTCTCTCTCACTCACATTTCCCTGTCTGTTCTCTCTAGTCTCTCTCTCTCTCACATTTCCCTGTCTATCTAGTCTCTCTCTCCCTCTCTCTCTCACATTTCCCTGTCTGTTCTCTCTAGTCTCTCTCTCTCTCTCTCACAATTCCCTGTCTGTTCTCTCTAGTCTCTCTCTCTCTCACATTTCCCTGTCTGTTCTCTCTAGTCTCTCTCTCTCACACATTTCCCTGTCTGTTCTCTCTAGTTTCTCTCTCTCACAATTCCCTGTCTGTTCTCTCTAGTCTCTCTCTCTCTCTCTCTCACAATTCCCTGTCTGTTCTCTCTAGTCTCTCTCTCTCTCACATTTCCCTCTCTAGTCTCTCTCTCTCTCTCTCTCTCTCACATTTCCCTGTCTGTTCTCTCTAGTTTCTCTCTCTCACAATTCCCTGTCTGTTCTCTCTAGTCTCTCTCTCTCACTCACACAATTCCCTGTCTGTTCTCTCTAGTCTCTCTCTCACTCACATTTCCCTGTCTGTTCTCTCTAGTCTCTCTCTCTCTCACATTTCCCTGTCTATCTAGTCTCTCTCTCCCTCTCTCTCTCACATTTCCCTGTCTGTTCTCTCTAGTCTCTCTCTCTCTCTCTCACAATTCCCTGTCTGTTCTCTCTAGTCTCTCTCTCTCTCACATTTCCCTGTCTGTTCTCTCTAGTCTCTCTCTCTCACATTTCCCTGTCTGTTCTATCTAGTCTCTCTCTCCCTCTCTCTCTCTCATTTCCCTGTCTGTTCTCTCTAGTCTCTCTCTCTCTCACATTTCCCTGTCTGTTCTCTCTAGTCTCTCTCTCTCACATTTCCCTGTCTGTTCTATCTAGTCTCTCTCTCCCTCTCTCTCTCATTTCCCTGTCTGTTCTCTCTAGTCTCTCCCTCCCTCTCTCACATTTCCCTGTTCTCTCTCCCTATAGATTTTAAGTCTCTCCCTCTCCTCTCTTCAGTAGCACTTCAGTGGTGTTTGTGTCCTAATGAATATAATTATCATGTCAATTTGGCTATGTCACATTATAACAGGCGTGTGTATGGTTTGTCTTTTGTCTCTCTCAGCCCTCCTGGAGTTTAACCAGTCAGTGTTGGTAAACAGGAAGAATCCAGAATCCAGGAAACGGGCTGTCGTTCAGATCAAAGAGAGGCTCACCTCCAATGGCTACTGGCCACAGGTAAGCAGGGATCAGAGGGCAGGGGTCAAAGGTCAAATTAGGCTCATGGGGGAACTGGTGTAACGTAGAAGCCCTGCCTGAGACATGCAAACCCAATTGTTGCTAGCAGACTACAAGGATTTCCTCTTGGTCTAATGGTTAAGACAGAAGACGCTGGTTCACATCCCACCAGTTACACATGAACCTCATTACATCAGTCTTGCGTCATATAGCACTACAACTTTGTTGACTTGCAATACCGGTATGTCATGTTCGAATAATGTTACTGGCGGCCAACAATGAACTTTACTGATGAAGGGACGGCTTTCATAGAACTGGTTTAACACACCTCTATTCATCAGTCCCTCCTCCGAATGAACCTTCCTGATGGGAGAACATAGAACTGGTTTAACACACCTCTATTCATCAGTCCCTCCTCCGAATGAACCTTCCTGATGGGAGAACATAGAACTGGTTTAACACACCTCTATTCATCAGTCCCTCCTCCGAATGAACCTTCCTGATGGGAGAACATAGAACTGGTTCTACAAACTCCCTTGCTTTCTAAATTCCCATCGCTCTCATTGTCTCTATTCATCAAACAGTCTCCCTTTCTCTCATGGCCAGATGCTGATGTTCCCAGAAGGCACCACGACGAACGGCACCACTCTCATAAAGTTCAAACCTGGTGAGATTTAGACCTGGGTTCAGATAATATTTGAAATCTTTCAAAAGCTTTTTGCCTTTGCTTTAGCCTGCCTAGGGTGCCAGATGGGCGGGGTTTGCACTTTTGTGACTATTCTACTGGTTCCATTGTGCCAGTCAAGCTCAATCAAGCCCAGATAAAGTAGTTGAGATCATTTAAAATAGTATTTGAACCCCGGGTTGGTGAGAACATCATAAAGAATGTCACTTCTTCTACACCTAAAGTAATGGATGGTATGTTGTGTTTACATAGGGGGGTGAGCTGACTGGTTTGCTGTTCTGTCTCCTTCCTAGGTGCCTTCCTAGCTGGAGTCCCAGTCCAACCTGTCCTGCTGCACTACCCCAACAAACTGGTGAGTAGACTGGACTGCGTCAGTATTGGGATACAGCAGAGCAATTGAGTGTCAGAACGGAGGGGTGGAAGCACTGGCTCCAGGGGTGCATGTTGTCAGGAGGAAGCAGCACTGTGACTCGTAGTTTACATACCGACGCAGCGGAAGGTGTAGGGTGAAGTTGCACATACATTTGTACTGACTCTACACACATCCCCTCACATACAATCATCATGTGCGCTGCTGCTACTCTGTTTATCATATCCTGTTGCCTAGTACCTTTACCCCTATACATATCTACCCCCATCTCTCCAGTATTCCTGCACATTGTAAATATGGTACTGGAACTGACCCTGTATATAGTACCTTTACACCTATACATATCTACCCCCATCTCTCCATTATTCCTGCACATTGTAAATATGGTACTGGAACTGACCCTGTATATAGTACCTTTACCCCTATACATATCTACCTCCATCTCTCCAGTATTCCTGCACATTGTAAATATGGTACTGGAACTGACCCTGTATATAGTACCTTTACCCCTATACATATCTACCTCCATCTCTCCAGTATTCCTGCACATTGTAAATATGGTACTGGAACTGACCCTGTATATAGTATGCTTACTTGCTACTTGTGTTTATATCTTGTGTTTTGTTCTACGTTGTTATTTCTAGTATTACATTGTTGGGGTTAGAGCTAGCAAGAAAGAAAGACTATGCACTGTACGTGTGCATGTGACATTGAAACTTGAAGTTGGCACTAGATGCTTATCTTGGGTCAGTTTTGCATTTCCCCCCACTAATGGCTAAGGTTGGGCTTGTGGGATTTTAACCCAGAGCGCATTGGAATTGTGACTGAGAGCACCCTACCTTGTCGTATAAAGAAATAGCATGTGGTTTCTAATCATAGTTAATGTTTGTGGATGTTGGAACTCTCATGGCCCCACAGCATGCCTGTACAGTCAGACGTAGACCCATGGGTGATATACTGTCTGCACATGGCAGTTCACCTTCTAGAGTTATTATTTCTATGCCTTTTTAAAAACATGCTTTACTTTCTAGGATACTGTGCGCTGGACCCACAGGGGAACTACCTGGTAAGACACCATCTATATGAAATAAAAACGTCTAATAATCATTCAAATCAATCTTTATTTGTCCCATGCGCCGAATACAACAAGTGTTGACCTTACCGTAAAATGTTTACTTACAAGCCCTTAATAACCAACAGTGCCGTTCAAGAACTAAAGTAAAACATAATAAAAAAGTAACACAATAAAATAACAACGAGGCCATATAGAGGAGGTACCGGTACCGAGTCAGTGTACAGGTTAGTTGAGGTCATCTGAAGTGACTATGCATAGATCATAAACAGCGAGTAGCAGCATTGTACAAAACAAATGAGGGGAGGGGTGGTGTTAATTGTTAATTATTAATTGTTCAGCAGTCTTATGGCTTGGGGGTAGAAGCTTTTAAGGAGACTTTTGGACCTAGACTTGGCGCTCCGGTACCGCTTGCTGTGCGGTAGCAGAGAAAACAGTCTATGACTTGGGTGACTGGAGTCTCTGACAATTTTATGGGCTTTCCTCTGACACCGCCTATTATATAGGTCCTAGATGGCAGGGAGCTTGGCCCCAGTGATGTACTGGGCCGTACACACTACCCTCTGTAGCGCCTTACAGTCAGATGCCAAGCAGTTTCCATACCAGGCGGTGATGCAACTGATCAGGATGCTCTCGATGGTGCAGCTTTATAACTTTTTGAGGATCTGGGGACCCATGCCAAATCTTTTCAGTCTCCTGAGGGGGAAAAGGTTTTGTCATGTTCTCTTAATAACCGTCTTGGTGTGTTTGGACCATGATAGTTTGTTGGTGATGTGGACACCAAGGAACTTGAAACTCTCGACCCGCTCCACTACAGCCCTGTCTATGTTAATGGGGTCCTGTTCGGCCCATCTTTTCCTGTAGTCAACGATCAGCTTCTTTTTCTTGCTCACTTTGAGGAAGAAGTTGTTGTCCTGGCGCCATACTGCCAGTTCTGACCTCCCTATAGGCTGTATCATCGTTGTCGGTGATCAGCCCTACCACTGTTGTGTTGTCAGCAAACTTACTGATGGTGTTGGAGTCGTGTTTGGCCACCCAGTCATGGGTGAACATGGAGTACAGGAGGGGACTAAGTACGCACTCCTGAGGGGTCCCAGTGTTGAGGATCAGCGTGGCAGACGTGTTGTTGCCTACCCTTACCACCTGAGGGCGGCCCGTCAGAAAGTCCAGTGCAGAGGGGTGTGTTTAGTCCCAGGGTCATTAGCTTAGTGATGAGCTTCGTGGGCACTATGGTGTTGAACGCTGAGCTGTAGTCAATGAATAGCATTCTCACATAGGTGTTCCTTTTGTCCAGGTGGGAAAGGGCAGTGTGGAGTGCAATAGAGATTGCATCATCTGTGGATCTGTTGGGGCTGTATGTGAATTGGAGTGGGTCTAGGGTTTCTTGAATAATGGTGTTGATGTGAGCCATGCCTTTCAAATCAATTCATGGCTATAGATTTGAGTGCTATGGGTCGGTAGTCATTTAGCCAAGTTACCTTCGCATTCTTGGGCACAGGGACTATGGTGGTCTGCTTGAAACATGTTGGTATTACAGACTTGGTCAGGGAGATGTTGAAAATGTCAATGAAGACACTTGTCAGTTGGTCCGCGCATGCTTTGAGTACACGTCCTGGTAATCCGTCTGGCCCAGCAGCTTTGTGAATGTTGACCTGTTTAAGGGTCTTGCTCATATCGGCTACCGAGAGCGTTATCACACAGTCATCCAGAACAGCTGGTGCTCTCGTGCATGCTTCAGTGTTGCTTGCCTCGAAGCGAGCATAAAAGGCATTTGGGGCAGCTCGCGTCCGGGTTTCCCTTTGTCGTCCGTAATAGTTTTCAAGCCCTGCCACATCCGTTGAGCGCCAGAGCTCATTATCAACTTCATTATCAAATCTCAATTTAACATACATATTATTGGAAACAAGTGTTCAATATATGATATTTCACTGATTGGTGGGGGTGTTTTTCCCTCCAGGGTTGAGGCATTGTGGCACACTTGCTCTCAGCTCTACACTAACGTTACTGTTGAGGTAAGGCCATATTGTCCATAATCAGAATGACCACTCACCGAAGAAGAATTTCCTGTTTTCTCATTGGCTGTAATACCTGTCAGTAAAAAATGTATGTTCTCTTATTGGCTACAGTACCTGCCAGTATACACCCCCTCCCAGGAGGAGAAGGATGACCCTAATCTGTATGCAGACAATGTCCAGAAACTCATGGCCAAGTGAGTCTACACAGCGTGTGTGTGTAGTTTGTGGACGTTTCCCACTGTTTGGCATGTTGTGGTCAATTTTGCCTCTGTATTTGCATAATGTATACTTGGCTATCTGTTTGCTTTGGATGCATGTATTTTCTGAATGTGTGTAGATGATTCTAACATCTGTAACCTCTTGTGTCTATCAGGACCCTGGGCATCCCGGCGACAGACCATGTTATGGAAGGGCGTGTTCCTACCAGAAAACTGGGAGGGCTCTCCCTCCCCCTAGAACCACCTGCCAGAGAAACTCTCTCTCTGCTGCATAAAGACGGGTAAGAGACATGTGTGTGTGTGTCTGTACACTACATGATCAAAAGTATGTGGACACCTGCTTGTCAAACATCTCATCATTCCAATATCATGGGCATTAATATGGAGCTGGTCCCCCCTTTGCTGCTGGGCCCCTCTCATCTCTCTTTCTCGCCCCTCTCATCTCTCTCTCTCGCCCCTTTCATCTCTCTCTCTCTCGCTCCTCTCATCTGTCTCTCTTGCCCCTCATCTCTCTCTCTCGCCCCTTTCATCTCTCTCTCTCTCTCGCCCCTCTCATCTATCACTCTCTCTCTCTCTCGCCCCTCTCATCTATCACTCTCTCTCTCTCGCCCCTCTCATCTATCACTCTCTCTCTCGCTCTCTCTTGCCCCTGTCATCTTTCTCTCTCTCTCCATCCTCAGTCTCAGAGAGTTCGAGGTGGAGGCAGCACTGAGTAAGATAATTGACAGGTGTCAGTCAGAACAGGGTTGGAGGGCTGGTGTGGATGAGCTGGCACCACTCCTGGGACTGACAGACAGACAGACTGCTGCTAAGATCTGTGGACTCTACTCCAAGGTAAACTACTCCAAGGTTAAACTGGCCACCACCAACCGGCGTCAAGTGTGGTGTGTGTGTGTGTGCTTCTGTGTCGAGTACTGAAGTAGTAGATTTCCATAAGTATTCCTTGGTGTTGTGTACTTTGCATACTCTGTGTATGTGTTAACAGTACGTGTGTGTGTTCCAGGATGACAAGGTGGACCTCAGGCAGATCTATTTAAGTGTGACATCAGTCTCTGGGCTTCTGGGATTTAAGTCCCTCCTTCACACTGCATTCACTGTAAGTTCTGCTCTAAGTGTGTGTAGAGTAGATTTAGAACCCCAGTGTTTGTGTAGAGTAGATGTAGAACCCCAGTGTTTGTAGAGTAGATTTTGAACCCCAGTGTTTGTGTAGAGTAGATTTAGAACCCAGTGTTTGTGTTTAGTAGATTTAGAACCCTGGTGTTTGTGTTTAGTAGATTTAGAACCCCAGATTTAGAACCCTGGTGTTTGTGTTTAGTAGATTTAGAACCCTGGAGTTTGTGGAGAGTATATTTAGAACCCCAGTGTTTGTGGAGAGAAGATTTAGAACCCCAGTGTTTGTGGAGAGTAGATTTAGAACCCCAGTGTTTGTGGAGAGTAGATTTAGAACCCCAGTGTTTGTGGAGAGTAGATTTAGAACCCCAGTGTTTGTGGAGAGTAGATTTAGAACCCCAGTGTTTGTGGAGAGTAGATTTAGAACCCTAGTGTTTGTGGAGAGTAGATTTAGAACCCCAGTGTTTGTGGAGAGTATACATGTTAAACTTGGTATGTACGATATGCAGTTATACGTTTGAACCTATAACTAACTGTATGTACTATACGTAGCCTGGATCCCAGATCGGTTAGTGCTCTTGTCAACTCCAACATGTTTGCAATGACAATTCAATAAGGAGTTGGCAAGGGAGGAGAAATAGACTGGCACCCAGGCGGTATGTCCGGTTACTACGGTATAAAGAGGAAGCTTTAACCTATATACTAAATTAATATATTTTATATAAACTACATTAATATATTTTACATAGACAGTATATAAATGGTATATATTTACATAAATGTATATATTTGAACCCAGTGTAAACTGTCTGCAGCTGTATGACAGAGAGTGTAGTGGCAGTCTGACTGCAGTGGACGTGTCTGACCTGATGGGGGCGCTAGTGGGGAGTCCTCAGTACCACACAGAGGAACTGTACACTGAACTGTCCTTGAGAGGAGCGCCCACCGAACGTAAGCCCAGGCACCCATCCACTAACAATGCTGTTTCTCAATTCGTCTTTCTGCGATCCCTCGCAACCCATCTCCTCGCCTCCTTCTCAACAGCATTCGAGAAGTTCCAAGGACCTTTTTCTCCAATGAGAAGGAGGCAAGGAGAGCAGATGCAAGGAATCGAGGAAAGATGAATTGTGAAAGCCATGTCCTGTTGTTCGTCCCACTGTCCCTTGGAACTGCAATGCTATGTGGTTGTATCTCTACAGAAGACCTGTTCAGTGTGCTGACCACCCACCCCACCTATCAGAAACTGATCAGCGAGTACTTCACACCTGAGGGGGTGGAGTCCTCACCACCATCCTCTCCTCTGACCAAAGGGAAGGCAGGGAACAACAATGCAGGATCGCCTAGCGACAACAGAACGGCCTTGCCTTACAAAACGGCTGATAACGACTCTCCTCTGCCCAGTAAGAAAAACGACTGAGTGAAGGAACTCTGAAGCATACTGATAGAATTCCTAGCACGGACTGGGCAGTTATTACAGATTAATCTATATGGGTGAGCTTACTTACAAAAATGGCTGCCGGTTATACATCGACTTGAATGGGGATCCCCTTCTAGGAATTATATTTCTAATGGGGCTTACGCCATTTTGTGAAATTGAAGAAAAACCTAAGGCAGCTCAACGGTATCGACAGTAATGCCAATTTAACACGCCGTTCTCTAAGAAATCAAAGGGAACGACTCATAGTGAACTAGTGCGTATGTCTTTCAGATGGGTTATATGTGGTCTTTTAAGACTTGTTTACAATGTCATAGCTACATAGCTAGCTATGATTGTTACACAATTCTCTGGATCTGCCTGTCAAGATGCTGGGAAAATAGTATCACGGTAGTGTTTATTTATAAATGTAATACGATTTTAATCAAATTAAGAGTGTCTGTCTTATTTTGTATGGCTTGAAATGGGATGTGGTATGTGAATTTGTATTGATTTAATGAACAAAATATACAAACCAAATGATTATGTAAATTACTATTCTCAGGATTTTGTATTGTATTTTACATTTAATCTATTAAACTGAATGTTAAACATTGGACTCCTTTTGTTTCATTGTAGCCTTATTTTAAAGAGGCCTTCTTCCTTTTCCTTTGAAGTTTGTTTCTCCCATCCTTCCGCCCTCTCTTCTCACTCAGTCTCTGTCTTTTACCCACTCTCTGGCTCCATCTCTCTCTCGCTCTGTCCATCTCTGGCTTTCTCTCGGGTTCCACTTTCTCTCTCTTCTCACTCAGTCTCTGTCTTTTACCCACTCTCTGGCTCCATCTCTCTCTCGCTCTGTCTATCTCTGGCTTTCTCTTGGGTTCCACTTTCTCTCTCTTCTCGTCAGATGTGTGACCCTCTGCCTGTGTTGGTTCATCCTCCTCCACTTTATTGAGCTTGGCTGGGAAGGGAGGATGAATGGTCTCTCCATTTCTTTTTCCTCCCTCTGTTTTTCCTGTCCTCCGTTCAGTTACAGGGGACAGAACTGTTTCTATCTCCCTTTTCCCTTCACTGTGTTTGGTTCTGGATGCTGGAATGGTCTTTAGCTCTATTTTGTTTTCTGTTGTCCCTCTGTTTCCTGTTATCTTAGCATCGGTTTCTACCTTCTCTATCTTTCCTTTGGAGGAGGAGGTGGATTCCTCCGTTAGTCCTCTCCTGTTTTTAGTTTTAAGCTTTTTTAATCCTAAATGGCTCCCTTCAGATTGAACCACTACTTGTCTTTCCTTCTTCCCTCCCATATCCCCACTCTCTCCCGCCTTCCTTTTCATTCCTTTACGGTTTAGACCCCTGTTGGTTAGGAATGCATCATTCTCGATAGTCCCTTCCCCCTCGATAGTTTTACTTTTCAGATTTTCTGTCACTTGCTCTTCCACCTTGTCCCCTTGTTTCCCCGTCTCCTCCTCTGCAGTGTTTGCGGACTCTTCCTTCTGCTCCTTCCTGCCCATTACGGCTTTAGCATGCCTCGTTCTTGCCATGGGACTTGGAATAGGAGAAGACTTTTCAGTCCTATCCTCCTTTGTCTCGTTCCCTTGTTTTCCTGTCTCTTTCTCTGCTGGTTTTGGTTTATCCTCTTTCTTTACCTCTACATCCTTCCTTCTTGCTCTAGTCACAGGACGTCTAAGACTAGGCTTCTCAATCGTCTCTCTCTCCTTTTTCCCCATCTCTCCATCTATCTCCATATTTGCTGTGCTCGGCTCCTTCTCGTCTTTCCTCTCCACGTCGTTCTTTCCCCATTTCCTTCTTGTCATAGGACTGAGCTCTCTCCACGTCACCTTCCCTGAGGTTGGTACGTCCTCCCTCTCTTCTCTCCCTCCCTCTTCCCTCTCTTTATCAGTGTAGATGTTAGGGGTAGTAGCCAAGGCCTCTTTTTGAGCTGTGTGCGGATTCTGTTCTTTCTTACACTCTTCAGCTCTCCAGTTCCCTCTAGTTGTGATCATACGGCTTGTCGCAGTACTAATGATGGGACAGGGGTTTTCAGTCCTCTCCTCTACCTCATCCCTTTGTTTCTCTGTCTCGCCACCTGTCTCTTTCTTTGTGTTTGGCTTCCCTTCTTTTTTCCCTTCTGCATCTTTTCTTTGCTTTCTTGTCACAGGAGTTAGAGTTCTGGGCCTTTCAGATCTTTGCTCTTTTCCCTCGCCCTCTTCTTCATCCATCTCTACAGATGGCACTTTATTCATTGTGTTTCCTGGTTTGGGCTTCTCCTTCTCTGCTGCTCTGCTCTTCCTTCTTGTGGTTATCATAGGACTTGGGAAAAAACAGAGCTTTTCTGTCCTTTTTGCCTCATCCTCTTTCTCTGTCTCTTTCTTCGTTTTCGACGACTCTTTCCCCTTCTCTGCAGCTTTGCTACTCCTCCTTGCTATTATCATAGGTCCTGTCATGGTACTTGGCTTTTGTGTCTTATCCTTTGCCTCGTCTCGTTGTTTCAACGTCTCTCTGTCTGCCTCCGTTTTCTGGCCTTGACGCTGTTGAGGCTCTTTCAGTGTCACCTTCACTTTATCAGTGTTAATATTAGGAGAAGTATCAGCCTTGAACTCCGTCTGCACCGCCCTGTGACTCCTCTGTTCTTTCTCTTCAGCCTGTTCTCTATTCACAGCTTGTCTCTCTCGTCCTTTCCTTGACGGTCTCTGTTTCTTTTTCTCTGTTTTCTCTTCCATCTTGTTTTCGGTTGCTATTACTTCCCCCTCTTCTTCTTCTCTAACTGCTACTTCCCTCATTTCCATTTTCTCAGTTTTCTTTACTACCTCCTTTTCATTTTCTATTTCTTTCTTCCCCTCTTCTGTTTTCATGGTGTCCTTCCTCCGTCTACTATCTCTCTGTTTCTGATGTCTAGTTGACCTCTTGCTGTTTCTGCTTGGATTCGCCTTTGACGTCTCTTTAAGTCTTCCAACGATCTCGTTCCTCTCCTTCATTCTCTCTTCGTCTTCTTCTCTTTCTCTCCTTTCTGTATTCCCTCTATCTGCATCTGCCCGTTGACCGGTTTGGGTAGTCTCTACCTCCGACTCAGTCTCTCTCTTCTGCTGCTTTATCTCTTTCACCTCCATCTCCGCCTCCTCTCCTGTCTCCACCCCGTTTTCTCTCTCTCCATCACTCTTCATCTGTCCCTCGGTGCCACCCAAAACAGTCTCTCCCTCTGTACTTCCACGAGACGCTGGGGTGAGGGAGTGTTCCACCTCAACCTGCCCCAGGGTGAGGAGGGTGTGTGCGGTAGAGATGTTGGCCGTCTCCCTCGTGCTGTCCCTGGGCATGTATGACTGGAGCTGGTCGTTGTTGACCCCTGTAGCCTCCAGACACAGGGGGAGTGGAGTGGACTCATCCCAGGCAGAGTGAGGGTGGAGCAGCCCAGGTATGGAAGCCTGACTATCGGACATAGACTCATCCAAGTTCACCCCTTCTATAGGCTGGTTCCATGTTTCCTCCATTCTAGGATAGGCTTCTTCCACTGTCTCACTTATACAGTCTGACAGTAGGGTTGATCCAGGATCTCTGCTGCTTATGGATGGCGGTGAGCTCTCTATGTCTGAGTCCACCTGAGTGATAATAGGAACTGTACTGGGGTCAGCGAACTCTTTCACACAGTCAATAGCAGGAGAGTCTGGCGACGGTTTGTTGCCACCAGCTGAACCACATGACTCAGTGATACCAGAGGCTTCGGTGGCTGTGATCACGTCTGTTAGCTTTTCGTTGACAGTGGCTGAACTTCCAGAGTTAGTAACGCAAGGTGCTTCAGTGATGGTTGTGTCTGTTGCTTGAACAATTGCACTGTTAGTTGCCTGAGTGTTGACATTGTCTGGAGGATTTGTTTCAGACACATTTGTCACCTTAAGATCAATTCTATTTAATGCTTTAACGTTGGCACGGTCCAGTCCTGAAGCTTGAGAACTGATACGCATGTCTGAAGCTTGAGGACTGACACGCATGTCTGAAGCTTGAGGACTGACACGCATGTCTGAAGTTTGAGGACTGACACGCATGTCTGAAGCTTGAGAACTGACACGCATGTCTGAAGCTTGAGGACTGATACTCATGTCTGAAGCTTGAGGACTGATACACATGTCTGAAGCTTGAGGACTGATACACATGTCTGAAGCTTGAGGACTGATACACATGTCTGAAGCTTGAGGACTGATACGCATGTCTGAAGCTTGAGGACTGATACGCATGTCTGAAGCTTGAGGACTGATACGCATGTCTGAAGCTTGAGGACTGATACGCATGTCTGAAGCTTGAGGACTGATACGCATGTCTGAAGCTTGAGGACTGATACGCATGTCTGAAGCTTGAGGACTGATACGCATGTCTGAAGCTTGAGGACTGATACGCATGTCTGAAGCTTGAGGACTGATACGCATGTCTGAAGCTTGAGGACTGATGTGCATGTCTGAAGCTTCAGCTTTGTTGCCATCCGAAGCTGAACTATTCACACAGTCTAACGTTTTAGCATTGAAACTATCAGATGTTTCAGTGTTGGGCCCGTCGAATGACGAAGTGTCTATCACCCTCCATTCCTCCTCACCTCCCTTGTCAGCTGCCTCCACCTCCATTCCTCTCCCAGTCACATCCAGTCTAGGACCTTCCTCCAGCTGAGGCCTGTGTTCCAGACTCCCTTCCCCAATTTGAGGCTCCTCTGTGGGGTCTGAGAGAGAGGCAGTAGCCCATAGAGGTAGAGGCTCTGGATCTCCCTCACCTGCCGGGTTCGGGGTGTCCCTAACCCAGCCTGTCAGGTGAGCATCCAGGAAGGGGTCGCCTCTGGGGGTGGAGCAGGAGACAGCCATGATGAAGGACTGGATGGGTACGGTGCAGGGGGTATCCCCATCCCCATGGCCTGAAGGGGGGGTGACCCTGTCCCTGTCCCGGGCAGGGTGAGACAGCTGAAAGGGGCGAGGATCCTGGGGCTTCCAGTTCAGTTGACCCTCGTCCTTGTTGTCGTCTCCTTGGCCTTCCGGGGGCGTTGAAGAGACAGAGTGGATGAGTGCCGCCATGGCTAGGAGTCTCAGGTTAGGGGGGCGGAATGGTGGGTTTTCCGTCAACATCCTCCTGCCCCCGTGATAAGCCGCCAGAGGGAAAGGGCCGGGGGATGCAATCGGAGTAGGCGGGCCTAGACTAGAGACAGGAGGAGGGGAGGGGAAAGGATATGTCTGGATGGGTGATAGTACTACTCCTTCTCTTCCTCCCCCTTCTTCTTCTCTCCATCCCTCCTCTTCTTTCTTTTCCTCCAGATCCTCCTGTTTCGGCACGTCTCCCACTTGCCCCGCGGTGGAGTCGCCCGAGTCCTCATCTTCTTCACTCATTCCCTCCATCACTCCATCTTCCTCTCTTTCCAGAGGCAGGATCGTGAAGGTTAACCCATCTTTACTCGTATTTAAGGGGACAGACAAGTTTGACAAGTTTGCCTCGTTCCGGGAGTTGTAGTTTTGTTGACCTGACTGGTTGTAGTTCTGTTGATCGGACTTAATCCGGTGCAGGTTGTTGAGTACCCCAGACGTGGTTGAGGATGTGGTGGGCTCGGAGGCTAGAAGATCCCCTTGCAGAGGACCGCCCTGGAGGTCAAGGACTGAAGTGATTGAGAGCGGGTCTTTTGATTCCTGAACCACAAAGTTTGAGGCTGAATGTCCTGTTCTATATTGACCACTGCTTCCCACAACAGGCAAGATGGCGGCGGGTAGTTCTATTGACGAGCTATGACCATGTGACAATATAGCTTCATAGGCTGTATTAGGCCCAGTTGTTATATAAAGATTCTGATTGTTTTCATTTTCTACAGGCAAAGCTCCTGGGGGATAGTAGACATCAGTCACAGCAATAGTATTGTTTGGATAATGATACTGTGTGTGTTGGGAAGTCTGGTTACTAGGAGTATAACTCAGGATTTGATGTTCCGAGAAAGGAAATGGGGAGGGGGAGTTCATCATCATCGGAAGTGGTGCATTGTGGGGGACGTAATCTCCCATAGGAATAAACATGAAGGGTCCACCCTCAGGGCTGTCCTCACTGAACACAAAGTGCCTGGAACGTTGTGGAGGACACATCTGAAATGCATCCTGGCCTGCCATAGGGGTAGGGAGTGGGGAATAGCTTTCCGGTAGGACGAAAAACCCTTGCGGTGGTGGTGCGTTGTGGTAGTTGTCATTTTTGTGACTAACAGGTAGAGGTGGCAGATGGAAGGCTCGGAGGTGTGGTGTGGGCATTGGGAATGGTGCATTGTGGGAGTAGTTGTTCCCAGGTTGAGGAGGAGGGCAGGGACCTTGAAGCTGAAACATGCCGTTCTGTGAGGTTGCCAGTTGGAAAGTTCCAGACGGTGAAGGGGTAGGAGGGATGAGGTAACTAACAGTACAACCGTCCTGGGTCTGTATGAACAATGGAGGCCCGTGGTCAGTTACATTGTGGTTATCGTAGTTTGAAGTTGAACGGCTCTTACGATGAATACTGGTGGACATAGACCTGCAGTGCCTCTCGAATTGTAATTCATATGATGTCATAGGTGGGCTCAGAGCTTCTCTGTGTTCTGTGAGTGACGGGGCCTGTTGTTGTGCAGTACAGCCTTCAGATACAGTGTGGGTAGCGTAGTCCTCTGGGTCACTGCAAGTAACACTGGCAGGCACGTCTGGCATCTCCTGATCCACCTGTGAGGAGAGAGGGACAGGAGACACACCAATGAAATAGGCTACATCAAAGCATTTCTTTGTTTGACTTTTATTTGAGAGATAGAGCACGTTGTAACACCTGTGCCTCCTCCTGTGCTAGGAGGTCGATGGTATCGGGGTCTGAGGTGAGGAGAGAAGACAGGTACTGCAAATCCAGCACTGATCCGACCTGCGAGGGAAACACAGAGGGGAGGTGGTATCAAAACCCCACATATCAACCACTGCAACCTACAGGAAACACAGAGGGGCGGTGGCATCAAAACCCCACATATCAACCACTGCAACCTACAGGAAACACAGAGGGGAGGTGGCATCAAAACCCCACATATCAACCACTGCAACCTACAGGAAACACAGAGGGGAGGTGGTATCAAAACCCCACATATCAACCGCTGCAACCTACAGGAAACACAGAGGGGAGGTGGTATCAAAACCCCACATATCAACCACTGCAACCTACAGGAAACACAGAGGGGAGGTGGTATCAAAACCCCACATATCAACCACTGCAACCTACAGGAAACACAGAGGGGAGGTGGTATCAAAACCCCACATATCAACCACTGCAACCTGCAGGAAACACAGAGGGGTGGTGGTTTCAAAACCCCACATATCAACCACTGCAACCTACAGGAAACACAGAGGGGTGGTGGCATCAAAACCCCACATATCAACCACTGCAACCTACAGGAAACACAGAGGGGAGGTGGTATCAAAACCCCACATATCAACCACTGCAACCTACAGAAAACACAGAGGGGAGGTGGTATCAAAACCCCACATATCAACCACTGCAACCTACAGGAAACACAGAGGGGGAGGTGGTATCAAAACCCCACATATCAACCACTGCAACCTACAGGAAACACAGAGGGGAGGTGGTATCAAAACCCCACATATCAACCACTGCAACCTACAGGAAACACAGAGGGGAGGTGGTATCAAAACCCCACATATCAACCACTGCAACCTACAGGAAACACAGAGGGGAGGTGGCATCAAAACCCCACATATCAACCACTGCAACCTACAGGAAACACAGAGGGGAGGTGGTATCAAAACCCCACATATCAACCACTGCAACCTACAGGAAACACAGAGGGGAGGTGGTATCAAAACCCCACATATCAACCACTGCAACCTACAGGAAACACAGAGGGGCGGTGGCATCAAAACCCCACATATCAACCACTGCAACCTACAGGAAACACAGAGGGGAGGTGGTATCAAAACCCCACATATCAACCACTGCAACCTGCAGGAAACACAGAGGGGGAGGTGGTATCAAAACCCCACATATCAACCACTGCAACCTACAGGAAACACAGAGGGGAGGTGGTATCAAAACCCCACATATCAACCACTGCAACCTACAGGAAACACAGAGGGGAGGTGGTTTCAAAACCCCACATATCAACCACTGCAACCTACAGGAAACACAGAGGGGGAGGTGGTATCAAAACCCCACATATCAACCACTGCAACCTACAGGAAACACAGAGGGGAGGTGGTATCAAAACCCCACATATCAACCACTGCAACCTACAGGAAACACAGAGGGGTGGTGGTATCAAAACCCCACATATCAACCACTGCAACCTACAGGAAACACAGAGGGGAGGTGGTATCAAAACCCCACATATCAACCGCTGCAACCTACAGGAAAGACCGAATTCAACTGTTGTTTGAATAGTAGCTTATCATGTGTGAAAAAGAAACAATAACATCATCCACGATGGATGGAGGACCACACTGGAAACAAGTCTATTGATTTTATTGTGTTTACATCAGAGGCTAGCGGGAGGAGCTATAGGAGGACGGGCTCATTGTATGGCAGGAAAGGAACGGTGTCACACATGGAAATCACATGCTTGATTCAGTTCCATGAATTCAATTCCAATGTCTGGAAAACTAAAGCTCATCCCACCAGCCTCCTCTGGTTTATACCCTTTATACAGTTGTTGGTAAATGTAGCTGTTGCCAGGTGTAACATGTTTTTTAAATTGTCAAATAAAATAAAACCAGCACATTATACTATTTAAAAGACTATTAGGAGACAAAATCCACTACTGATCTGTGTAAGAAAATAAAAAAAGTGACATCAATTATTTTAACTGTTGTTCGTTCAAAATTCAAAAGGCACTTGCACATTGAGCTATCTTTGATGCAGGTGCCTGGTAACAGTTGAATAAGATGAGAAGAAATAAGGAACCCGCACACTGCTCTTGCTAGTATCACTGTTATTTATTACGCTTTATGTTTCGGAAAGGGGGAAACCTAGTCAGTTGTACAACTGAATGCATTGAACTGAAATGTGTCTTCCGCATTTAACCCCTGAATCGGCCTCAAGGCCTTCGGCGGAACTTTTGTGAGTGTTTATAATTTGCACCCTTATGTAGATATAGCTCCACCCACATCCGTTCCATGCATCGAATGGGGTTGGAGTCGAGGGAAAATGAGCAAGTGTTACCAACCATGTGTGTTTCATAAGTATTCTAATAAAGTGTGTACAGAAAACGTATTAAACACGTCTGTAAACCACAAGTACGTTTTCATAAATCATCGGGTACAGCACTGGAACAACGTCAGAGTCATCTGAAGTGGAGGCATTAATTCATGTTCACATTTATAACATGACATACAGGCATTTCATCATTAAGTCCTTTAGGAATTAACATCTGGAGGGTGGAAATCCTAAAACATTCTCTTTTTCTCAGAGTATTATTTATATCACCTCCCCTGTCTGATATCTTAACTTTCTCTATGCCACAAAATCTAAAGTTAGAAATGTCATGTTTTAGGTCATTGAAATGTACTGCGACTGGATAATCCCTGTCGTTTCTCCTGATTGAACCTTTATGTTCACTAATTCTCTGTTTGAGAGAACGAGAGGTTTTACCTACTTAACACAGCCCATGTGGACATTTAATAATGTAGATAAATGGGTGGTGGAGCACATAATAATGTCATTTATTTGGAACCGTTTTCCTGTGTGTGGGTGGCAGAAATATTCACACTTCATCATGTTGTTGCACTGTGCGCATCCTCTGCATTTATAGCTACCATTTGGAAGAGTGCGTAAAAGAGCCTGGCTCGTTTTCTTTTGTGGTTGGCTGTTGGCATGGAACAATTTATCGCGTAAATTGCTACCTCTCCTATATACAATAAGTGGTGGGTTCTTAAATTCAGCTGGAATAACTGGGTCCGATGATAAAACATGCCAGTGTTTCTTGACAGCATCTCCCACTTTGCGCGAGTTCAAAGTATATGTGGTGGTGAACATTCCAGTGTTCTTTAGCTTTAGCGGGTCTTTTTTTGTAGCAGTTAATCTCGTGTTTGCCCCAATGCCAAATGAAGAGCTTCATCCACACATTGTGGAGTGTAGCTTCTTCTTAGAAACCTTATACACATCTCCGCTGCTTTTTCTAGACAGTCCTCGGTGGAGTGGAATATAAAGCAAGGTCTGAAAAACTGGCTTCTTAGAAGTCCTCTTTTTAATGGCCCCGGGTGGAATCTGTCTCTCTGTATTAGAGTATTTCTGTACGTTTCGTTTCTGTACTGAGTGGTAAACAGGGTTCCATTTGATTTCTCAATCCACATACCAAGGTAATGACCACGTTTAGTGTCACATTCAATAGTGAATTTGAGATGGGGGTCAATGTCATTGAGTAGTGCCATAAAGTCTGACAGCTCTTCTTCCGTTCCTTCCCATATGCAAAAGATGTCGTCAATATATCAATACCACTTCAGGACTTTATTCAAAAATGGATTTTCATTTTCATTATTAACAAAACGTTCTTCAAAAAGACCCAAATAAAGGTTTGCATATCTCAGAGTGAATGTAGAACCCACCGATGTTCCATTCGTTTGGAGGTAGTTTTCATCATCAAACCTGAAATAGTTATACAAAACATATTCAGCTCTAGAATGAAGTCTGTTGGTCGGTATTTGTTAGAATCTCTGTCTCTCAAATAGTGAGCTAGTGCTGCCAGCCCCCCCACATGGGGAATACTGGTATACAGACTCTCAACATCTAATGTGACCAAAATACTGTCTTCTGATAAACCCGTTATTGGTGAAATCTTGTTTATGAAGTCTGTAGAGTCTTTCACATATGATGGCAATGATTGCACGTGAGATTTGATAAAAGAGTCAACAAAGTTCAGCAATGGCTCTAACATTGGGATTATTCCTGCAACCACTGGTCTGCCTGGATAAATCCCTAATTTAGGCTAAATGTACAGGCATGGACATATGGCACATTTGTAGCAAAGGTATTCATATTCAAGTTGTGAGATGAGGTTGTTTAATCGGGCTCCAGATTAGAGCGAATGTCCCTTTGGAACACCTGTGTGGGATCAACACAAATGTTCATTACTGAGTTGTCTCTGTCTTTCTAAAACAACCACAGCACCCCCCTTGTCTGCAGGTTTGATAACCAAACATGTTCTTCTGTACTGGTGAGGTTCTTCTGAATATGGTTTGTTTGTCTCGTATATACTGACAAGGCTTCTTGTTCCACTAACCTACAATAGGTATTCATCGATGAGTTGTTACCCATAAAACACCATTTTCTTTTGGTCTTAAAATGGGTAACAGTTCTTTGTTTGGTTTCTATGCCAGAAATAGTGTTTTGGGAAAACACATGTTTAAGTTTAATTTTGCGAAAGAATTTAAACAGATCTACTTTCGTATCAAATGGTTTGTCTGTACATGTGGGTACAAAAGAGACGCCCTTAGATAATACTTTTTTAATACGTTTTATGTACACACTTCATTAGAATACTTATGAAATGCAC
This sequence comes from Oncorhynchus clarkii lewisi, assembly GCF_045791955.1. Classification (NCBI taxonomy): domain Eukaryota; kingdom Metazoa; phylum Chordata; class Actinopteri; order Salmoniformes; family Salmonidae; genus Oncorhynchus; species Oncorhynchus clarkii. The sequence continues at coordinate 14,295,007 of NC_092155.1, forward strand.
ATTGTTATATTTGGTAACACTTGCTTATTTTCCCTTGACTCCAACCCCATTCGGTGCATTGAACGGATGTGGGTGGAGCAATGTCTACATAAGGTTGCAAATTACAAACACTCACACAAGCTCAGACGAAGGCCTTGAGGCCGATATGTAAAGGTTAATAAATAGCAGGGATACCAGCAAGAGCAGTGTGCAGGTTTCTTATTTTTTCTCAACTGTTGTTCGTTACCTTAAAAATCCATCATCACACTATACGATTTATAAGACTGAAAAGACAGAATCCACCAGGAAATGCTTATGATTGTAAGAAAAATAGACATCACATCAATTCCTTTGTCTGTTCATTACCTTAGTGACAAACTCCTTCTGACTGCACAGCTCATTCAGGTACTCTGTGAACGAGCCTTCCCCATCTCCTCCTCCCTCCTCTTCCTCATCATTCTTCTTCTCATCCACCTCTTCCTCTTGATTTCTGACCTCTAACCTCTCCCTGACACCGGTGGGGTCAATAAGGAGGGCCTCCATGGCTGCAGTGTACTCCCCGAGGGCACGTTCCTCCAGGACCTTAAGGAAAGAAGACAAATTGTTGCCTTTGTTTAACATTCTACACGGCCATGCCAAATGAATAAAGTTTAACTGCAACTAAAGCATCTGACAAGAGTGACTGGGTCCTTTTGGGACAGTCTCTATATCCTACAAGTGTAGCTTCCAGTAACTTTTGTCAATACCTTGATGTCCACTTTCCCTAGTCGGCGACCACGGGACACTCTAGGACCACTGCCACTCTTAGTGGCCCTCTGAGTTTTGTCTTTGGCTTGGTTAACTCTTGTGTTGCATTTGGTTTCTGTCTCTTTGGCTGACGTGGTGGCACTGCTCTTCCCCGTGTAACCTGCCGAGAGGGGAGAGAAAGAGGGAGAGAAAGAGAGAGAGAGAGAGAGAGAGGGGAGAGAGAGAGAAAGAGGCAGAGAAAGAGAGACCATCATAAAGTTGCCACACCATGTGGCTTCATTCGTTGATACAAATGATTGATTCACTTTTTGGTTAATCACTTTAACTATATATATAATTAACTATACACTACCGGTTAAATGGTTTAGAACACCTACTCATTCAAGGGTTTTTCTTATTTTTTTTATGTTCTACATTGTAGAATAATAGTGAAGACATCAAAACTATGAAATAACACATATGCTAAACAAAAAAGGGTTAAACATATCTAAATATATTTTATATTTGAGATTCTTCAAATAGCCACCCTTTGCCTTGACGACAGCTTTGGACACTCTTGGCATTCTCTCAACCAGCTTCATGAGATAGTCACCTGGAATGCATTTCAATTGACAGGTGTGCTTTCTTAAAAGTTAATTTGTGGAATTTCCTTCTTAATGCATTTCAGCCCATCAGAAGATAGCCCTATTTGGTAAAAAACCAAGTCCATATTATGGCAAGAACAGCTCAAATAAGCAAAGAGAAACGACAGTCCATCATTACTTTAAGACATGGTTAGTCAATCCGGAAAATGTTGTGAAATTGCTGGTGACCTATTGTGACCTCTCAGTGGTAGTTAGCATGCAGGAATCCTGACCTTTCAACTCAGCCTGGGCTCCACTCTGACCTGACGGTGACCTTTGTATGACCTTTGACCTTTCCTTAGCTGTCACCTCCTCCACCTCAAGCTCCACAAATCTAGAGTTGATCAAGCACACACACACACACACGCATGCACACACACACACGCATGCGCACACACACACACAAGCACACACACAAGACACCTCAAATGACACCCTATTCCCCAACATACTTTAACGTGATCAAAATGTATGTGCACTACTATATTGGTACAATATTATGAGAAACAACCAGAAACTGAGCATCAATTACCAGGTCGTCCCATTCTCATGTTTCACATGCATAGTGCTCTAATTTTGACTGGGCCAATAGGGCTCTGGTCAAAAGAAGTGTATAGTATATACTACCACTTTATTTTTATTTATTTTTTATTTCACCTTTATTTAACCAGGTAGGCAAGTTGAGAACAAGTTCTTATTTACAATTGCGACCTGGCCAAGATAAAGCAAAGCAGTTCGACAGATACAACGACACAGAGTTACACATGGAGTAAAACAAACATACAGTCAATAATACAGTATAAACAAGTCTATATACGATGTGAGCAAATGAGGTGAGATAAGGGAGGTAAAGGCAAAAAGGCCATGGTGGCAAAGTAGATACAATATAGCAAGTAAAACACTGGAATGGTAGATTTGCAATGGGAGAATGTGCAAAGTAGAAATAAAAATAATGGGGGTGCAAAGGAGCAAAATAAATAAATAAATAAAATACAGTAGGGAAAGAGGTAGTTGTTTGGGCTAAATTATAGGTGGGCTATGTACAGGTGCAGTAATCTGTGAGCTGCTCTGACAGTTGGTGCTTAAAGCTAGTGAGGGAGATAAGTGTTTCCAGTTTCAGAGATTTTTGTAGTTCGTAGGATATAGGGTGCCATTTAGGATGCACCCATGGCATTTAGGGCCACAAACAGCATGTTTTGACAAGTTATGTGACAAGTGTTTGTAATCTAATTACATTCAGAGATACTAGAGAAAGAGGAGCTGATCGAGGGAGGAGCTGATCGCAGACGACAGGAAACAGGGGGTGTAGAACACGCCCCCATCCACATTGACTGGGCTGCAGTGGAGCGGGTCGAGAGCTTCAAGTTCCTCTGTGTCCAAATCACAAAGGACTTAAACTGTTCCACATGCACACGCGCACAGTCGTGAAGAAGGCGTGACAGCGCTTCTACCCCCTCAGGAGGTTGAAAAGGTTTAGCATGGGCCCTCAATTCCTCAAAGTTTTACAGCTGCACCACTGATAGTATCTTGACTAGCTGCATCACTGCTTGGTATGGCAACAGCACCGCCCTCGATTGCATGGCGCTACAGAGGCTGGTGCAAACAGCCCAGTACATCACTGGGGCCGAGCTCCCTGCCATCCAAGACATCTATATCAGGCGGTGTGAAAGGGAGGCCAAGAAAGACTCCAGCCACTCAAGTCATAGACTGTTCTCTCTGCATCTGCACAGCAAGCAGTACATCAAGTCTGACACCAACAGGCTCCTGAACAGCTTCTATCCCCAAGCCATAAGACTACTAAATATCTAACAAAATGACTACATGGACAATCTGAGTTGACCCTTGTATTTACATTTTTCATTGCACACTCACTGGACTCTACACACACACACACACACACACACACACACACACACACACACACACACACACACACACACACACACACACACACACACACACACACACACACACACACACACACACACACTTAATTTGCTCACACACGCACACAATTTGCTCACACACACCACATTCACACACATTTATACTGACTCTACACACACGCACACGGACTCACATACAATCATCATATACACTGCTGTTACTGTTTATCATATATTCAGATGCCTAGTCACCTTACCCCTATACATATCTCCCTCTATTACTCCAGTATCCCTGCACATTGTAAATATGGTCTTGGAACAGACCCTGATATATATATATATATATATATACTGAACAAAAACCTAAATGCAGCATGTAGGCTGTATCACATCAGGCCATGATTGGGAGTCCCATAGGACAATTGGCCCAGCGTCGTCCGGGTTTGGCCGGTGTAGGCCTTCATTGTAAATAATTAATTGTTCTTAACTGACTTGCCTAGTTAAATAAAGGTTCAATTAAAAATAAAAAAATGCAAAGTGTTGGCCCCATGTTTCATGAGCTGAAATAAAAGATCCCAGAAATGTTCTATACGCACAAAAAGCTTATTTCTATCAGATTCTGTGCACACAATTTTATATCGCTGTTGGTGAGCATTTCTCCTTTCCCAAGATCATCCATCCACCTGACAGGTGTGGCATATCAAGAGGCTGATTAAACAGCGTGATCATTACACGTCTGACACCAGCCACCCGGACAGCTGATGAAACCGAGGAGTATTTCTGTCTGTAATAAAGCGCTTTTGTGGGGAAAAACTAATTTTGATTGGCTAGGCCTGGCTCCCCAGGGGGTGGGCCTGATCCCTCCCAGGGTCCCCCATGGCAGAGCCCCTGTCCAGTCATGTGAAATCCATAGATTAGGGCCTGATGCATTTATTTAAATTAACTGATTTCCTCATATGAATTGTAACACAGTAAAATCTTTGAAATTGTTGCATGTTGTGTTTAGATTTTTGTTCAGTATAGCTTAAATACTTCTCGTGTTCTTATTTTTTATTTCTCATGTGTTTTTGTTCTACCTTGTGTAATTTTCAGTACTACATTGATATTGATTACTGCATTGTTGGGTTTAGAACTCGCAAGAAAGACATTTCACTGCACTTGTGCACGTGACATTAAGACTTGAAACTACTAATTTAAATGGAATCTAAATGGATAAATAAACTCTTTCCACATGATTCATATCTTTATATCTTCAGTAGGGTATCTTTGTTAGTAGCCTTCAATGTAATTCCACAATGATGCAGTTACCCACTTATTTGATAATCTAATCAAACATTCCATCTTTTATGAGAACATTCTGTTGACGTTAACGCGAAAAGAACATTTAAAGGAGCAATCTGGGGGATGGAATCAATGGCAATATCAGTATAAAAATGGATGAACCAATCCCAGATTGCTCTTTAGGTGCAGAGCTATGGGAGTTACTAAACTGTACAAACTGTGAGGGTAATAATTGGATGGTATGTCAGTGTTAACACTTCTTTCAAAAGTTGTTTGTGTGTCTTAAAAACTGTGCCAAAGTTGAATGACATCTTGTGTTTTGTGAGGACACACACAGACACACTGACTGACTGACATGCACACACGCACCACACACACACACTGTGGACTCACTTCTGGGCCAAGTGATAGTACTCCATACGGTCGTAGTTAGAGAGCTTCCCCCATTCTCCCACCGCTATACCGATGCCCTGGGTGAAGAGGAGCGAGGGGTACTTGAGACAGAGGGAACGAATCACTGGACTGAAGAGAGACACACACACACACACACACACACACACACAGGGTTAGGGCTAGCACGGTCAATAACTATGTAGCCAAAACTGTAACAAAACCCTCTACAACTCTCACTCGCAGGTCCTCTACTCAGAGACTATTAGTTTTCAAGTTTTAATGTCACATGCACAAGTACAGTGAAATGTCTTTCCTGCTAACTCAAAACCCTACAATGCAGTAATCAATAACAGTGTAATACTATTAATAACAAGGTAGAACAAGAACACAATATATAAAAATATGAAGAACACAAGTAGCAAGTAAGCATACTATATACAGGCTCGGTTCCAATATCATATTTACAATGTGCAGGAATACTGGAGAGATGGAGGTAGATATGTATAGGGGTAAGGGTACTAGGCAACAGGATATAAGATTAACAGAGTAGCAGCAGTGTAGAGTGTGTGTAGAGTCAGTATAAATGCATATTATGTGTGAGTGAGCAGATGATGGTGTGAGTGTTTGTGTGTGTTGGAGTGACACTGTGTGTGTGAGTGTGTGAGTCTGCATAGTGACAGTGCAAAAATTTAAATAAAAGGTCAATAAGATTCAAGGTTTCTATTTATATTAAGTTATTACGTGGTAATAAAGACTGTATTACCAAAACAATACACAGCACCAAGTCACTGAGCAAGAGTCTACATAAAAACTAGCTAAACAAGAATAGTTAAGGGAAAGGGGGATGGAAAGTGCCCTATAGAGTGCACTCATTTTTATCCAGGGCTCTATGAAAAATAGTGCACTACATAGGGAAAAGGGTGCCATTTCAGACGCAACCTCAAAACTCACATGAAGAAGCAGGCCAGGGCCTCTGCGTCAGGCCCACTGTCGGGGTAGATTTTGCTGGCTATGTCTCGGAGGTTCTGCCACCACCTGTAGTTCTCAAACATCCCCCGGGAGGAGGAGCCCTCGCTGCGACACCAGGCCTGGGGAGGTGGGGGCTGGCTGGGGATAGAACCAGGGATGGAACCAGCCATCCCAGGGAGATGACCAGGTAAGCCTGGGCCGAGCTGGAGGTCCGGTGGTGGTTGGAGGTGGTTTGGGCGTAGCTGGGGGGCCAGTGAGAGGAAATTAGTCCTTGGTTGGGGGGTCATTGAGGGGTGATTAGGGCCTGGTTGAGGGCAGTTGTGGTTCATCTGGGGATGATATGAAGGAAAGTCTGATGGGAGATCCAGGGGAGGGCAGCTAGGGATAAGGATTGAGTGACAGATCATCGGACAAGGGCCATTCGATATGGATGGAGACTGCTGAGGCCGCATGGGTGAATATGGTAGTGATTGTATGGGTGGAAAGTATGGGAGAGACTGAGACTGTGGTTGCAGACATCGCAGGTGGGAACTTTCAAGGATTCTGTCCCTCCCCTGTGAGTCAGACTGCAGAGTCTCTACACCTGGTTCTTGTCGGATGTATGCTGCTGGATACAATATAGCCAGAGAAGAGAGACCGGGCTCAGTCTTGACAGTCAGTGAGACTGGGGCTGGCTGTTCTGGCTGTAGGCCTGTCTGTGCTGGGTCGGATTGATGAGGTGGCACCGGCTCAAATTCCTGGGAGTCTAGGTGAGGGAGAGGATCATTAGCCTGTATCTGGACCAGATCAGGACATTTTTCTATCTCTATCTGAAGTGGCTCTGAGGCAGGCATGGGATTTTCAGATCGCATCCCATTGTACAAGTCTGGTTGTCCAACACATGACACTGAACATGATACAGCTGGAGAGGCCAGGTCAACCTCAGATTCAGACATAGAGGTCAATGCTGTGGCCGGCTGCTCTGAAGGTATCTCGGCTGGGTCGGGCTCCCCTTGGAGCTCAGGCGGTGTCTCTGTTGTAGATCTTGGGTTTTCTGAGTCTGTGTCAGGGCTTGGGTCTGGCCCTAGCTTCGGCGTAGCCTCTAGCTCTCTGGAATCTATGTGAAGATGAGGAGTAGGCCTGGGCATAGACACCAACTCAGGGTCTGGTTCCAAGTCTATCTGAGGTGGTTCTGAAGCAGATATGGGATCCTCAGAGCCCCTCATGTCATATGGGTCTAGTTCTGGTCCTAGACACAGTGCTGTCTCTGACACAGTTGGAAAGGAGAGATCAGTCAGCAGGCTCAAACCTGGGACTGGATCTCGCTGCTCTGATGGTTTCTGTGCCGAGTCGAATTCCTCTTGTGTCTGACATGGAACTGAGTCAGAGTTTGTGTTTTCAGGGTCCACCTCAGGGCATGGGGCTGTCTCCAGCTTCAGAACTGACTCTGATTCCTCAGGGTCTATGTCAGGAAGTGGAGAAATAGACACCGTCTGAGCAGGGTGTGATTCATATAGTATCTGAGGTGGTGGCTCTGACTCAGACATGGGCCTTTCCGAGTCCACCCCACAGTCTGGGTTTGCTCCCTGTGCCGTTACAGACTTTGATTCATCCGGGTCTGTATGAGGAAGAGGAGTTGATATGGATGCTGTCTGTGTATCGCCAAGGTCCATGGGAGATGATGTTCCTTCTCCTTCCTCCTGGGGTAAAGAAGTGGGTTGTGGGGTTGTTTCCAAAAGTGGATCTGTCTAGAATTTTTGCACCTGCCAAAACACACAGTATTTGATATCATGCTAAACTTACTGTAACTTTGGGAGTGTCTGTTTAGTGAGTGTCAGTGAGCGTCTCAATCTCTCCCTGAAATAGGACTATTACAACTAGTCTAGCTCAGGGATGGTCTCTTTGATGTCATGGGGCGGGGAGAAGTATTGCTATTTTATAAATTAATTTCATGCAATTCTACACATTTTGCCATAGGGTGGAGGCAAATGATTGCAGTTTTTAATATGATAACTGATGATCAATGGGCCCCACCCTGGTCGGTAATTCGACCATGCTTACTAGGTTACAAGTTTAGATAGCTGGCCGCTTGAATAATTGACCAATCTAAAAAAAATGCTGACATGGGCTAATTGAGTGACTGCTAATACGCAACCAAATTTCGAAATTGCACCTTGTGTATTCTATTATTCTAACTAGTAACATTAAATTGATTCGTCCTCGTCCCAGTCCCCCCGGTTGGACGAGACCCGGACTGAGTCGTCGCCCTCCACCCGGACATCACTGATCTAGCTGCATCGAAAACAACTATGTAAACTATGTAATAAAGCTAACTTTGTAAGTGTCATAAACTATCACAGACAGGCCTCTTATGATAGAGACTGGCGAATCTGATGTATTTAAAGCCAGCATAATAGGGAAAATACATGAATATCCCACTGGGTAATTTGATTAATCATCAGAAAAACTTGAGAAGCTATATATATATATATATATATAAACTCACCTGTTATGGCATTTGTTTTGGACGATGTTTTGCAATCTGTGCGCACACGCAAATGATCATTTTGCATTTTTCGTTCATTTTGTTTCGAAAATAAACATTTCGAGTTCTGATTCTAACTCAGATAGTTACGATGATCAAACATTATGGGGACAAAAAAAAACTATTTTTTAAACAGAACATTATAATAATGTTGTACAGACTGTGTTTATAAACTATTATAATACGAAAACACCTTCAAGTATGAGGACTGCAAATAAAACTCATTTTCCCGATTTGCTTTGCGGAAGAGCTATCCTTTTGCTTACGGATATCCGCTTTTTAGTTTCTACCAAATGAGAAAAAGTTGCACGTGGAGCGCAGCAACGTTACAGATATATTTTCTGTAAAATAAAAGTGAACAAGTCCACTTTGGTCGGTGCAGTAAATTTGTTTATAACTTAAAAAGCACAAGTTATTTACCACGATGTTCCTGCAATTCTATTTGAACGAGAATGGGGAGAGAGTTTACACATTGAAGGTATGTTTAGCAAGCTACTTTTTATTTATTTAATTTAACTACTGTACTGTAACGTTTAGCAGTATTCAATGTGGAATAGAATCGTGTCTGCTCTATACACATTGGCTACATTTTCAGTATTTTAATGCATTTTTCACGGAATGTTGTGTGTAGACCGTTATATGGTGTTATTGTAACTAGATCCTGATTTAAATAGCTAGTTAGCTAACGTTAGTGTTTTTATGTCCTGCTTAGATGGCACGTCAACTAATTACACAATTCATAATATTCTCTAAGGATTGGTACACGTATCCAAACAACTTATTTTTCTGACCCTACAACTTGTATGTAGAAAATGGGCCTGTCCAACACTAACATCCTAGCTATGTGACAAGTTATACAAGGCTACTTGTTCATACTATCTGTTGTCTTCTCACCCCTCTTTCCTCACGTTCTCCCATGGCGTGGCTCAACAGAAGGTGGATCTATTGGGCCAGCCCACCAGCTCTGCCCATCCTGCCCGCTTTTCGCCTGATGACAAGTTCTCCAGGCACCGGGTGACCCTGAAGAAACGCTTCGGCCTCCTCCTGACCCAGCAGCCTAGACCCATACTATGATTGAAGCATGGAACAACACTTTCCCAATAACTTATGGCTGATTAATGCAATATGGCTGACCCAAACTGTAGGCTTGGATATTTTTTTTCTTCACATTGTCCTTTCCAGCATGCTGTGATATGTAACCAGTACAGCTCAGCTTTGTCATGTATGTGTGAATCAGGCTTTGATTCACACATTATCAATTGATTTGAGAGGCTCGCTCCTCCATTTGACAGACATGGGCCAAAGGGGTGCCGATGGCTATTGTTTGTTGACATCTGTTTAGGATGTTTGCTTGGGGCTAGCTTGAGATATCTGCTTGTGAAAGTCTCAGGCTGGCACCTATATAGGTTGTTTGATCTGCTAGAATGTATTTTAAAAGTTTGTTTTATTTCTTTATTTCAGAAGACATAATTTTGGACGTCACATTCTACATTGGGATTCTCCTGTAATGTGGTTTCAGAGCTGTCAAATTGAGGTGTACTATTGTCAATATGTTCTGAAGATGTCTTGGAGATGGAGAATAAAGTAAATGTGGAAAGTACATTGAGATCTACTAGCTACTGTTTCACTTGCTTTCCCAACTCTTTTGGTTCATCCTACCCCGCGTGCGTGAGTTCGAAATTACGGAAAGCGAAAGAGGTATTGAGAGGCGGGGGCTGGCACGCGTTTCTGACTGTTGGACAAAGTGCCGACAAAAGGATGAGGCGAGTACATGCATGGAGCTACTATGGTTTCAATTCATTTTGAGGACCACTAGCAAGCCAAGCAGCTGGATACAAGGGACACAAGAGTACTATATACGCGCTATGTATATTGTTTGAAATATTTCCGTGAAGTTGCCGCAGAATTCTGCCAATTTCTAGCGGTTGAGCAAGGTACGTGGAGTTCTGTCACACGTTAGCGGCGTGGCTAACAGCTATCTACTGTACCACTGTAAATTCAACAGACGACAGTCGACTGATACCGACAAGTAGCTAATGTACTGAACGAGTTGAGGGGATCCTTTCATGATAAGCAAGACAAACGTAGTAGTGTGTTCGTCTAGTTTATTTCGATACCATGACTTGAAAGTTGACACAAATTACCGTACACTTTATGTTGTGTAATTCCAGAAAGAAAATGTTGTTTACTACAACGGAACATATGCTTGCATACATTGATTGACATGCTAATACATTGTTGACATGCCGCATCGTTTTGCCAACAAAAACGCTATAGCTAGCTACCCATGCTAGTTGTAGTTTAAAAACAGACTATTTTTTTCTAAATATATTTCAACCGCGGGATTGGAATATATTGATTTGACAATTTTCCCTGACTGGTTCAAACTAGCTAGAAATTATAATTGGCTTAACGGTTAAGGGTAGTTACTAGTTAGCCAGCCAGCTAATGTTAGCATAACCGATACTAGCTAGCTCGTCGTACGATATTTCAAGCAAGTGCACGTAGGTGTAACGTTATCAGTATGTTTCATCTGGACATTTGATGAGTCTTGCTCCGCGAACACAATCTTATTTCGCTTTACATATATATGCTCCAACTAGTTGCTAAGCGTTCATTATAATTTAAACGGCTGCAGTTCAATTCAACAGTCGCATACTGGCCAGTTTTACAGATGCTGGTCCTTGTCTCTACCATTTGTATAGATTCATGGGATGGCAATCAAGGTTCAAACTAGCTATGAGACTAAAATAATTTAAAGCTTCAGTTCATGTGTACCCCGCGAACTGACATGATTGCCCAAACAATTTGCCACCCCCTCTTCTAGCTAAAAATGTCTAGTATAAGACGAGTAGTACAACTCGAAATGTTGCGAAACTGATAAGCTACCATCCCATCTTTACATACGGGTAAGCAGTCTACAATACAGTACTGCACAAAGCCATGAGTGCCTCCGCATGTGGCTCGGCTCTAGCTGCTGCTGGCCCAACCGGTTGGAACTGCTCTTGTATAATAATTAAATTATAAACCGCAACTACTCAACTGAACTACAAGTAACTGCCAGAATAAAGGAAACAATTTAGTTAAATGAGGGAAACAAAGCAGGTGCATCCACACAGGTGTGGTTCCTGAGTTAATTAAGGAATTAACGTCACATCATGCTTAGGGTCATGTGTATATCTATGAAGACACTTTATGTTGGTGTTTCCTTTATTTTGGCAGGTACTTGTACCTCACATAATTGTGTCAGAGCAAGGAGACTGTTTATCAGTCAGTGTTCTCACCTGGTTAACTTTGCAGTTTGCTCCCCTGAGCGGTGTTTGTGAAAGCACATGGTTCTGTTCTGCTCTTTGTCAGGTCAGGTTAGGTTACTGAGTGACCTACATGTCATCACTCATTAATCAAAACAAATGCCTTTTGTATACTGTCACCTACCATACATAATTGAACTCTAATAGCAGCTATCCTCCTTTGCTCTTCTCCCTTTTTTCTCTCCTTTTGTCTTGGTTCTTACCCCTTCCCTGTTCCCCCCAATCAATCCATCATTAGTCACTCATTGTCATCCATAGAGGAAATCTAAGCTATCACTGAGGTGCATATAACCACAGAGGAAAAAAACAAACCCATGTTAACTTGGGAATACGAGAGGAGAGGCAGATTTGAGACTAGGCGTACATATTGATAGCCAGTATTATTCAGTTCATTGTCAGGTCATTTGGGCGTGTACGAACTAACCATACTAATCCAGTTTCTGAACAAGCAATGAGATGCAATAATATTAATCGAAGTGAAAAGGGAACGCTACTTTGCTTCCCTCTTTTTAAAAATATAACCTGACTTGAAAGCTGAAGGGGAAGTTAAAAAAAATATTCTTAGAGACACAATTTTAAAGTGTAGGCTCTATGTTAAACCATTACACATTCATCAAATGGAAAAAAAGGCACACATATCTCATGACATTCATCCCATATGTGCCATTAAAACCAGTCCAATTCAATGGGGAAGTGCAGATTCAAGTCTAGTAGGTGTCTCTGCACAGTCACTTGAACGTTAGCTTAGCATAGGTTAGCATAGCGTGGGTTAGCCTAGTATTGGTTAGCCGAGCTAGCGTAGTTGGTGACCCTTGACCTCTAACCCTTGACCCCCATTCCTCCAAGACCCAAAAATGGCGTCGGTACGGTTCACGGTGACGCCCACCAAGGCCGAGGACCTCCCGGGGCTGTCAGACACCTCGCCGGACATCAGTTCCCGGTCCAGCGGCCGCGGCCACGTACGTTTTGGCTCGCGGGAGAGTGTGAACCGCAGTGAACCGCTAAGCGAGGGGTCGGGAGGGCTCACCACAACTGGTGAAAACGAGACGCCTGACAGGACCAACACAGATCAAGGTGACACATCACTTCGTGTGTGTGTGTGTGTGTGTGTGTGTGCAACAAGTTGACAACTTTAGGTTATTAATGGGTTGTATTCATTAGGCACCAAACATAAAAAAAAACAGACAAACAGCGATGGACTGTCTGGGCTTGTCTAATAAGCAGCCCTCATTTTTGTTTTCCATTGCAAAAAGTGTCCCATTGCATGTCCTAATGAACATTACCCTGTTTTGGACTGTTGGCCTATTTGCTCAACTGTTTGTGATGTCGCCCTCTAGTTGCAGGGTACTCTCAATCATTCTTCTGGACAGAATCAGCTTCTATGTTACAATAATAGTCTCAATGTTAATAAGCAATTACTGGCTCCAGAAATAGTCTCAGCTGGGTTATCTCATTGGTGATGCTTTGGTTATTTATATCAAGAAAGGAGAAAAGAAACACAACAAGTCAAACAGGAAATTAACTGGCACAGGCTGAACTAAAGAAGCAGACATGCACGCACACATTTGAAATGCTGGTGGTGAGAACACCTTTCTCACCTAAGTAGGTAACAGCTCGACAAGGCAGTCATGTCTTGCAATGTACATGTCTTTGTATGAACGGCAACCATTAACAACATGTGCAACAGTCTCCATTACATTTAACTCTGGGTGTAAAACACAGAAGGGATCATGGTTTGCAGGGTACCAGAGTGTTAGGTTGTGTTTTGAGAGTAGAACTTACAGCCTCGCGTTAACAGTAAGTGTGAGAATGTCCTCGTCACTGGCAGTATTCTGGTACATGGAATGGAAGACAGAAACGTCAGCACAGTCCAGAGCAGCAAGTTTCCCCAGCAGCCTCAGGCCAGTCCAGAGCAGCAAGTTTCCCCAGCAGCCTCAGGCCAGTCCAGAGCAGCAAGTTTCCCCAGCAGCCTCAGGCCAGTCCAGAGGTGCCGTTGCTGCATCTGTCTAAAACAGAGGAGTGTTGTCATGGGTGACAGAAGCCTCCACGACAACACAACTGCATCACAGGCAGTCACAGTCTCAGTCTGCGTCAGTGGAGGCTGCTGAGGGGAGGACGGCTCATAATAGTGGCTAGAATGGCATCAAACACGTTGAACCCGTTAATTGAGCCCGTCCTCTCCAATTAAGGTGCCACCAACCTCCTGTGGTCTGTGTGTCAGTTTGTGTCCGGTTGTACAGCTCCTTGAGGTCTGACCAGACTCCAAAGCCTGCAGCACGAGTGTCCAGTTTTCCATTGGCCTTCCTAATGAAGCTCAGGAAGTTGTCCCTTAGTGTCATTGGCCAGTGGGACCTTCCTAGTCAAGGAGGAGAAAGGCTCTGGCTAAATGTCGCGTTGACACTGTTGAGCATGTTCGACAGGTGAGTCAGTCTGGTAGCAGTGTAAATCCACTGGACATTCGGGACACCCAGACCGTTTAGCTCAGGAAGATAATGTCATGTGTTGTGTCTGTGTTTAAGCATAGCCATTTTATCAACAGTTGACACATTTTGTTATTCATTTCCCTTAGAATGTTCTGTGGGAGAGGTACAGTTGATGTCGAAAGTTTACGTACACTTAGCTTGGAGTCATTGAAACATGTTTTTCAACCACTCCACAAATTTCTTGTTAACAAACTTTAGTTTTGGCAAGTCGGGTAGGACATTTACTTTGTGCATGACACAAGTAATTTTTCCAACAATTGTTTACAGACAGATTATGTCACTTATAATTCACTGTATCATAATTCTAGTGGGTCAGAAGTTTACATACGCTAAGTTGATTGTGCCTTTAAACAGCTTGGAAAATTCCAGAAAATGATGTCAAAGCTTTAGAAGCTTCTGATAGGCTAATTGACATAATTTGAGTCAATTGGAGGTGTAGCTGTGGATGTATTTCAAGGCCTACCTTCAAACTCGGTGCCTCTTTGCTTGACATCATGGGAAAATCAAAAGAAATCAGACCTCAGAAAAAAATTGTAGACCTCCACAAGTCTGGTTCATCCTTGGAAACAATTTTCAAATGCCTGAAGGTACCACGTTCATCTGTACAAACAATAGTACGCAAGTATAAACACCATGGGACCACGCAGCCGTCATACCGCTCAGGAAGGAGATGCGTTCTGTCTCCTAGAGATGAACGTACTTTGGTGCGAGAACAGAACAACCGCAAAGGACCTTGTGAAGATGCTGGAGAAAACGGGTACAAAAGTATCTATATCCACAGTAAAACAATTCCTATATCGACATAAACTGAAAGGCCGCTCACCAAGGAAGAAGCCACTGTTCCAAAACCGCCATAAAAAAAAGCCAGACTACGGTTTGCAACTGCACATGGAGACAAAGATTGTACTTTTTGGAGAAATGTCCTCTGGTCTAATAAAACAAAAATAGAACTGTTTGGCCATAATGACCATCGTATTGTTTGGAGGAAAAAGGGGGAGATTTGCAAGCCAAAGAACACCATCCCAACCGTGATGCACAGGGGTGGCAGCATCATGTTGTGGGGGTGCTTTGCTGCAGAAGGGACTTGTTCACTTCACAAAATAGATGGAATCATGAGGGAGGAAAATTATGTGGATATATTGAAGCAACATCTCAAGACATCAGCCAGGGAATTAAAGCTTAGTCGCAAGTGGGTCTTCCAAATGGACAATGACCCCAAGCATACTTCCAAAGTTGTGGCAAAATGGCTTAAGGACAACAAAGTCAAGGTATTGGAGTGGCCATCACAAAGCCCTGACCTCAATCCCATAGAAAATGTGTGGGCAGAACTGAAAAAGCATGTGAGAGCAAGGAGGCCTACAAACCTGACTCTGTTACACCAGCTCTGTCAGGAGGAATGGGCCAAAATTCACCCACAATATTGTGGGAAGCTTGTGGAAGGCTACCCGAAATGTTTCACCCAAGTTAAACAATTTAAAGGCAATACTACCAAATACTAATCGAATGTATTTCTGGCCCACTGAGAATGTGATGAAAGAAATAAAAGCTGTAATAAATCATTCTCTCTACTATTATTCTGACATTTCACATTCTTAAAATAAAGTGGTGATCCTAACTGACCTATGACAGGGAGTTTGTACTAGGATTAAATGCCAGGAATTGTGAAACTGGGTTTCAATGTACTTGGCTAAGGTGTATGTAAACCTCTGACTTCAACTGTACATTGAATCTTTGCAAGGGCCACCTTTTTCACAGCCGCTAGCTTCATGACCACAGTCGTATGGGAAATGTCAATCATATCAAGCCTGCACATTTAGTGTCTTTCACTTCCAGACCATTTCTAAAAGTTGTCTGTGCAAGAGAGCATGTTTTTGATCTGAACATCATCACCATTCCCCTGTACTGGGTTCAGTGACCACACATGGGCTGGGGTACACACACTGGCATAGCCATTTCAGCCACTGGTTGATGGCTAGGATGAAGTTGACAGCAGTCTGTTTCTATGCTAACCCTGAGTGGGATTGGTTCGTTTTAGCTGCTTCCCACAGGTAACTTGGAGAAAAGAGCCTTTGTACTTATCAGATCTAATGTCCACATAAGCCAGTGTTATTTCCTCAATGCATCTCTAAAGTCCAGAAACACTGTGTAAAACCTTGTGGATTCATGCTTGAAGCCATCAATTCCAAATACTCATTCATGCCCTGTCTGTCTATATACACTACATGACCGAAAGTATGTGGACACCCGCTCGTCAAATGTCTCATTTCCAAGGTCATGGACATTAACATGGAGTTGTGTGCTCGATTTGTTATTCTTTTATACACCTGTCAGTAATGGGTGTGGCTAAAGTAGCCAAATCCACAAATTTGAAGGGGTGTCCACATACTTTTGTGTATATATGGTGTATATGCCTGTTGTTTGGGAGAGAGAATGCCTGTATCTATGAGCCATGGTAGTGTGCAGGCGAAAAGCATTTCATGAACACTTTATAGACCAAGGGTGACGCTTTGGTTATTTATATCAAGAAAGGAGAAACGAAACGCAACAAATCGATTAGGAATTGACTTGCACAGGCTGATCTACCGAAGCAGACACACACACACACACTGCTGAGACGATGCAGTGTACTGGCTGAGCAGCCATAACAGACAAAAGCAGTGGAGAGAGTGAGGCAGCTGTGTTATTTCAAGGAAGGTCAAGCGCGTGCAGAGATGGTTATTTTTAGTCGGTCTTGCCCACAAAGCAGTAATAGAATTTGACAGACTGGATCCATTCACATCACACATTAACTCCTGATATCACATTCTGCTCCATCAGACACACGCACATGCAGGGATACGCACACGCACATGCAGGGATACGCACGCGCACATGCACGCACACACCTCAGGTGAGCACTATCTGGAGGGAGGGAGAGAGACCCCTACACCTCAGTTGAGCACTATCTCACCTGTCATACACACATAAGGCTACCTTTGTGTATTGCTGGGGAGGATGTGCTTGCTGTGGCGGTTGTGTTTCCTGTGACGGTTGTGTTTGCCGCATAGGCTGTACAAAACATTAGGAGACCTGCTCTTTCCATGACAGACTGACCAGGTGAATCCTGGTGAAAGCCATGATCCCTTATTGATGTCACTTGTTAAATCCACTTCATTCAGTGTAGATGAAGGGGAGGAGACAGATTAAAGAAGGATTTCTAATCCTTAAGACTTTTGACACATGGATTGTGTATATGTGCCATTCAAGGTGAATGGGCAAGACAAGATATTTAAGTGCCTTTGAACAGTAGTAGGTTCCAGGCGCACTGGTTTGTGTCAAGAACTGCAACGCTGCTGGGTTTTTCATGCTCAATAGTTTCCCGTGTTTATCAAGAATGGTCCACCACCCAAAGGACATCCAGCCAACTTGGCACAACTGTGGGAAACATTGGAGTCAACATGGGCCAGCATTCCTGTGGAACGCTTTCGACACCTTGTAGAGCAACAACTCAAAATTAGGAAAGTTTTCCTAATGTCTTGTACACTCTGGATAAGAGCGTATGCTAACTGATTAAAATGTATTTGTTTACTCAGCAAAAAAATAAACGTCAACTGCGTTTATTTGTAGCAAACTTACCGTGTAAATATTTGTGTGAACATAACAAGATTCAACAACTGAGACATAAACTGAACAAGTTCCACAGACATGTAACTAACAGAAATTGAATAATTTGTCCCTGAACAAAGGGGGGAGGTAAAAATCAAAAGTAACAGTCAGTATCTGGTGTGGCCACCAGCTGCATTAAGTACTGTAGTGCATCTCCTCCTCATGGAATGCACCAGATTTGCCAGTTCTTGCTGTGAGATGTTACCCCATTCTTCCACTAAGGCACCTGCATGTTCCCGGACATTTCTGGGGGGAATGGCCCTAGCCCACTCCCGCCGATCCAACAGGTCCCAGATGTGCTCAATGGGATTGAGATCCGGGCTCTTCGCTGGCCATTGCAGAACACTGACATTCCGGTCTTACAGGAAATCCCGCACAGAACAAGCAGTATGGCTGTTGGCACTGTCATGCTGGAGGGTCATGTCAGGATGCGCCTGCAGGAATGGTACCACATAAGGGAGGATGATGTCTTCCCTGTAACACACAGCATTGAGATTGCCTGCAATGACAACAAGCTCAGTCCGATGATGCTGTAACACACCGCCCCAGACTATGACGGACCCTCCACCTCCAAATTGATCCCGCTCCAGAGTACAGGCCTCGGTGTAACGCTCATTCCTTCGACGATAAACACGATTCCGACCATCACCCCTGGTGAGACAAAACCGCGATTCGTCAGTGAAGAGCATATTTTTGCCAGTCCTGTCTGGTCCAGTGATGGTGGGTTTGTGCCCGCAGGCAACGATGTTGCCGTTGATGTCTGGTGAGGACCTGCCTTACAACAGGCCTACAAGCCCCCACTCCAGCCTCTTTCAGCAGCTGTCTGTCCTGTCTCCCTGTAGTGCTGTCTTAGGCATCTCACAGTACAGACATCTGCAGTCCTCATGCCTCCTTGCAGCATGCCTAAGGCACGTTCACGTAGATGAGCAGGGACCCTGGGCATTTTTCTTTTGGTGTTTTTCCAGAGTCGGTAGAAAAGCCTCTTTAGTGTCCTAAGTTTTCATAACTGTGACCTTAATTGACTACTGTCGGTAAACTGTTAGTGTCTTAACGACCATTCCACAGGTGCATGTTCATTAATTGTTTATGGTTCAATGAACAAGCATGGGAAACAGTGTTTAAACCCTTTACAATGACGTTTTGGGATTTTTACAAATTGTCTTTGAAAGACAGGTTCCTGAGAAAGGGATGTTTTTTATTTTTTGCTGAGTTTAGATGTTTGTGTGTATGTGTAGCAATGAATGAGACAAGGATGTCACAAGGATCATCCCTGTGTGTGTGTTTTCAAGACGCAGTGTGTTTGTAGACATGTCTGTATTTAACTATGCATGTCTGAGACTGTCACGTGCGTGTGTGTGTGTGTGTGTGTGTTTTTGTGTGTCCTCCCTGGTGGTAGAGGAGAGGGAACTGAGAGTGCTGATTCAGGGCCCTGCTGACAGAGGTATAACTGTTCTCTCCTTCTTCCTCTCTCTCCCTTGTCTCCTTTCTGTCTCCCCTCTTTCTCTCTCTCTCTCCTGCTTCCTCCCTCTTTCTCTCCTTCTTCCTCTCTCTCTCACATTCTCCCTTCTGTCTCCCCTCTCTCTCTCACTCTCTCCTTTTCTGTCTCCTCTCTTCCTCTTCCTCTTTCTCACTCTCTCCTTTTCTGTCTCCTCTCTTCCTCCCTCTATTTGTCTCTGTCTGTTTGTGTAGGAGATGGCAATGCCAAAATGTCCAATGTCTACATCAACAACAGTCATGGGGTGGACGATGATGACTTCTATGACCGAAACTTGGCTCTCTTTGAGGTTAGAGCATCAATCAATCAATAAATAGTGTTTGATGCACTCTGTTTTATGAGTGTCTCGTCATGTCTTCATCTCTTCCTATCTTCTCTCTCTGCTCCCCCTCCTGCAGGAGGAGATGGACACTAGGCCGAAGGTATCTTCTCTCCTCAACCGTCTGGCCAACTACACCAACCTGACCCAGGGGGCCAGGGAGCACGAGGAGGCAGAGAGCATAGGAGAGAAGAGAAAGGCCCAAAAGGTACACTCCACTCTGACCCCTTTGCTCCCGGCATGGCCTGGCATGGTACTTTGATCCCTGGCAGTAATATCTAAGCGCTGTGATTCCCATGATGCTTTTAGGTTGTACTTTTGACTCCCTTGTTACTGACGACTCCACCCTTACTGCACTGACTTACAGCACCATACAGGTACTGTAGAAGAGAATAGACCCAGGGATGTAAGATGTCTGACCTAATATAATCGCACCTAGCACGTCATGGATATGATCAGGAGTTTTTATTTTTTGGAAAATGCTTTGCTACGGTGTTCACTAATGAACAGGACCCTCATATCTAATGCCATTTGTGTCTCCCAGTCTCCGCAGATGGGTACGTTCATGGGGTTGTACCTGCCCTGTCTGCAGAACATGTTTTTGTTACGTTGTGCATTAATGATCACTATTCTCCTGTGTGTCTATCCCAGTCTCCCCAAATGGGTACGTTCATGGGGGTGTACCTGCCATGCCTGCAGAACATCTTCGGGGTGATCTTGTTCCTGCGTCTCACCTGGGTGGTGGGAACTGCCGGTGTGCTGCAAGCTCTCTGCATCGTCTTCATATGCTGCTGCTGCGTGAGGATAATACACACACACACACACACACACACACACAGAGAGTTTTGAATCCACAAATCACATTACTGTCGAGAAGGATTCAAACATTTCCTAGGTCATGGATATATGGACACTTATGGATACAAGACGCACCTTCCTCTGACCTTTGCTGTATTAACAATGACCGTTACAACAGGTGGGCTTAAGTTATGTTAGTAGATTGCCATGTTTTGGTACAGAGCTGCAGCACACGTCTACTCCTGGCAAACACACACACACACACACACACACACACACACACACACACACACACACACACACACACACACACACACACACAGTAGAGGCAACACACACGGACAGATGCAGACACACATACACACATTTTTACATTTTGGTGATTTAGCAGACAATAATCCAGAAAGTATTTAAGATAAAGAGAACAGGAGATAATTGGAACAGGCCTGTTAAGAGCATTGCCCTGTAGATCGTGATTAGTGAGTATCTTTATGTGTATCGATATATGCATGATACAGCTACTGCTCCTCTCTCATTCTGCAGACTTTACTGACTGCTATCTCAATGAGTGCCATCGCCACCAATGGAGTTGTACCAGGTATTCCCTCCATCCATCTCTCCCTACCTCCATCCCTCCCTTCATCCCTCTCCATCTCTCCATCCCTCCATCTCTCCATCCCTCTCCATCTCTTCATCCCTCTCTCCATACATCCATCTCTCCCTACCTCCATCCCTCTATCATCCCTCTCCATCTCTTCATCCCTCTCTCCATACATCCATCTCTCCCTACCTCCATCCCTCCCTCCATCCCTCTCCATCTCTTCATCCCTCTCTCCATACATCCATCTCTCCCTACCTCCATCCCTCTATCATCCCTCTCCATCTCTTCATCCCTCTCTCCATACATCCATCTCTCCCTACCTCCATCCCTCCCTCCATCCCTCTCCATCTCTTCATCCCTCTCCATCTCTTCATCCCTCTCCATCTCTTCATCCCTCCATCCCTCTCCTTCCCTCTCCATCCCTACCTCCATTCCTCTCTCCATCTCTTCATCCCTCTCCATCCATCCATCTCTCCCTACCTCCATCCATCCATGTCTTCATCCCTCTCTCCATCCATCCATCTCTCGCTCTCTTTCTCTCCATCCCTATATCCATCTCTCCATCCATCCCTCTCCCTCCATCCCTCTGTCTTGTTGTCATCCAAGTATATGTTTAATGTTTGTTATGGTTTAAAAATGCTGGTTACTTTCTCCAGAATTCCCAGGTTTTCAGGAATTTTGGAAAAGTGATCTGAATTTTGCAACTCTGTCTCAGTGATGTCTGTATGTGTCAGACCTGGGTATTTAAAAATACTTGTAGCTTTTGGTTTAGTCTGCCTGTAACTGCCGGGTGGGCGGAGTCTGGCAGTTTCCCAACTATTGTATTGCTTCCACTGCGCCAGGCAGCATAAAGATAAAATATTTCAAATGATTTCAAATGATATTTAAACCTGACCCGGGTTCAAATATCGTCAGTTCATTCTAACGTCTGATTTGCCTCTGACTGTACACATTGAGACATAGTGTCCTCACCCAGAAATACCATTCACCACTAGTAAAACTATAGACATAGAATGAGTAATTATACACACATAATAAAATCATTCTAATTCTGAGTGAAACAACATTCACGCCGGAAATATCCCAAATGTCAAAGTTGTCGTTGAACAATTCTAACATTCTTGTGATATTTGAATATGAAGCAAATCAATTTCAGTTGATTTGAACTATTCCATCTGATAACATTGTAGTTAGAATCAGTAAGGGGCTCTATGTCAAGACAAAACCTTTGCTTCTATCTGCAAAGTTACATTTCCTCCATTGTTCTCCTCCCTCATCTATGGGCCTGGTCAAAAGTAGTGCACTGCATAGGGAATAGGGTGCCATTTGGGACCTATGCTTATTGGTACAATCTTAGTGTGTTGTCTCTCATTATCATAATACTGTACTATTCTACTTTCTTTCTTTCTCCTTCTCTCTGTTTTCCTCTTCCATAACACCCATAATGATACTAACACCCATTCTTCTCTTTACTTCTCTTCCCCCCACCCCTTCCCCTTCTCTCTCCCAAACTTCTCCTCCCCTACCCTCTCTCTCCCCCTCTTCTCTCCTCTCCAGCGGGTGGTTCCTACTTCATGATCAGTCGTTCTCTGGGGCCAGAGTTTGGGGGGGCGGTGGGGCTGTGCTTCTACCTGGGCACCACATTTGCCGGGGCCATGTACATCCTGGGAGCCATCGAGATCCTGCTGGTGGGTGGGAGAGCCTTCGTTGCCCGCTCCTCTTCCTCACCGTCATCCTCATTATAACCATCATTTATAACCGCCAACAAATTACTCTGACGTTCATTATGGTTATTGTCATGTTCATGTTGTCTGTATAAGTGTTCACATGACATGCACAGTTTTGTCAGTATGGACCTTCATATATATATATATATATATATATATATATATATACACCATATGAAACTCAAGCATCAACTCACCCTCACCAATCCAATATGTTATCTTACCCTCTCTCGCTCTCCTCCTACCCCCAGATGTACATTGCCCCATGGGCGGCCATCTTTGTCTCCGGCAGCCCGGACGGTGAGGGAGCAGCCATGTTGAACAACATGAGGGTCTACGGATCAATCTTCCTCCTCCTCATGGCATTACTGGTCTTTGTCGGCGTCAAATATGTCAACAAGCTGGCGTCCGTCTTCCTGGCCTGTGTCATCATCTCCATCCTGTCCATCTACACCGGAGCGCTGGTCTCCGCCTTCAGCCCGCCCACTTTCCCGTGAGTTCCTCCATTGTGATCGTAGAGCGGTTTGATTGATAGATTCATGGTGTAATCGGAATTGATTATGGGTCGCATTTTAGTCGCAAAGAAACAAAAAACTAATCTGATGTGTTTCCATTGGCATGCCTGATTTACACTTTCACCGCCGGTAACACCAGTGAGAAACCTGAGAACGTTGTAACCACTCTCATTGAGACGTACCCGTATTGACCCATTCTCAAGACTTTCACACCACTCTTACTGCCAAACACTCAAACTTGACTGATGCCCTAATTGACCATCCGTTCACTGTCATCTCTGTGATTGACTAATCCCGTGCTCTAATCTTCTCCTCCCTCCTTCTCAGGGTGTGTATGCTGGGTAACCGTACCCTGTCAGGACACATCCTCCATGATAGTCCCTGTGCCAAGACCACCCTGCCCAAAGAACCACCCCGACCTGTGGATACCAACCTCACACTCGCTGGTAAAACCGTCAATATTACCTTTCAATTTGGAAAAATGACATAGTCAATTATAAAGAGATGTTTTTATTTTTATGTTAACCCTCATGTTCTCTCTCGGTCCATTCTGTTTGACATCTCACTATGGGACATGCCCACTTGCGGCTCATTTGCTGAAGCCTTAATCAATCACGCCTAACAGGCCAATCAAGGCTTTGAAGGTGTTAGATCTGCCTGCCATTCGACCACTGTTAGAATTCCTCATTCTCCACCTCTTTGCTCGCTTGTTCATTATCGTCCCCAATATCAACTAATCAACCAATTCTTCTAGGAAATGGCACGGTGCCGTCAACCTTTGATCTCTCCCTGCCCTCCTCTGAGGCGACCACGACCCTGTGGCTGCAGTTCTGTGAAGGCCCAGACCTCAACGCTTCCTGTGACTACTACTTTAACCTCAGCAACATCTCTGAGATACCTGGCATACCAGGCCTGTCCAGTGGAGTTATCACAGGTACATTCTCTGTCTCTCACACTCTCTCTCTCTCTCTCTCGCTATCTTTCTCTCTAATAATTAGTATTCTCTCCATAGAGAACATATGGAGTGTTTACCTCAGTAAAGGGGACGTCCTGGAGAAAGGGTCACTCCCCTCGCCCAGACCCGTCCACCCACCCACCAATCGGCTGCCCTATGTCTTCGCTGACATCACCACCTCCTTCACGCTATTGGTGGGAATCTTCTTCCCCTCAGTCACAGGTATATTTCCTCCTCTTTTCGTCTCTCCTGATCCCAGTACCTCCCGATCCCCTTGAACCTCTTGATGTTGGTAGATCTGAATCGGTAGAAGCAGTGCAGTGGTGGAGCTCCCACCATGGTGCTTACAGCTCTGCGGAAACAGAGACGAGTTGTAGGGAGAGATTTGGGACAGGCTGATCCAGCTGTAAAATAATTTGTCATAGATTCATACACCAACTCTGTCTCGCTTGCTCGCTCTTTCTTTCTCTCTCTCCCTCCTCACAATTCCTCCCCCTTCTCCCCCCTCCAGGTATAATGGCTGGTTCTAACCGGTCTGGGGACCTGAAAGACGCTCAGCGCTCCATCCCCATAGGAACCATTATGGCCATCCTCACTACCTCCCTCGTCTGTATCCTTCACTGTAGACAATAAAGCTTTCGGATTTTTAATTGAGAATCTCTTCCATATTAACTCTGTTTGCGTCCGAATTGACACCCTAATCCCTACATAGTGCACTACATTTGACTAGGGCTCTTGTCAAAAGTAGGGCAGTGTGTAGGGTTTAGGGGGCAATTTCAGACACCCAAGGACAACAAAGCTGTTGTATTTTTAATTGAAAATGTCACATGTAAACTCGGTCCTAGTCATAGAATTAGAATCCTTCTAGTTACACACACCTGCATGGTGCTTAGTGTGTGGTAATGGGTTGATATTGGGACAGACTCGTGTTGTGGTTCAGGTGTGATGTGACTAGTGGGTTATTTACCTGAGTGGCCTGGCCAGACCTGAGCAGTGTGGTGCTGTTTGGAGCCTGCATCGAAGGAGTGGTGCTCAGAGACAAGTTAGTATATTGTTGTCTCTCTCTCTGTGTGTGTGTGTGTGTGTGGGTGTGTGTGTGTGTGTGTTTCAGGGTGGAGTTCATTTAAATTGAGTCAATTTAGGAAGTAAATTGAAATTGGTGTGTCTTGGCCTTCTTAGGACACATTCTGTGGTCACACTAACTGACCTGTCTTTCTGAAGGTTTGGAGACTCTGTGAAGTCACACTAACTGACCTTTCTTTCTGAAGGTTTGGAGACTCTGTGAAGTCACACTAACTGACCTGTCTGTCTGTAGGTTTGGAGACTTAGTGAAGTCACACTAACTGATCTGTCTGTCTATCTGAAGGTTTTGAGACTCATTGAAGTCACACTAACTGACCTGTCTGTTGTTCGGAAGGTTTGGAGACTCTGTAAAGGGAAACCTGGTAGTGGGCACCTTGTCTTGGCCCTCCCCCTGGGTCATTGTGATTGGCTCCTTCTTTTCGACGTGCGGCGCTGGCCTCCAGTCACTGACTGGCGCTCCCCGCCTCCTCCAGGCCATCGCCAAGGACAACATCATCCCCTTCCTCAGGGTGAGATAGATAAACAAGTGTTGTAGTATATATAGCTCTTCTTTCTCTCTCATTCTTCTCTCACTCCTCTCTCTTGCTCTGTTCTGTTCTCTCTGTCCAGGTGTTTGGTCATGGCAAGGCTAATGGAGAACCTACCTGGGCTCTGCTCCTGACAGCTCTGATAGCTGAGCTGGGAATCCTCATTGCTTCTCTGGACCTGGTTGCACCCATCCTTTCCATGTGAGTGTGTGTTTCTTGGAGAGAGAAAGTGTGTGTGAGTGATTGTTTGTTTGTCTGAGTGTATGGATGCTGATTCAGTGCAGCCTGAGTCCCACATCTCCCTCTCTCTGTAGGTTCTTCTTGATGTGCTATCTGTTTGTGAACCTGGCCTGTGCTCTGCAGACGCTGCTGAGAACTCCCAACTGGAGACCACGCTTCTCCTACTACCACTGGTACACACACACACACACACACACACACACACACACACACACACAGTCTTGCACAGCTAACCTTGTGTGGACATACAATTCAGTCCCATTCAAAATCCTATTTTCCTTAACCTGTACCATAACCTTAACCTATCCCTAGCTCTTAAGCCTAACACTAATTCTAACCTTAACCCTAAACACCCTAGAGATAGCATTTGACCTCGTCAAATTTTTGTTTGTTTACTCTTCTTGTGGAGACTTCTGGTCCCCACAAGTATAATTAAACACGTCCACACACACACACACATTCCGTATACTCTATTTACATATCAACGTTTTATAAATGGAGAGCTTTTCAAGTGTGATTGATTATTTTCCATTTCTCTCAAGTCTGAACTTTTTTAGCCACTTTTTTAGTCACAAATTATGTGGTCTGTAACAAGTGTTTTCACATCAACGTTTGATACAAAATAAAATGTGTTACTTTTTGCCATAGACAATCGGATAGAAATGTAGGCTACACTCTGTCCATTGGCTTCTCTGCATATTCTAGCCTGTCTCAAAATCCAACCCTGGCCCTTTAAGACTCTCCTGCTGGATGGTTGACCACCCTTGGTAGCCTATAAAATATTACAATTGATCCCATTCTGATCAGAGTCATTTTTGATTTTGTGATTTATTGTACTAAATTATTTTTTACTTGTCCATTCTTCTTGTCCGACAATAAAAACTAAAAAAAAACTTGTCATAATGTTATTTTGACTTGTCCCGGACAAGAGGGGAAGCATTAATGTTGAGCCCTGTGTGATGATGGATTATTTTATCTCTCTCTCCCTCTCTCTCTAGGACCTTGTCATTTCTGGGTATGATCATCTGCTTGGCGCTGATGTTCATATCGTCATGGTACTATGCTATTGTTGCTATAGTGATTGCTGGCATGATCTACAAATACATCGAGTACCACGGGTAGGTTTCCATGGGGACCTACTGGAACAAACCAGTTGTGTGTGTGTGTGTTTCAGATTTTGTGGTGTGTGTGTGTGTGTGTGTGGGCTTGTGTGAATGGAGGTCACAGAAATCCAATTATATATTTTGTGGAGGTGTTACATTCATAATTCAAAAGGAAGATGAATATATTTATACAAAGTGTGTGTGTGTGTGTGTGTGTGTGTGTGTGTGTGTGTGTGTGTGTGTGTGTGTGTGTGTGTGTGTGTGTGTGTGTGTGTGTGTGTGTGTGTGTGTGTGTGTGTGTGTGTGTGTGTGTGTGTGTGTGTGTGTGTGTGTGTGTGTGTGTGTGTGTGTGTGTGTGTGCATGAATCTCTGAGTTGTCTTCATGTGTGTGTAGGAATCTCTAAGTTGTCTTCATGTGTGTGTTCCAGGGCAGAGAAGGAGTGGGGAGATGGTATTCGGGGTCTGTCCCTCAGCGCTGCTCGCTACGCCCTCTTGAGGTTGGAAGAGGGACCACCACACACCAAGAACTGGAGGTAAAGTATAGCAGTATACCGTTAAGTGACTCATGCACAACCACCCATGTATATACACCCAATCTCACACCTTTACAATCTCTCTCTCTCCCCTCCAGACCCCAGCTCTTAGTTCTATTGAAGTTAGATGAGGATGCCTATGTCAAGTCTCCCCGCCTGCTAACCTTTGCATCTCAGCTGAAGGCAGGTAAAGGTCTGACCATTGTAGGGACCGTCATCACTGGAAACTATCTCCACAGCTACGGAGAGGCACTGGCTGCAGAACAGGTTGGTCTCTCTTTTCTCTCTGTCTACTACTCTTGGTGCATTTCTCTAGAAATGTTTAAAAAAAAATACCTCTTCTGATTTTCGCCCCTCTTCCTCTCCCTTCTTTCAGGCGTCTAATTTTGTCTTTCTCCTTCAGACTCACATGATGGATCTGTAGGTGTATTGTGTTATAACATCTCTCTCTCTCCATTCCCTCTCACTATCCCTCCTCTCTCTCCCTATTTCCCATCTCTCTCTCGCTCTTTATTCACCCCCCCCCCCTCCTGTAGACTCTGAAGCACCAGATGGACAAGGAGAAGGTGAAAGGGTTCTGTCAGTGTATTGTGGCTAACAAGGCCAGGGAAGGCATCAGCCACATGATCCAGTCCAGTGGGTTAGGAGGGATGAGGCACAACACTGTAGTTATGGGCTGGCCCCTGGCCTGGAGGCAGAGTGAGGATCCACAGTCCTGGAAGACCTTTATCAGTGAGTACAGGACAGGAGAGGAGAGGTGTGCATGTGCGCTTTCTCATCAGGCTTCAAGGCAAAAGCCTTGAGAGGGGGGGGGGGGGGGGGGGGGTAGCAAGAGGGAATCATTGAATGGTAACATTACTGCCATCTGTTTGTCAAACATTGCAACTGGCCCTTTGAATTTGACTACCTGCCATCTAACTTTGAGACGTTGTGGTTTGAATAAACAGCACCCCCTCTCTCTGTGTGTTTCCTCCAGACACGGTGCGTGTGACGACAGCGGCCCACCTGGCCCTACTTGTGCCCAAGAACATCTCTCTGTTCCCCGGCAACAGTGAGCCGTGCGCGGAGGGATACATTGACGTGTGGTGGATCGTCCACGACGGGGGCATGCTCATGCTACTGCCCTTCCTGCTGAGGCAACACAAGGTCAGAGAAATATTTAGTCATATCATGTCATCATCTTCTCGTAGAGAGAAAGGTTGTGTACACATGTAACTGACGACGTTGTCGTGTTTCCGTCCCCAGGTGTGGCGTAAGTGTGCGATGCGTATCTTCACGGTGGCTCAGATGGAGGATAACTCTATTCAGATGAAGAAGGACCTGGCTACGTTCCTCTACCACCTCCGCATAGAGGCTGATGTTGAAGTGGTGGAGATGGTAGGTTTCTGCATAGACCCAATAATAACTTGAGGCCCACGCACTTTACTCAAACGTTCATGTAAAAATGGCGTAGTGTACTGATGATCAAGAAATATCTTTTGATTTCAATATTGACCGCTAGCTAATAGCTATGTGTTAGGCTTTGTTCATTTGACCCATGAGAAACTGTCGTTCTCTCCTCTCTCCTCACTACCCCCCTATTCTCCCCTCCCTTCTCCTTTCTCCCCCTGCTCTCTCCCCTCTCCTCTGTACCCCCCTATTCTCTCCCTCCTCTGCTATCTCCATCTCCTCCCTCTTCTCTCTCCACCACCTCCCCCCCTCCTCTCTCTCCACCTCACTCCCCCCTCACTATCTCCTCTCCTAGCATAACAGTGACATCTCAGCCTACACCTATGAGAGGACTCTGATGATGGAGCAGAGGTCTCAGATGCTCAGACAGATGAGGCTGTCCAAGTCTGACCGGGAGAAAGAGGTGCGGAGGCCTCAACAAGTGTGTTTGTTTCATAGTTCTGTTTCCATACGTGCGTGTGTGTGCGAAAATGAGAGAGAGAAAAAGTGTGTGTGTGCGTTCATCTTCACCTCATCTGCCTATTGTTGTTTTCCTTAGCGAGTTCGCTGGAGTATAGATGAAGTAAGTTTGCTGTCTGCTCAGTTAGTAATTGACTCCGAACTGTCTCGTAGACTACGTAGTCAACTTCAGACGTAATGCCCTACTCTATCCTGCAGCCTACATATTGCTAATGTCGCTAGACGTAAGCTGTCCTGTGTTGGAGAGTGTGTATCAGGGTCGTATTCATTAGGCACCGAACGGGAGAAAGCGGACTGAAACAGGGAGGGGATGACCTAAACTTGTCTTATAAGAAACACCCGTTTTTGTTTTCCGTTCCAAAATGTTTTGGCACGGTGTGCCCTAATGAATATGACCATATAATAGGGTTGGGCGATATGTTCAAAAAATCATATCTACAATTTGCTCAAACTTCTGGCTGATTCACAATATATACCTCAATATTTTTTACAGTTTCTCTAAATAGCCTTTGTTTCACAATTAAAGGTCAATACACATAATTTCAGACAGTCAGGAATAATCTAATGAATTTTGGGTTTGTAAAATTATACCTAGGCTAAATATAAGCCTTCCACAACTATAAGACCCATTCATAATTGAATTATTTTATCAAAATAGTTTAACCTGCTTTTTTACAATACTTACTGATCTGGCTTTTAAATCTGTATATGAAAATGCCAATTTTCTTACAAATGTAACCATGCACAATGCACGTCCACTAACGGTATCAAGCATTCTAGAAAATGAACACCGGTCTCATCTCTCAAGCACAAAACCACTTGCTAGTGAGTAACCAGCTGATCTTAATATTTAAAGTCTCGTCAACTTGGATCTACTTGCTTGCTAACAAGGTAGAACAGTCTAACTGTTATGAATGCACCTTTCAGTCTGTCTCCAACTGTTTGAACAACAGCCTGTTCACTTTTAGATATTTCAGTCAAGTAGCCTCCCTGGATAAGATGCTTATTTTTCAGAATGAGGACAAGTTCCTTATATACATGTGTTTTTTTATGGTCATTGCACATTTCTAAAACCCAGACAAAACAGCTAGCACAGTTCAGTCTGTGGACATTTCTAAAAACCCAGGCTAGACAGCTAGCACAGTTCAGTCTGTGGACATTTCTAAAAACCCAGGCTAGACAGCTAGCACAGTTCAGTCTGTGGACATTTCTAAAAACCCAGGCTAGACAGCTAGCACAGTTCAGTCTGTGGACATTTCTAAAACCCAGACAAAACAGCTAGCACAGTTCAGTCTGTGGACATTTCTAAAAACCCAGGCTAGACAGCTAGCACAGTTCAGTCTGTGGACATTTCTAAAAACCCAGGCTAGACAGCTAGCACAGTTCAGTCTGTGGACATTTCTAAAAACCCAGGCTAGACAGCTAGCACAGTTCAGTCTGTGGACATTTCTAAAACCCAGACAAAACAGCTAGCACAGTTCAGTCTGTGGACATTTCTAAAAACCCAGGCTAGACAGCTAGCACAGTTCAGTCTGTGGACATTTCTAAAAACCCAGGCTAGACAGCTAGCACAGTTCAGTCTGTGGACATTTCTAAAAACCCAGGCTAGACAGCTAGCACAGTTCAGTCTGTGGACATTTCTAAAAACCCAGGCTAGACATCTAGCACAGTTCAGTCTGTGGACATTTCTAAAAACCCAGGCTAGACAGCTAGCACAGTTCAGTCTGTGGACATTTCTAAAAACCCAGGCTAGACAGCTAGCACAGTTCAGTCTGTGGACATTTCTAAAACCCAGGCTAGACAGCTAGCACAGTTCAGTCTGTGGACATTTCTAAAAACCCAGGCTAGACAGCTAGCACAGTTCAGTCTGTGGACATTTCTAAAAACTCAGGCTAGACAGCTAGCACAGTTCAGTCTGTGGTTAAAATCCTGCTAGCGGTAAGTGGTACTGCAATGCTGCACGCGACAACCTGACCATTCATTTTCCACAATCATGTTCATTGATACTCTCGTCTTAGTAGGGTCTGCTCGGTTCTACATTTTGGGAGTTGAGACATAAAAAGGGTATCGTTGGAAATTTCAAGTCTATTACAGTAAAATAATGTCTCTAAGTGTTTAGGTGTCCATGTGACTGGTTCTGTTGGACCAAGTTTAAACTGCTTGTTGTCAGAGAGGAATAAGTAATCTTTTTGATTGTTTTGTTGTGGGAAGTATGCAAGTGGGAAGGTGCACAGAAGGAGGGGCTTGGTGTCTGTGAGTGGGAAGATTCACAGAAGGAGGAGGGGATTGGTCTCTGCAAGTGGGAAGGCGCACAGAAGGAGGAGGGGCTTGGTGTCTGCAAGTGGGAAGGCACACAGCACAGAAGGAGGAGGGGCTTGGTGTCTGCAAGTGGGAAGGCACACAGCATAGAAGGAGGGGCTTGGTGTCTGAGTGGGAAGGCACACATCACAGAAGGAGGGGGGGCTTGGTGTCTGTGCGAGTGGGAAGGCACACATCACAGAAGGAGGAGGGGCTTGGTGTCTGTGTGAGTGGGAAGGCACACAGCACAGAAGGAGGGGGGGCTTGGTGTCTATGCGAGTGGGAAGGCACACAGCACAGAAGGAGGAGGGGCTTGGTGTCTGTGTGAGTGGGAAGGCACACAGCACAGGAGGAGGGGGGGCTTGGTGTCTATGCGAGTGGGAAGGCACACAGCACAGAAGGAGGAGGGGCTTGGTGTCTGTGTGAGTGGGAAGGCACACAGCACAGAAGGAGGAGGGGCTTGGTGTCTGTGTGAGTGGGAAGGCACACAGCACAGAAGGAGGAGGGGCTTGGTGTCTGTGTGAGTGGGAAGGCACACAGCACAGAAGGAGGAGGGCCTTGGTGTCTGTGTGAGTGGGAAGGCACACAGCACAGAAGGAGGAGGGGCTTGGTGTCTGTGTGAGTGGGAAGGCACACAGCACAGAAGGAGGAGGGGCTTGGTGTCTGTGTGAGTGGGAAGGCACACAGCACAGAATGAGGAGGGGCTTGGTGTCTGTGTGAGTGGGAAGGCACACAGCACAGAAGGAGGAGGGGCTTGGTGTCTGTGTGAGTGGGAAGGCACACAGCACAGAAGGAGGAGGGGCTTGGTGTCTGTGTGAGTGGGAAGGCACACAGCACAGAAGGAGGAGGGGCTTGGTGTCTGTGTGAGTGGGAAGGCACACAGCACAGAAGGAGGGGCTTGGTGTCTGTGTGAGTGGGAAGGCACACAGCACAGAAGGAGCGAAGGAGACGAGATCAAAAAGACAGAATGCTCAAACATTACAAAATAACCTTGATGAAGGCATTTGGAACATCACGTTAAAAAAAAATTCTAATCAATTGGATATATCGCCCAGCCCTACACTGTACTCAGTGACTAAGTGTCTTTTGTAGGTGTATCTCAGAGGGAGGGAGGGAGGGAGGGAGGGGGGGAGGAGGTAGGGAGGGAGGGAGGGAGGGGGGGAGGAGGTGGAGAGGGAGGATTTCTAAACGTGTGTTACACATTCTCTCCCCCAGGCACAGTTGGTAAAGGATCGTAACTCCATGCTTCGGCTAACCAGCATTGGTTCTGACGACGATGAAGACACCGACGGGGGTGGAGGCCCCACAGGAAATGCCGAAAAGGGAGGAGGAGCAGCCGGAGTAAGGGATAGGGACGGAGGGATGTCAGCCTCGGAGAACAGACGAGTCCACATGACCTGGACTAAGGAGAAAGCCCTGCAGTACAGAGCTACACACTCCGGCTGTAGTACGCCAGAGGGCTTCAGAGATATGCTCAGTATCAGGCCGTAAGTCACACACACACACATGCATGGACACACACACATGCACGCATGTACACACAACACACATGCACGCATGGAGACACACGAACGCATGGACACACACATGCATGGACACACACACACACTTGAATGGAGACACATACAAACGGATGACTGTTGATGGTTGTTGTTATTAATGATGTCTCTCTCCCAGGGACCACTCCAACGTGCGGCGGATGCACACGGCCGTCAAGCTCAACGAGGTCATCGTCAACAAATCCCATGATGCTCGGCTGGTCCTGCTCAACATGCCGGGACCACCACGGAACCCAGCCGGAGACGAAAACTGTATCCTTCACTTCCTACTTACTGTTGACTGTGCTTCTCTTCCTGTGTACCAGGGTTGGGCTCAATTCCACTTCAATCAATTTATTTTTCACCTCCTTAATTGAGTGAATTGAAAATGAACCAAGTTGTAGTAGTTACAGTATTATGCTTTTTATTGTTATTGAGAAAACGTTTCCAGACCAGTCCTTAACCGATGGTCAGATATGGAATTTCTGGAAGTTCTAACTGAGGGATTGGAACGCGTCCTATTGGTCAGGGGTGGAGGAAGTGAAGTCATCACCATCTACTCCTGATTTGCTCACACAAACCAGCTATGTCAGAGCAGCCAATCACGTGGAAGAGAATGCTAAAGGAGGTGGGGCTAAGGAGCCCTGGGGGTGTGGCCCCTCTGTCAGACAGTGCAAAGATGGACTGTCATTGGCTGCAGCTTGGATAAACCCCTCCCATCTCTCCGCTGTCAGTCATTATTCCTAGGCTTCCCCATTCCACTAAAGACAAGCTACAAAAAGCCAACACGATTCCTCAAGTGAACATTGAGCGAAAGTTCTCATAATGTGTGTCTGTGTGTGTCTAATTGTATGAGAGATATTCATCTCAACATATAATACAAAAAGGACCAGCCCACGTGACTAGACCAGGACGACAACTGGTCCTGGTTATAGCTGATAACTAGGGCCCTGAGTATTCCCCCTGATCAGGTCACATGGTCAGGAAAAACTCCTGGCCTCCCACATAATGCACAATAATATACAGCAGTTGGATCAGGGACCAGTGTTTATGTCCCAAATGGCACCATGTTCCCCATAGTGCACTACTTTTGCACTAAATAGGGAATAGGGTGCGATTTTGGACAATGTGTAGTATGAGCGTGTATGGACCAATGGATGAAAGTCATAATCTAGTAGACAGACAGACCATATAGAATCTTGAACATATAGAATCTAGAGCATCGATATAAAATCGAGATCATTCTAGAACATCTATATAGAATCTAGAAAATCAATATAGAATCTCGAACATTGTAGAACATCTAGATAGAATCTAGCACATCCTAGAATATCTACATAGAATCTAGAATATTGATATAGAATCTAGAACACCCTGAAACAGTGAGTGTTCCACTGAGTGACTCAGGGTTTAGTTATAGAAAACGACAACAGGCGCACTCTTCCAAAATCCACGTCTAGCATGCTAGAGTGAAGCCGTGCATTCTACGTAGTATGGATTATTGGAACGCAGACCTGATGATGAGTGGATTGTGTGGTACGAGTGTGAGAAAATGTGTATGTTATGTATGTACAGTATGTATGTACATTGTGTAGGCTAGAGCTAGACAGAGAATGGACTTAGGTTCATATACTATTTGAAATCATTTGAAATACTTGAGCTATGCTTGATGGAACCAAAAGAAGAGTGCCAAAACATGCAAACCCAACGTTTGGTATTGGTGTCTCCAACCAGGCAAAGCAGACAGACGCTCAAGAAGAAACATTTGAAATAGTACCCAGGTTTTGTGATACGTTATAATAGCCTGCCAGCCTATAATACCCGGTCTCTGATCTGTATTTGGGTCATTATCATTAAAACGGTTTTAAAATGTCTGTACCAAATTGAGTTACAAAACCATGATACATCTTAAAAAATCAACTATCATTCTGAGGAATAAGATGTCTAGTTTTGGGGAAAGTGTCTTATTTGAAATAAATTTCACGTTTTCATCCAAATTCTCATTACCGAAATGCGTCTGGATTAAATTCTCTGGTCTATTAAAAAATAATCTTTACAAAAATGTAACCTATTTGAATAAAACACCAAATATGTTGCTTTAGTTTGTCCATAAATCATACAAATGGTATTCTAGTTGGAGTTTACATTAAAGTATAATATTTATTAAGTACAAACAGTGTCTGTGGACGTCTCAATACTTATTCAACTTCCTGTAAAACATTTTTAATAAAGTTTTATTCACCCATGATGCATCATCTAGAGGAGTAATCCTTATATGAGCACAAGTTGTTAATTTATTAGCTTGTATGCCTTCAGAATAAGGTTCTTATTCTCAAACACCCACTTTACCCCACTTGGCCTTCTCATTACTGAAATGGCTAAAGAGCTCAAATAGGGGGGAAAACTAAGATTTTATAGTAATTGTATAATTTTATTTTCAGTGTTATGTTTAACTCGGGTGTTTTCATTAGGGAAGACATTTTTAAACAATATCTAAATATTGATTTGTTTATGACTTTTTTTTACTTTTAAAACTGTTATGGTAATGAGAATTTTGTGAAACTGTTGTTAAAATGCATAATATCTGCTCAAAAAACATAATTATGAAATAGATAAGTACATATCCTAATCTCAGTGATTCAACAGGATATTATGTGAAAAATTACACTATTTTTTTGGGACAGTTTTGTGAGAATGACTCATTTGCTATAGCCAACTCCTCTAACAATACAGCCATAGGAGTTGGTTAAAGCATAGACTGATCTGGGACCAGGCTGTCCTTGAATAGAGAGAGATGTGAGTAAGACATGTAGTTCAGGACTAGGACTGCAAAAAGGTATATGTGTTGACAGCAATGGCTCCTAGTTTAGGTGTAAACATCCCCTAGATGTGTTTTCTCAAGGCGAGGTGCCAAATCAAAGCCTACCAAGTCAATATCAAGGGGGTGGTTCACTTTAAACACAACAGTAGTCAATTGAAGCCAAATTATTTCAGGCCTGCCCAGCCTGGTAGGGGAAAACTTGAGTGAGAGAGGTGTGGAAGGTTTTAAGGATGTAAGGAATGGATTGAAGTATTGTGAATTGTGTGTTATTGTTGCACACTGGACCACTGTTGTAAAGAGACCATTACCCTGCATGCTGTTTTAATTTTTTTTTACGTTGCACTGTCAGTGAAAGGGAGGGATTGGAAGTTTGCGTGCGCGCTTGTGTGTGTGAGAGAAGGAAAAAGGTGATTTAAAAAATAAAAATAAATCATTTTACGAGTTATCCTCCCCCTCACTACCTACCTATTAGTACATGCCTGTGCTGTTCCGTCAGCTGTGCTAACTGCCCATTTATTTCCCAAATGGCACTCTACTTCCTTTGTAGTGCACTATGTAGGGAATTCGGGTGCCATTTGGGAGACAAGCTGGTGGTATTTTATTCCACAATGCTTGTCTTCGATCTTCTCAATGTATTGACTTTATTGTACAGGGATGGATTATTTGTGTTCAATTGTTTTTCCTCCACCATTTGTTTTTGCTTGTACATAAAAACTAATGAAATCCCACGTTTTTTTTTTTAATTACATGAATATAAAACAATTTAAAAAAAATGTTGCTTGAGAAAATGTGAATAAAACCAATTTTGAAATAAAGATATCACCACTTGTCATGTTCTGTGTCTATTCTGACATGGATATAGTAGAACATGTTCAAATAACAAATATAATTCTCAATATCATAATTGATCAATTGTAGTTAAAAAAAAAATTATACACACTTAACTTGACTCATTTGCATATTTGAAACTTGAGCCCCGCGCTACGTCAACGTGCTCACGTCGCTTCGTGGAAATTATGTCACTTCCTCATGTTATCCCGGAAGCCGGTGCCATGTTGTGATTTTTGACGAAAAACTAAAAAATCATCACGGGCGAAGTTCAGAAAAGTGGGACAGAGCACATTTCGGGGTGAGAATGGAGGTAAGAACGAGAGTAGAAAGTTTTCAGTGGGGAATCACTTGTGTGGTCGGCATATCCAACCCTGTACAGGTTGGATCGCAAGTGTCAACAATATTTGGTTTTCAAACACACAACAATGAATACACGCTCAGAAAGCCTGACATCATTCAGACCTAGCAAGCTAACTAGCTATTAGCCAACTCTTTCCTAGTTTGTCAGCATTGAGTAGAGAGCTTTAACCTCTGTTTTCTAAAAGTCCCTGAAGATTGAGATTAACTAACTACCTTATATGATCTTTGTGAGAAAGCTTGCTAGTAAACAGCAAGAAGGTGACAACAGGAAAATAATTTCCTCTGCCACTCTATTCGAGTTGTCTCTAAAATTAACGCGTGGCAATTGCTGTTTTTCTATGTTATTCTTGACAGTGGGATTTTCCAAAGATGTGAAAGGCAGTTAGTAGTGGTTGTTGTAACATTTATTTTAGGTTTTGTCCAGAGAATAAACGGTTAAAGCCTTTAATTTGGCGTGGTCTTTACTAGGCCATTGGGATAAACCATTTGAGAAAAGTGGGAGGGAGTGAAAGTCCATGTTGGATATCAGATGTTTATTTAATTCAATAATGTATTGGTTTATTTGTCATAATTGAGCCATATGTGCATTTTTAAAAAGTACATCGATTGTTACATGATGACAAACCGCTTTGAAATAAACTGTTTGTAAGCAAAATTCCGATATCCCAGACACCCTCCTACACTGACACCCGCCCCCAAGAATATGGCGATTCAATTCCAAATCCACAATTCTGGTTCCATTGATCAGCCTTGCTCGAACGCAGAGCAGCGGTGAGAAAGAACCGGACGAGCTAAATTCTTAAATGCATCAAGACAAGTCAAACTACGGTCATTTTCGGGATTCCATATATCGTATAATATTAGCCTTATGCTTGTTTGTGAGGTGAAGATAGTTTGAGTTTGTTCTAGTGTAGTAATTTAGGTGTATAAATATAGCTAGCACAGGATTCGGTACCACCGCCTTGCGTCAGCATAGTAGGATAGCCACGCTAGCTAGTAACTAGACGGGTTATTTTTGGTATGAGTGACCCGAGCTCTGGCGTGCACTGAGAGAATTATTTCGCCATATGTATAGCAAACGTCCGCTTCGTTTTATACCTTGAAGTCGCTATGAATCCTACATATTTCATGACAGAAATCTGAAGTCTGGGCTGTAGCCATTTTTGATTTATTCTTCATTGTTTGTACATTTCGTGATACTAAAACAGTCAGTGAGTGGTACAGTAGTTTTCGTTTATAGATTTGTTCCGCAATTCATCCAATTGCATTGATTGAATGTCATACGAAGCGCCCTTAGAAAATGGACCTGAATTTTTACTCTGATCTAATGGATGGGACTGGGCAACACGGAGATCCAGAATTCCTGGACCCGGGGTCTTTCAATGGATTTGACAATAAGGTGACCGACAACAAGAGCTGTGTGTGTGTGTGTCTGCGCGCGTGCGCGAGCTCTATGGCGACATCTATGACCCCCACAAACACTCAGAAGTCTTATAACTGCATATTAGGGCTTGGTTGAATATGTGGTAGCTACAACACACGTGTAATGTATTGGCTGATATGGCGAGGTGAGCTGTGGTCATTGGGATGTTTACTATGTGAAAAGTATGCCTAGCTGTGTGTGTGGTTGTTGTAAGGTTTGATGAGGTGTTGTTGATGCTATGCATGATGTCATTGACTTTATAAACATGATGATGATGCTGCTCATTGTTATGTGGTGATGATGGTTTGACCCATGTGTGTGTGCTCTGTGTTTCAGTTCCCTGGAGGCAGTGACAACTTCCTGACCATCAGCGGGGCAAGCCATCCGTTCCTCTCCTCCTCTGAGGTAGCTACTCAAACCTTCCACTTCACTCTCTTTTCTAAACATGCTTTCCCTCTCTTTTTCCTCTCCCCTATCCTGTTTCTCTGTCTACAAATCCTCAAACAATCTGCAGTTATTCACACACCACTAACATACAGTATAGCAGGTGAGGACGTCTCATACTTGACATCGTTTCATACTTACAATGGCATACTTCTCCCCGCCCTCTTTCCTCTCTACTGTCTCCTCTCCACCCCTTTCTTCCTTACCACCTCCCCCCATCCCTTACCCTCTCTTCTCCCCCTTCTCATTCCTCTCCATTCTATCCCTCCCCTCAACAGACATTCCACACCCCCAGCCTGGGCGATGAGGAGTTTGAGATCCCCCCCATCTCCCTGGATCCGGACCAGGCCCTCACTGTGTCTGATGTAGTGGCCCACTTCGGAGAGCTCTCGGACGGGGAGCGCGGTGGCCTGTCCACCCCCGGGAATGCGGTGGTGGGGGGAGACGACCCGTCCTTCGCCATGACCTTTGTCAACACACATTCGGGGTCACAGGGGCTGGAACACCATCTTAGTCTGGGGGTCATCAGTCAACCTGGTGGAGGAGGGGCCATGCTGGGGTCTGCTCTGGGGATGGTGAGAACCATAGAGATCATTTCAATTAATAAATATTATCTGACCAATATGGCCGTCCTGTAGTCACGTTGCCCGGAATGCCAATCACCATTCTAGTGTTTTATTTAATTCTGTGAGGACTACAATATTTTATTTAGCTCGTAATACTCAGCCCTTGTCTGTTTATGAACCCCACATCTTTCCAGGATCTGGGACACCCCATTGGTTCCCAGTTCAGCAGCTCCTCCCCAATGACCATAGACGTCCCGCTGAATGACATGGGCCACGGCCTGTTGGGCCACAATCAGCTGACCACCATGGACCAATCAGAGTTCAGCGCACAGCTGGGGCTCAGCCTGGGGGGCGGGGCCATCCTGGCGTGCTCGCAGTCGCCTGACCAACCACTATCGGCCGCTGCTTCACCCGTTGGTTCACTACAGGATGACGACATGGACGACTTCAGACGGGTCAGTCCTATTGGTCAATCTTTCTGTCATGTCTGTCTATTGGTGGATTAGTCTCTGTCGGTCTTGTTTGTTCGTCTTTCTGTTGTAATGCAATTCTCAATGTTGTGTTTACAGTGCATTTAGAAAGTATTCAGACCCCTTGACTTTTTCCACATTGTTACATTACAGCCTTATTCTAAAATGTATCAAATATTTTTTTTTCCTCATCAATCTGCACACACTATCCCATAATGACATTTCAGCAAAAACAGGTTTTTAGAAATTTAGCAACAGTATTCAAAATAAAAAATATATTATATTTACGTAAGTATTCAGACCGATAGTGGTAGTGGTTAGTACTCGATAGTGGTTGGTACTCAGTACTTTGTTGAAGCACCTTTGGCAGCGATGACAGCCTCAAGTCTTCTTGGGTATGACTCTACAAGCTTGGCACACCTGTATTTGGGGAGTTTCTTCCATTCTTCTCTGCAGATCTTCTCAAGCTCTGTCAGGTTGGATGGGGATCGTCGCTGCACAGCTATTTTCAGGTCTCTCCAGAGATGTTTGATCGAGTTCATGTCCGGGCTCTGGCTGGGTCACTCGAGGACATTCAGAGACTTGTCCCAAAGCCACTCCTGCATTGTCTTGGCTGTGTGCTTAGGGTCGTTGTGCTGTTGGAATGTGAACCTTCGCCCCAGTCTGAGGTCCTAAGCAGGTTTTCATCAAGGAACTTTCTGTACTTTTCTCCGTTCATCTTTCCCTTGATCCTGAATAGTCTCCCTGTCGCTGAAAAACATATTCACAGCATGATGCTGCCACCACCATGCTTCGCTGTAGGGATGGTGCCGGGTTTCCTCCAGACATGATGCTGGCACCACCATGCTTCGCTGTAGGGATGGTGCCGGGTTTCCTCCAGGCGCGATGCTTGGCATTCAGGCTAAAACGTTCAATCTTAGTTTCATCAGACCAGGCAATCTTGTTTCTCATGGTCAGAGTCCTTCAAGTGCCTTTTGGCAAACTCCAAGCGGGCTGTCATGTGCCTTTTACTGAGGAGTGGTTTCTATCTGGCCACTCTACCGTAAAGGCCTGATTGGTTGAGTGCTGCAGAGATGGTTGTCCTTCTGGAAGGTTCTCCCATCTCCACAGAGGAAGTCTGGAGCTCTGTCAGAGTGACCATCAGGTTCTTGGTCACCTCCCTAACCAAGGCCCTTCTCCCTCGGCTCAGTTTAGCCAGGCGGCCAGCTGTAATAAGTCTTGGTGGTTCCATACTTCTTCCATTTAAGAATGATGGAGGCCACTGTGTTCTTGGGGACCTTCAGTGCTACAGAAATGTTGTTGGTACCCTTGCCAAGTTCTGTGCCTCGTCACAATCCTGTCTTGGAGCTCTACAGACAATTCCTTCGACCTCATGGCTTGGTTTTGGCTCTGACATGCACTGTCAACTGTGGGACCTTTTTATATAGACAGGTGTGTGCCTTTTCTAAATCATGTCCAATCAATTGAATTTACGACAGGTGGACTCCAATCAAGTTGTAGAACCCTCTCAAGGATGATCAAGGGAAACAGGATGCACCTGAGCTCAATTCCAAGTCTCATAGAAAAAGGATCTGAATACTTATGTAAATAAGGTATTTCTGTTTTTTTATTTCTAATAAATTTGCAAACATTTCTAAAAACCTGTTTTCGCTTTGTCATTATGGGGTACTGTGTGTATATTGTTGAGGACATTATTTATTTAATCCATTTTAGAATATGGCTGTAACGTAACAAAATGTGGAAAGGGGGAGGGCTCTGAATGCACTCTATATTCAAGTACTTTGATCAATGTATGGGAAACTGTTTTTCTGTTTTCTCTCTGTATTTCTCGTCTCTCTCTCCCCATCTATCTCGCCTATTCTAATTCAGCAGAGCGTGTTGGTGGAGTCCCCTGTCTCTCTCGGCGTCATCTCCCTCGATCCCTCTCTCTCCGATTCCCCCATACCTTCCTCCGCTCCGTCCTTCAGCACCCCTCCTACCCTCGTCCGGAGAGGGGGAGCGGTCGGAGGAGGAGGAGGGAAGAAAGGGAAGAGGAGGAAAGATCCCAACGAGCCCCAGAAGCCAGTGTCGGCCTACGCTCTGTTCTTCAGGGACACACAGGCAGCCATTAAGGGACAGAACCCTAACGCCACCTTCGGAGAGGTGTCCAAGATAGTGGCCTCCATGTGGGAAAGTTTGGGGGAGGAGCAGAAACAGGTACACATTCACGTGCAAACGAACACACGCATGCAGACATTCAAACGCACATGTTCACATTCACTATACAAGAACATATGTAGATATGAGTAATGTATACTGAACAAAAATATAAACGCATCATGTAAAGTGTCGGTTTCATGAGCTGAAATAAAATATCCCAGAATTGTTCCATACAGACAAAAAGCTTATTTCTCTAAAGTTTTGTGCACAAATTAGTTTACGCATGTTAGTGAGCATTTCTATGCTATAATCCATACACCTGACAGGTGTGGCATATCAAGAAGCTGATTAAACGGCATGATCATTACACAGGTGCACCTTGTGCTGTGGACAATAAAAGGCCAGTCTAACATGTGCAGTTTTGTCACACAACACAATGCCAATGATGTCTGAAGTTTTGAGGGAGCGTGCAATTGGCAAGCTGACTGCAGGAATGTCCACCAGAGCTGTTGCAAGAGAATTTAATGT
The DNA here is from genome assembly GCF_045791955.1 of Oncorhynchus clarkii lewisi. Taxonomy (NCBI): domain Eukaryota; kingdom Metazoa; phylum Chordata; class Actinopteri; order Salmoniformes; family Salmonidae; genus Oncorhynchus; species Oncorhynchus clarkii. The sequence continues at coordinate 14,338,070 of NC_092155.1, forward strand.
TATTTTCTCTACTATGTGCCGACTCCAAAGTGATTTTCGAGAATTTGGCAGTACGTCCAACCGGCCTCACAACCGCACACAACTTGTAACCATGCCAGCCCAGGACCTCCACATCCAGCTTCTTCACCTGCACAAACTGTCAGACCCACTCAGGGAAGCTAATCTGCGTGCTCGTCGTCCTCACGACAAAGCTTATTCCCCCTCAGGAGACTGAAAAGATTTGGCATGGGTCCTCAGATCCTCAAAAGGTTCTACAGCTGCTCCATCAAGAGCATCCTGACTGGTTGCATCACTGCCTGGTATGGCAACTGCTCGGCCTCTGACCGCAAGGCACTACAGAGGGTAGTGTGTACGGCCCAGTACATCGCTGGGGCCAAGCTTCCTGCCACCCAGGACCTCTATACCAGGCGGTGTCAGAATGAAGCACCCCTCCTACCCTCGTGAAGGCCTTAAAAATTGTCAGACTCCAGCCACCCTAGTTATAGACTGTTCTCTCTTCTACCGCACGGCAAGCGGTACCTGAGTGCCAAGTCTAGGTCCAAAAGGCTTAACAGCTTCTAACCCCAAGCCATAAGACTCCTGAACATCTAATCAAATGGCTACCCAGACTATTCTCATTGTCCCCCCATCCCCTTTTTATCCTGTTGCTACTTTGTTTATTATCTATGCATAGTCATTTTAACTCTACCTACATGTACATATTACCTCGACTAACCTGTGCCCCCGCACACTGTATATAGCCTCGGTATTGTTATTTTACTGCTGCGCTTTAATTATGATTATTTAAGAGAATTTACTCATCTATTTTTACTTAACACTTATTTTTCTTAACTGCATTGTTGTTAAGGGCTTGTAAGCATTTCACTGTAAGGTTGTATTCGGGGTATTATTTATATTATTTCAATTGACTTTTTGAACTGTAACTCAGTTAAAATCTTAAAAATTGTTGCATGTTGCATTTATTTTTGTTCAGTGTAATATCATCAGGTTCACACATTCTCTCATGATATCCCTGTATGTATTCTTCTCAGGTGTACAAGAGGAAGACTGAGGCAGCTAAGACAGGGGATCTCAAGGCTCTGGCAGCCTACAGAGATGATCAACTTCCTGAGGTGAGACAAGACTAGTGTTCCTAGAGAATGATATTCAGTTGTACTGTGTGTGTGCTTAGGTTTATTACGATGGCCAGTCTTTGTCAACGGGGTGCAGGTAGCCTAGCGGTTTAGAGCATTGGGCCAGTAAACGCTGGTTCAAATCCTGAGCCATCTAGGTGAAAAAACTGTTGATGTACTGTTGAGCAAGGCACTTAACCCTAATTGCTCCTTTAAGTCGCTCTGGATAAAAGCATCTGTTAAATTAATCAAATGTAATGTGTAAACTAAATGTCCACTTTTACCTCTACCCCTCTAACTTCAAACTCCTTTCTCCTCCTTTCTCCCAGCCAACCATAGAGCTTCTGGACACTGCTCTGTCACCTCCCTCTCCTCCTTCCCCCGCCCTTCTCCCCACCCCCGTCGCGCCCCATCCCCGCTCCACTCGTTCCTCCACCCCCCACCTGGCCCCTGAGGAGAACACCATTACCAACATCTGCACCTCCAACATCATCCTAACAGGTGGAGATCTCCCTCAAGTCACCACCCGTTCCCGTACAGGGGCGCACAAACCGCCCGCCCCGGCCCCCAGCCCCCCCACCGTCACCAAAATCATCATCAAGCAACAGAAGTCTCCCTCAGGGGTGACGGTGGTGTCTAGTAGTACGGTATTGTCGTCCCGTCAACCACCGCCACTCCAACAGATGCAGAACACCCCTCCGCCCCCCCGTCTCCAGCAGATGGTACATGCCCAGGCCCCTCCGCCACTGCAGGCCAAACCAAGAGGCGGGGGTGCCGGTGGTGCCACAGCACCACCCCCCCTGCAGATAAAAATGGTCCATCCGTCAGATTTGGACTCTCCGATTATCGTGACTGCTGCAGGGGGGTTAGCTGCGTCGGGTGGGTTCAATCCGAACTCGGGGAAGGTGGTACAGTCCTCTGCCATAGTAATGGCCTGTTCAACGGAGGCTGAGGACGGGGCTGAAGGAGAGGAAGGGGTAAGATGCTTCCTAGATATGGTGATGTCATAATATATGCTTGGTAACATACCTGATAATTCTATAAATCTGATATTTGCCACTCAACCCTCCCCCATCTTAGATGCAGGTGGAGTTGAATGTGTCTTCAGGGCCAGTTGTGACCCAGGCCTCCAGCCCTAACCTGTGTGTCAGAGCTGGCTGCACCAACCCAGCTGTCGAGAACAAGGACTGGGACAGGGAGTACTGCAGCAACGAGTGTGTGGCCACACACTGCAGGTACGGACGGATGTATACGTACACACACACACACACACTGACATTACCACGTGAAACGCTTGGAAGTCAAGATAGATCATGTTCTTCCCAAAGAATGGAAAATGTCGATAAACAAAATTTCTGCTCCCAATTGTGATTTTAAAAATTGGTGTTGATCTATTGACGATCTCTATAGGGATGTCTTCATGGCCTGGTGTGCGATCCGAGGGCAGAACTCCACCTCCGTCACGTAAGGAATGGACAGAAGGAGTGAGAGAAGATTATCATGATATAGACATGATAGAGGGAGGACTAGGAAGGAGAGAAGAGGAGTGTGGACTGAACAATGGACATGGTGGAGGAAGGAGAGAAAGGAGAATAGATTTGGCTTTTATTCACAGCAGACTTTGTCCTCTTAAGAAGAATCAAGTGGAAGACCAATACTCCTGTGACGTTAAATTATGAAGTTTAAATAATGAGAGTATTTTATATGAAATGTTTTTAATCATTTTAAGATGTTGGTAAAAAGTAATATAACGCTGCAGGGTACTATTGGGATGTCTTGCATTTCATAGCTTGGATGTTAGAGTTGGATAAAGGGTAAGATCAGGAGTTTATTTTTCCTGATCACGTGACACAAGGAAAAACTTAGCCACGATGACCATATTCTTCTTGGCTAGGTCACGTGATCAGCAGAAACTCCTGTTCCTATCCATCAGCCAATGAGAAGGCATGTTTATTTCACGTGTGCGTCCTCTCGTCCGACTTCCGTTGAAACGGAGATCACGGTATCAATGTTGTCCATGTTATCAATGTTTCCTGCGACTTAAAATCAGTCTCACCCTCAGCCCTAGTGGGAAATTCCCTTCAGTCTAATCGTTTAGATCGTTGGTTTCCCAAGCAGACCTGGTTTCAGATCCCACCGTGACATACAAACCTCTGGGCTGCGTTCAGGAGTGTGAAAAATTCTGAACGTTGCTGATAGACTGGCCATGTATAGAATTGACATGATTCCTTTCTCTAGAACATGACAGAGAAGCATGTCTGTTTACATGTTGTATTTCTATCAGAACGGTTGTTCCACACTGAACATGATTGCCATTGAATGGGAAGGTTTCACGTATGCATATTACGAACATTCAGGATTACAGTTTGTTTTTGAAAAACCATCATGTTGGTGAAATAAAACTGTAGGAAAAATATATTTGAAAGAAAATACATAGTCATTTAAGTAACGCACAAAACAACACTAAACCAGCTTTTATTTTGACACTACATGACCAAAAGCATGTGGACACCTGCTCGTCGAACATCTCATTCCAAAATCATGTGCATTAATATGGAGGTGGTGCCACCCCCCCCCCCCTTGCTGCTAATGTGGGAACATGGCTGCGGGGACTTGCTTCTATTCAGCCACAAGTGCATTAGTGAGGTCGAGCGCTGATGTTCGGCGATTAGGCCTGGCTTGCAGTTGTCGTTCAAATTCCTCCCAACGATGTTCGTTGGGGTTGAGGTCAGGGCTCTGTGCAGGCCAGTCATGTTCTTACATACCGATCTCGACAAACCATTTCTGTATGGACCTCGCTTTGTGCACGGGGGTCTTGTCATTCTGAAACAGGAAAGGGCCTTCCCCAAACTGTTGCCACAAAGTTGGAAGCACAGAATCTTCTAGAACGTCATTGTATGCTGTAGTGTTAAGATTTCCCTTCACTGGAACTAAGGGGCCTAGCCCAAATCATGAAAAACAGCCCCAGACCATTATTTCTCATCCACCAAACTTTACAGTTGCCACTGCATTCGGCCAGGTAGTGTCCTCCTGGCATCCGCCAAACCCAGATTCATCTGTCGGACTGCCAGGTGAAGCATGATTCATCATTCCAGAGAGTGTTTCCACTGCTCCAGAGTGCAATGGTGGCAAGCTTTCCACCACTCCAGTCAACGCTTGGCATTGCGCTTGGTGATCTTAGGCTTGTGTGCGGCTGCTCTGCCTTGGAAACCCATTTCATGAAGCTCCCGACAAACAGTAATGTGCTGACGTTGCTTCCAGCGGCTGTTTGGGACTTGGTAGTGAGTGTTGCAACCGAGGACATACGATTTTTACACGTTACATGCTTCAGCACTCTGGGGTCCCGTTCTGTGAGCTTGTGTGGCCTACCACTTCGCGGCTGAGTCGTTGTTGCTCCTATACGTTTCCACTTCACGATAACAGCACTTACAGTTGACCGGGGCAGCTCTAGCAGGGCAGAAATTTGACTTACTGACTTTTTGGAAAGGTGGCATCCTATGACGGTGCCACGTTGAAAGTCACTGAGCTCTTCAGTAAGGCCATTCTACTGCCAATGTTTGTTTATAGAGATTGCATGGCTGTCAGCATTGGGTGTGGCTGAAATAGCCAAACCCAGTAATTGTAAAGTGGTGTCCACATACTTTTGTAGGTATATATGGTGTGTTTCTGGAGAGGAAAGGGAGAATATATATTTTTTAAATGTTTTAGTGTCTCGGAGTAGGAATGCTGATTTAGGATCAGGTCCCCCATATGTGATCGTGTTAATTTGGATCTAAAAGGCTGAACTAATCCTAGATCAGCACTTCTACTCAGATGCTTTATGAAGACGGCAAATGAAGAAATTAGTATTTTAACCATTGAAATGCAATTACGAGAAAGGACATCCCCATTCACTAGTGTAACAATAAAGGGAATTCTCATTTAATATAAATTCTATTCAATAGTAATTATATTGATATGGTTTTACCACGTGCATCCATAGATTTACTTGGTATTGCATTAGTAAAAGGGAAATTATGGGTTGTGAATTATCACTTACTAGTTGTCATCACTACATTATGCATGTGGAACAAAAATGACATTAACATGTTAATGTATATATATAAAAAAAGGAAATGAATGAAAAGGTTATTTTTTTGTAGATAATTTTAACTAATGATCATAAATGTTTTATGGAAAAATAATGCTTTATGTATCATTAGGTAAGATTTGTGTGTGTTTTGGTTTATATCCCTAAAAGGGAAAAATAAGGGGAAAAAATGGGGTAACGTTGCAGAAAATTAAATGAACTAATCCAGTTAATGATTTTTTAAATCACTTTTTCAAGAGCCATCCCTGCACATCCCATTTCAGCGGCAAGGAGAAGAGGTTTCTGCAGTGATGTCAAAAACTTTTTAAATATACGTTTGTTTCCAGCGTGACGTGTCAGCAATTTCGAATTCTGCAGGTGGCGGGAAAATATGCAGTGGCGGGAAAAAAGCGCATGGTCACAGCCACGATCCGACGTAGGCGGGTTTTCAGATGTACCTTGGGAGGCGCTGTCGAGCAATGTAAAACAAATAAATGATACACTCACTATGTGTAACAACACACGAGTACTGTCTTTGGTAACAATATGCATGAAATATCCCAAATAGAACCCCCCCATCAAACGATTTTATGCACTGATATAAAAATAAACATGTACGTTCAATAAAGATAGAAATCAAGGCATGGGTCAAGAGAAAAACATAAGCAAACCACGTGTGGCATATAAATTAGTCCACCAGCATTTTATAAACACATGGCGCTATTTTATCAAAATAATGTGGTTGCCATTATAGGGGCGAGTGTGGTAATTGACCTATCAAACATCAACATGCCCGACAGACTAACAACGGGGAGGGAGGGGGAAAACAGAGAAGGGGGGAAGGGTATTCATTATTTCGAGTCGTTTATGCTTGGCACCAGTGTGGGCAACAAAACAGCTAGGTGTTACATAATTCTTAATCAGAAGAAAAATTATGCGTTTTATATTTGTATCGATTTTTAACAAAACGGGTGTATTTTAATGTGTATATATATATTTCAAAAAATATATACAAAAAAAAAAGGTAATATATCAACCATAGAGGCACATCTTGAGGAGAACTGAACGTAACCACCGTGCATATATCGAGAAGGAAAGAAACATCTCTTGATATAGGTTTCAAGGCGTGGAAAGTGCGAGAAAACAGCAACCACACTCATTCGGCCTGTGCTGCTCTGAGAAGCCAGGAGCTGGAGTTTGAAGGTGTAAAATATGGCGGTAAACTTGGACAAGGAAGCGTACTACCGCCGAATCAAGCGATTATATGGCAATTGGAAGGTAATTAGCACGATATAAATATTTGTATATCAAACTAGTAAAAGCTAGTAAAATCTGGATGCTGGCACGGCGGGGAGCCACGTTTTTAAAGTGCGTTTTTTGACTTTGTTTTCAGCATGAGTGAGTGCCGTGGTTGGTTTTGTAGCTACAGAAGCGCAAACCGCAATGATCAATTTGATTATATAGACTTACATGTAGTTATGAAACACTTGTAGATTGAATACATTCAGGAGACATTACACATCCTAAAAATGATAGTTACAACATGGCCACTTATGTATTGTATAGTATCCACCAAGTCAGGCTGTTAACGTTAGCTATGCTAATATACAGTTAACTAGCTTAACCAGCCATATCTGGCACTTTGTGGAACAACCACTTTAGCACGTTGCCAGTCCAGCAAAATATTAATTCATTCTGAAGTTGCACCAAAATACGTTGTCAGAAAGTACCATGGAATGTTTTGCCAGAGATTGCTAGCTAGTTGCCGCTTGTCCACATAACTAACATCAAAGTTTGACATTTTCAAGCTAGCATGCTTACTGTAGCTAACTAGCTTTACATCGCGCCAAGCAGGCACTGATTTGTTGCATGCACTTTTTTCTTTTGAGGGCACAACGATTGATCTCATCTGCATTTGAATGCCAACCAGTAGTTCACTAGCAACTTTCTCTCAATCTTCATTGAGATAAAGCAATAGATATAGTTATCAACTTTAGCTAACATGTTCTTAACTGGTTAGCTAACTTTCCATTTATTCATACTTATCACCTGCACTCAAAAAGAACAAGCAACGTGTCGACCACGACTGGCTAACTGTACCTTTTTGCTCACTAGTTGACTTAGCTTGAACAATGTGAAACATTTCTATGTTAATCAACAAGTATCTATTTTTCTCTATTAGAAAGGAGAAGATGAGTTTGGCAAAGTGGATGCCATGGTGGTCTCCGTCGGGGTGGACGAAGAGATAGTGTATGCCAAATCCACTGCCCTGCAGGTAAAACTCATGGACTTAACCCTATCCAGGAGTTATTCCTGACTGAGCTCATCAGGGAAAATTGTGTGCAAGTGTGTAAGTGCATTCAGAAAGTATTCAGACTCCTTGACTTTTTCTACATTTTGTTACATTAGTCTTATTCTAAAGAATATATTTTTTAAATTCCCCCATCAATCTACACACTATCCCATAATGACAAAGCAAAAACCGGTGTAGAAATTTTTGCAAATGTAATAACCGAACATATTTACATAATTATTTAGACCCTTTTCTCAGTACTTTGTTGTAGTTCCTTTGGCAGCGATTACAGGCTCAAGTCTTCTTGGGTATGACACTACAAGCTTGGCACTCCTGTATTTGGGTAGTTTCTCCCATTCTTCTCTGCAGATCTTCAAGCTCGATCAGGTTGGATGGGGAGCGTTGCTGCACAGCTATTTTACGGTCTTGATCGGGTTCAAGTCCGAGCTCTAGCTGGGCCACTCAAGGACATTCGGAAACTTGTCCCAAAGCCACTCCACTCCTGTCTTGGCTGTGTGCATAGGGTTGTTGTCCTGTTGGAAGGTGAACCTTCACCCCATTCTGAGAACCTGCTCCAGAGCACTCAGGGCTTCATCAAATATCTCTCTGTACTCTTCTCTCTTCATCTTTCCCTTGATCCTGACTAGTCTCCCAGTCCCTGCTGCTGAAAAACATCCCCACAGCATGATGCTGCCACCACCATGCCTAACCATGTGGAGGGTGCCAGGTTTCCACCAGACATGATGCTTGGCATTCAGGCCAAAGAGTTCAATCTTAGTTTCATAAGAACAGTGAATATTGTTTCACATGTTCTGAGAGTCCTTTAGGTTCCTTTTGGGAAACTCCAAGCAGGCTGTCATGTGCCTTTTACTGATGCGTGTCTTCCGTCTGGCCAACACCATAAAGGCCTGATTGGTGGAGTGCTGCAGAGATGGTTGTCCTCCTGGAAGGTTCTCCCATCGCCACAGAGGAACTCTGGAGCTCTGTCAGAGTGACCATCGGGTTCTTGGTCATCGCCCACACCAAGGCCCTTCTCCCCCGATTGCGCAGTCTGGCTGGGGCGGCCAGCTCGAGGAAGTCTTGGTGGTTCCAAACTTCTTCCATTTAAGAATGGAGGCCAGCATGTTCTTGGGGACCTTCAATGCTGCAGACAATTTTTGGGACCCTTCCCCAGATCTGTGATTCAACACAATCCTGTGTCGGGGCTCTACAGACGATTCTTTCGACCTCATGGCTTAGTTTTTGCTCTGACATGCACTGTCAACTGTGGGACCTTTTTATATAGACAGGTGTGTCCCTTTCCAAATCACATCCAATCAAGTTGTAGAAACATCTCAAGGATGATTGATAGAAATAGGATGCACCTGAGTTCAATTTCGAGTCATAGCAAAGGGTCTGAATATTTACATAAGTAAGGTATTTCAGTTTTTTACTGTTTTTGCTTTGTGTTGATTGAGGGTTAAAAAAAATGTAAATCCATTTTAGAATAAGGTTGTAATGTAACAAAGTGGAAATGGGGGAAGGTGGTCAGAATGCACTGTATGTGTTATGGCTTCTGTTCTGAAGAAACCTCGGTAGTTTACACTCCAGCATAAGCATATTGCATGGAGTAATTCATATACCCTCTCATCCTTCCTCTCTAGACATGGCTGTTTGGTTATGAGCTGACAGACACCATCATGGTGTTCTGTGAGTCTAAGATCATCTTCCTGGCCAGCAAAAAGAAGGTGGAGTTCCTTAAACAGGTGGCTGTAACCAAGGGCAATGAGAACGCCAACGGGGTTCCACCAATCACACTGCTCATCAGGGAAAAGGTAAGCGTTGATTGGTAGACTCGGGATGTTCTATCCCTGATTCACTGTCAATGTGTATTCCCCCATTTCAGGACAGTTCTTTAATGTGTGTGGCACAAGAAGTTGGTGTGACCGTTCGTGTGTTTGAAAGTGTGTGTGTGTGAGTGCATGCACTCATGTCAATGTGTTTGAGCAGAATGATAACGCTTTAACACTCCTCTCCCCCTCCTTCCCTCAGAACGAGAGCAACAAGGTTAACTTTGAGAAGATGGTGGAGGCGATCAGGGCCAGTAGGGAGGGCAAGACTGTGGGTGTGTTCAGCAAGGACAAGTTCCCCGGCGAGTACATGAAGAGCTGGAACGACATGATCACTGCCGAGGGCCTGGAGAAGGTGAGCGGAAGGAGGAATGTGGGGAGGGAGGAAGGGGTGAGATGGGTTGATAATAAAATATCATTGTTTCCATGTGGTATCAATTTGCAGAATGGTGGGTAGCTGGTCTGTGGCGGGAGGCAGTGTTGCATTAAAAAGAGACTCGCATGTAGCTAGTTATTGGTCTGCAACAGGTCACAATCCTTATGGGCTCTCCCTGCCTCCATCTCTCTCTCACCTCCCCCCAGGTGGACATCAGTGCGGTGGTGGCCTACACCATGGCCGTGAAGGAGGATGGGGAACTGGCTCTGATGAGGAAGGCTGCAGCCGTCACCAGCGACGTCTACTCCAAGTTCTTCAAGGAGCGCGTCATGGAGATCGTGGACGCCGACGAGGTAGGCTTTGTAGTCACGCTCATTATCCGCTCCTCCATCGCCTGTAGACGGGTGCAACATCCCAGCAACCACATTCATATGATATAGCCATCCTGGAAAGCCACTGTTATCATTCAGACAGGTGCAGTCAAATTTAAGATCTAGACTATGTCCAAATAGTTTTGAACCATCTCATTTTGTCCCCAAGATGACAGAAACAAAGCATTGTTTCCTGAATGTGTTCTCTCCTCTGTTCCCTAACAGAAGGTGCGCCACAGTAAGCTGGCTGAGTCTGTGGAGAAGGCAATCGAGGAGAAGAAGTATCTGGGGGGAGCAGACCCCTCCACGGTCGAGATGTGTTACCCCCCCATTATTCAGAGTGGGGGCAACTACAGCCTCAAGTTCAGCGTCGTCAGGTAAACAGCTGCTTCCTGTTATGTTCATGTTTTAAGTATCCCTATATTTCTGTTATTACTGTGCTATCACTCTGTTATTAGTGCTCCTGCACAGGAGTCTCAGTTGATGGACCTGAGTGTAATGGCGACGGATGTGAAGTAAACGTTGTTCAACTGGAGCCTAGTCGTTGTCATTTTGAGTTAACATTGGTAGCAGATGATGGCTAATAACTGCAATGTTAGAGGGAAAAGCAAGAGATACAGCAATGATGACGGTATGGGAACTTTGATCAGAGCACTGGATTCTGTGTGTAAAGAGAGACCGTGCCTACGAGGCACATTCAAACGTTGACAGTGTAGAGACATTTCGGGTTGCGATGACGGACTACATCATTGATTTGGAACAGAGGTACAATAGGATGCGCAAGTACGACATGGTTCTCCCAGATGCAGCGTCAGCTTTCAAGTTGCTAGATACTACTGCCTGTCTGGATGGTAGGGGGAACAGTTGGCTTTGACTGCTTGTACTGTGCTGACCTTTGCGTCATTGAAGTCGGCACTAAAAATGATTTTTGATGGAAAGACGGATGGAATGCAAGTGAGGGACGCGGAATATTACACTGAGCAGCAGAGAAAAGGTGCCAACAAGTCACGTTCTCAAGACAACCAGACGAGGGCGCCATTGCCCGGCACAAATCCACTGGACAGATATGAAAAGAGATCAAAATATGCTATTTGTCAGAGCACTTACCATTGGGTTAAAGACTGTCCTCATACAAATGAACACGTTAAACTAACAGAGGAACATGTAAACACAGAGAGAGAGCAGTGTACCATTACACTGTTTTCAAACTAATCTGCTTTTGAGATCTTTATAGTTGAATCCTTAGGTTCCGCTGTGAGTGATACTGCATGGACACGGACAGTGTGTGGCGCAGAATGGCTTGATAGAGATGTCAGTGAACGAAATATGAAAGAAGTACAAAATATGATTGGCACACCAAGCAACGGAGCTTTCACATTTGAAGATGAGAGAATTATCCATTCTACCAAGAGTTTATGATACCAGTAAACGTTGGTCAGACTAAGAGACATTGAAACAGAGGTGGTCCCTACAGATATCCCCTTACTATTAAGCAAAGCTTCCCTCAAGAAGGCAGGGGCTGTACTAGACATAGAAAATGACACGGCAGTGATGTTTAAACAACCAGTGACCCTTGAACTTACTACATCGGCCCACTATTGTGTAAACATTTTAGACAGACGTCAGAGTCCATGTAAAAATTAGATTCTGACGGACACAGAAACATGAAGTATTGTTAACTTCACAAACAGTTTGGACATGCTACAGCTGACAGTCTTCAGAAATGACTCCACAGTTCAGGGAATAATGATGAGATTATTTCCATTCTACTGCAGATAGTTAACAGTTGTGAGACATGTCAGAAATACAGCAAACCTAAGCCCAAACCAGCTGTTGGTTTGCCACTGGTGACCGTAGAACTACATGAGCCTGGACCAAGTGTGTGGTACTGTCACATAACCCACCACTTTACACGCTTCAGTTCTGGAAGCCTTGTGGATACATAGAAACCCAGTGAAATGGTCAAGCACTTCATTCACTCCTGGATAAGTGTGCATGGCCCGCCCCAGAAATTGTACAGTGACAATGGAGGAGAATTCAATAATAATGAAATAAGAGAAATGGTAAAGAAATTCAACATGGAAGTAAAGCAACTGTTGCATACAGTCCATGGAGCAATGGACTTCTGGAGAGACCTAATCAGACACTCAGAGATCATGCTGAAAGTGAAGCAAGACAATGGATGTGACTGGAAAACAGCCCTAGATTGGACTTTGATGGCAAAAAACTCAATGCACAATGTTCATAGTTACAGCCCATAGCAACTAGTGTTGGGGCAGAACCCTACTCTTCCCTCTGTACTGGTTGACAAGCCACCAGCACTAGAAGGGACCAGTGTGAGTGCATGGGGGTGGGACAGCACCTTTCAGCACTAGAAGGGACCAGTGTGAGTGCATGGGGGTGGGACAGCACCTTTCAGCACTACATGCAGTGAGAAAAGCGTTCACTGAAGCAGAGTGTTCAGAGAATTCACAGGGCTCTGCGTAAACCGCTATGTCCCGCAGATGAGAAATACGAGACTGGAAACAAAGTACACTACAAATGAGTTGACTGTCAAGAGTGGAAAAGACCGGGAGTAGTCATTGGCCGAGATGGTGTGGTGATATTTGTGAGACACGGAGGCACCATTGTCAGGTTGCATCACTCAAGATTGCGGAAAGTAAATGATCAACAAGATGTAGGGGCTGTTGCTGAGAATCAGCCTCCCACTGCAAATAACAAAAAGGATGCATTAACAGACACAAACCTACCAGATGTCGGATCCCAATGATACGGACACTGAAACAGGAAATGGAGTTGTGTTCAAATGTGTTCAAATTAGGAAAAACGTTCATCGACATATGTGTTAAGACAACGTGGTTGTTCCAGTCTGAAAACTGGACAGACTGTTAAATACATGGACAGAGAAGGTGGTATTCCACACACAGCAACAGTCATTGGACGAGCAGGAAAAGCCAAAGGAAAACACCAGAACTGGTCCAACTTGCAGTACTCTGAACCAGCTACACTTTCTGGTACAACAGGGCCAGCTGACCTGTCACTTGTAGATCATCTGATTTCATCCAATAGAAAATTGAGACAGAATGACATTCAAAATGATGTACTTGAAACAAAAAAAACGTGTCATTTGACTCGGCTAAACTATATGAGATCAGTAATTGGAGGAAAAATTGAGTGTTTTGAGGAAGTCAAAGACATTGGACAAAAATGTCTCAACAAGGTGGGTGTTTACCCTTAACCGGAATAGTGCCAAAATCATGTCTAGTTGCTAGAGGTTTAGAGGAGCTGGCTGCTAAAGAACTCCCAAATGACTCACTGACATGTGCCTCAGTCACTCAGATTGCTGCTGACGGTGATCTGCCAGAAAAAAATGGAAACTTCATTCCATAGACATCAAATCTGCATTTTTGCAGGGAACGGAGCTGTCAAGGGACAGACATCTGACCTCCGCCTGAAGCTAAGAGCGAAGGAACACTGGAAACAAAAAAAGTGTGTATATGGCCTGGCAGGTGCATCTATCAACTGGTACAACAAAGTGAAGGCGGCAATGCTGAGTACAGGTGGAAACATGTCAAGTGGATCCTGCAGTCTTCTATTGGCTTGATCAAGACTACAATGTGACCTGTCATGTTGATGACTTCATCTGGGGTGGCTCACAGACCTTTGCTACAACTGTGATTCCTGGTCGACCACAAAGGAACAGCCTGCTGACTGTCAGACTAAAAGGGAGCATCCGGTCTTGTGTTCCTAAAGTAATGGAAAGTGGCAACTTGAGTAATACAAATAAAAACCTTGTCACTCAACCCATTTGTAATGGGGAACTTAAATAATACTGGGGACATTTTCATTATTTTGTTTTATTTGTCTAAAGAAAAGTGGGAGATTGTTAAGTTCATGTTTTAAGGATGCCTATATTTCTGTTATTACGGGGCTATCACTCTGTTGTTAGTGCGCCTGCGCGGGAAGTCTGATGGACCTGTCCTGAGTGTAATGGCAACGATGTACGGTGAAGTAAATGTTGTTCAACCTAGTCGTTGTGTCACTTCCATGGCGACGTCTTCAACGACCGTCCCCACTGATGTCTATTTCTTTAACCTAGTTTCAGTGCTCAACCTTAACATGCAAAACAATTTAATTTTTTAATTAACGGGTTAATCCAAAATGTGACCCATTTTGATGATAAAGACCAACTTCTTTCTGTATCACACATACAGTACCTGTCACTGCAGACTCATAAGACGTTATAACACCTTTTATAACACTGCTCTAACTCTTCAGCGATAAGAACCACATGCACTTTGGGGCCATCACCTGTGCCATGGGGATCCGCTACAAATCGTACTGCTCCAACCTGGTCCGGACCCTGATGGTGGACCCCCCACAGGAGATGCAGGACAACTACAGCTTCCTACTGCAGGTGGAAGAGGAACTACTCAAAGAGCTCAAACACGGTGAGGGATGGAAGGGAGATGCAGGGTGTTTGTGTTTTACGGGGTAGAGCACACATGATTTACGTAACCTGACTTTATTTCAAGTTCTTTCCCTCTTACCTTGTTTTCTGTAGGTATAAAGATCTGCGACGTGTACAATGCCGTGTTGGACTACGTCAAGAAGGAGAAGCCCGACCTGGCGGCCAAATTCACCAAGAACCTAGGGTCGGACACATACTCTTACCTTCTCACACACATGGCCTCCTGTATTGATTATTAGGCTTGGGCGGTAATCCAGATTGTCATACCTTCGTACCGACCTTGTGCCATTCCGGGATATTCTGTAATACCAGCGATGAACACAAAGGACACTATTTTCAAACCCCACTGATCCTCTTTAATCTGAAGGTTAGCTATGCTAACAAGTACATGTAAAATCACATAGAGAATGATAACTTAATGCTAACGAGCGGCTGTAGGCTGTGTGGTCGGCTGTAGGCTGTGTGGTCGGCTGTAGGCTGTGTGGTCGGCTGTAGGCTGTGTGGTCGGCTGTAGGCTGTGTGGTCGGCTGTAGGCTGTGTGGTCGGCTGTAGGCTGTGTGGTCGGCTGTAGGCTGTGGGGCCTTCAAGATCACCCTGAATCTCAGTCCAAGAGGCGTCACTGCAGTACCTGGTTCGAATCCAGGCTGCATCACATCCGGACGTCATTGGGAGTCCCATAAGGCGGCACACAATTGGCCCAGCATCGTCCGGGGTAGGCCGTCACTGTAAATAAGAATTTGTTCGTAACTGACTTGCCTACTTAAATAATACAAATGAAAAAGGCACAGTGATGCAGACATGTTGGTGGTTTACCCAATACATTACTGTGAGCTTGTGTACATACAGTCTGCGACTCTTATCTAAAGTATTTGCAGGACAGACATCCCAGCTAATACACTTATACAAGTAACTCAAAAATGCTACTCAAGGCCTCCCGGGTGGCGCAGTGGTCTAAGGCACTGCATCGCAGAGACTCTGGGTTCGAGCCCAGGCTCTGTCGCAGCCGGCCGCGACCGGGAGACCCATGGGGCGGCGCACAATCGACCAGATCGCTAGGTGTACAGTGTTTCCTCCGACACATTGGTCCGGCTGGCTTCCGGGTTATCATATCTACACCTAAACAAAAATATAAACGCAGGATGTTGTGTTGGTCCCATTTTTCGTGAGCTGAAATAAAAGATCCCAGAAATGTTCCATAAAAAAAAACCTTATTCGTCTCTAGTTTTGTGCAGCAATTTGTTTACATTTGACTGCAGGTATTTACTTAAAGATATACAAACGTATTTTAAAAAACTTCAAAGAAATAGATTCAGCAGTATTGGAAAATACCATCCCGTGGCTATTTTCAAACGGGGTGGGACATGTACTTTTGGTCCACCAGCCGCAGTAGCTGGTGAATACCCTTATTTTACCAGCCACATTTCATTCTGAAAGAAATGATAGTGAAGATTAATCACAGAACACAGTACCTGCTTTCTCCACTAGGTTAGATATTTTCTCTTCCAGAGCTGACACATTTTTTTATTTATTTTTTTACATGGGTTTGGTATTGTATAGGGAAGTAAATAAAATAAAAACTGCTCCCAAATGCTCTGTGTAACCACCTGCCAATTTGGCTGGTAAATACCCCAATATTACGGTATACTGCCCAAGCCTATTGAGGATAGAGTATGTATCATGTGTTGATTTTGTGCGTCCCCTCTCCCTGCTGTAGATTTGCCATGGGGATAGAGTTCAGAGAGGGTTCCCTGGTCCTGAACAGTAAGAACCAGTACAAACTGAAGAAAGGTGAGCACTCAAGTCACTGTAGTGTCTTACTGACTATAAGTAGGATACTTTGTAGACATGGTGTTTTTTGAGTGTCTCATACAGAGGCCATTTTTAAAGGGTGTGTAGAGCGGACACTCATCACTGTGTGTTGTGTGTTTTACAGGCATGGTACTGAGCATCAGCCTGGGGTTCGCTGACCTGGTCAATAAGGAGGCGAAGAAGGAGGAGCAGAAGAAATACGCCCTGTTCATAGGAGACTCCGTACAGATCAATGAGGTAGGAGAGAGGAAGGATGAGGGGGGGGGCGGGGGATGAAGGATGAGGGGGTGCGGGGGGGTGGAAGGATGAGGGGGGGGGGCGGGGGGTGGAAGGATGAGGGGGTGCGGGGGATGAAGGATGAGGGGGAAAGGAAGAAATGTGCCCTGTTTATAGAATATACAGGTCAACAAAGTAGGATATATTTCACTCTTTTTTTTAAATTTTTTTAACAAAGTGACTGTCAAACATATTTAGTTATCTATCAATCACATTTGGGTTGTGATATTTGCTCAGTGATGGCAGTAAAGAAACACGTATAATGTATATCTTTAAGGATGATCCAGCGACAGTTCTCACTCCGGTCAAGAAGAAGATAAAGAACGTTGGAATCTTCCTAAAGGTACGAAAGATGTCCGCCGTCTCTCTCTCCCTCACAAACCCTGAAAGGTGCATATCTATTTTAAATGTTTAGTTAGGGCTCTATGTCCTCTGTTTATATTTAAGCAACAAGGCCTATGGTATATTGTCTGACATACACGCGGCTGAAATACTGTTTCCAATCAGTATCCAGGACCCAAACTACCCAGTTTAGCCCCAGCAAAAATACGATTTGTTTCTTCTTGACAGAACGATGAGGAGGAAGATGATGAGGAAGATGCTGACGATGCAGAGGAACTACTGGGGAAGGGAGCGCGTGGACAAGCTTTACTCCAGGACAGGACTAGGGTGGGTGTGTGTGTATGTGCTTGAGAGACATTCACTATACTTACACCATCTCAGTTTGTGTGTATGAGCTGAAACGCTGTCTTTTTGATTGGTCAGAATGTGAGAAACTGTTATTTATTTGGGCAGAACGAGATGACGGCAGAGGAGAAGAGGCGGGCTCACCAGAAGGAGCTGGCCGATCAGGTGAACGAGGAGGCCAAGAGACGTCTGACAGAACAGAAAGGAGAGCAACAGATCCAGAAGTGAGTGAACGAGGGGAAAAGAGGAGGAGAAGGGATGATGATATAATAATTGGAGGGATATGGGAGACCAGAATGAGAGGAGGCTGGTAACAGTTGAAGGAGTGGAATGGAACGGAGGAGGAGAGGTGGTAGAATCTACATGATTGGGGAGAGGTGGAAGAACGAGAGAATTACGAGATATTTATAGTATTTATAGGAAGAATGAGATATTTCTAGTATTATGTTGGTCTAAATTATCTTTCGTAGAAAACAACTAGAACATACATTTGCATGATTAAATAATTCATGATTTCACTCCCTATGTTTATGTAGATCGTCTATCCAAAAATGTGTGACGACACCAATGAATTAAATGATTAAATGCAGTGTTTCCTTCTCTTTTCCAGGTCCAGAAAGTCCAATGTCTCCTACAAGAACGGCTCTCAGATGCCTCGAGAGAAAGATATTCGAGACATGAAGATTTTCATCGACAAGAAATATGAGACGGTTGTTATGCCTGTCTTCGGTATCGCCACCCCTTTCCATATCGCTACCATCAAGGTACACCTCTCACACTCACACACACAGACAGACACGAATCGCAATTTGACCGAATTTGAGACTATACCTATCTGAGGATAAAAAAAAAACATTTCTGTGTCCCTCTGTCTGTGTAGAACATCAGTTCGTCGGTGGAAGGAGACTGGACGTACCTGAGGATAAACTTCTATGTTCCCGGCAGCTCTCTGGGACGCAACGAGGGCAACATTTTCCCCAACCCTGATGCCACCTTTGTCAAAGAAATGTGAGAGGAAATGTGTGTCTGAGTGCCCATGTACTGCATGTTTCACTGTTGTCAACTATCCAGCAGATAGACTGATAGTCCGTGTGTGTGTGTGTGTGTGTGTGTTTTTATCCATCTTTATCCACCTGCTGCTGTGTCTGACGTTGCTCATATCCCCCCCACCCTCAGTACGTACCGGGCGTCGAACCTCAAGGCGCCTGGCGACCCAACAGTCCCGTCCACTAACCTCCAGAACGCCTTCCGCATCATCAAGGAGGTACAGAAGCGCTATAAGACCCGGGAGGCTGAGGAGAAGGAGAAGGAGGGCATCGTCAAGCAGGACTCTCTGGTCATCAACCTGAACCGCTCCAACCCCAAACTCAAAGACCTCTACATCAGACCCAACATCGCCCAGAAGAGGATGCAGGGGTCGCTGGAGGCCCATACCAACGGTGAGGAAAAGGTTCCATTAACAAGGAATTGAGAGAGGAGGAGAGGAATGGAGGAACGAACAGAGGGGAAAGAGAGAATGGTTGAGGTTCTTCGCAGATCACAGCGTTGCTGTAAAGACCAAGAGTGCTGTGTGCTCTCAATCAACATTTGTCATTTAGCTGACTCTCTTACCCAGAGTGACTTACAGGTAATGCATCCATCTTAAGATGGCTGGGTGAGACAACTACATATCAGTCGTAGTAAACGTATTTTTCTCTAAAAAGTGGGGTCTAGTAGGAAAAAGTGTGTCCCTCCAGCCTCAACGAACCTGGTAAATAACATGCCTGTCTGTCCAGGACAGAACCTGGTAAATAACATGTCTGTCTGTCCAGGACAGAACCTGGTAAACAACATGTATGTCTGTCCAGGACAGAACCTGGTAAATAACATGTCTTGTCTGTCCAGGACAGAACCTGGTAAATAACATGTCTGTCTGTCTGTCTGTCCAGGACAGAACCTGGTAGATAACATGTCTGTCTGTCCAGGACAGAACCTTGTAAATAACATGTCTGTCCAGGACAGAACCTGGTAAATAACATGTCTGTCTGTCCAGGACAGAACCTGGTAAACAACATGTATGTCTGTCTGTCTGTCCAGGACAGAACCTGGTAAACAACATGTCTTGTCTGTCCAGGACAGAACCTGGTAAATAACATGTCTTGTCTGTCCAGGACAGAACCTGGTAAATAACATGTCTTGTCTGTCCAGGACAGAACCTGGTAAATAACATGTCTTGTCTGTCCAGGACAGACCCTGGTAAATAACATGTCTTGTCTGTCTGTCCAGGACAGAACCTGGTAAATAACATGTCTGTCTGTCTGTCAGGACAGAACCTGGTAAATAACATGTCTGTCTGTCTGTCCAGGACAGACCCTGGTAAATAACATGTCTGTCTGTCTGTCAGGACAGAACCTGGTAAATAACATGTCTGTCTGTCTGTCCAGGACAGAACTTGGTAAATAACATGTCTGTCTGTCTGTCCAGGACAGAACCTGGTAAATAACATGTCTGTCTGTCTGTCCAGGACAGAACCTGGTAAATAACATGTCTGTCTGTCTGTCCAGGACAGAACCTGGTAAATAACATGTCTGTCTGTCTGTCTGTCCAGGACAGAACCTGGTAAATAACATGTCTGTCTGTCTGTCTGTCCAGGACAGAACCTGGTAAATAACATGTCTGTCTGTCTGTCCAGGACAGAACCTGGTAAATAACATGTATGTCTGTCTGTCTGTCCAGGACAGAACCTGGTAAATAACATGTCTGTCTGTCTGTCTGTCCAGGACAGAACCTGGTAAATAACATGTCTGTCTGTCTGTCTGTCCAGGACAGAACCTGGTAAATAACATGTCTGTCTGTCTGTCTGTCCAGGACAGAACCTGGTAAATAACATGTCTGTCTGTCTGTCTGTCCAGGACAGAACCTGGTAAATAACATGTCTGTCTGTCTGTCTGTCCAGGACAGAACCTGGTAAATAACATGTCTGTCTGTCTGTCTGTCCAGGACAGAACCTGGTAAATAACATGTCTGTCTGTCTGTCTGTCTGTCCAGGACAGAACCTGGTAAATAACATGTCTGTCTGTCTGTCTGTCCAGGACAGAACCTGGTAAATAACATGTCTGTCTGTCTGTCTGTCTGTCCAGGACAGAACCTGGTAAATAACATGTCTGTCTGTCTGTCTGTCTGTCCAGGACAGAACCTGGTAAATAACATGTCTGTCTGTCTGTCTGTCCAGGACAGAACCTGGTAAATAACATGTCTGTCTGTCTGTCTGTCTGTCCAGGACAGAACCTGGTAAATGTCTGTCTGTCTGTCTGTCTGTCCAGGACAGAACCTGGTAAATAACATGTCTGTCTGTCTGTCTGTCTGTCCAGGACATGTCTGTCTGTCTGTCTGTCTGTCTGTCTGTCTGTCCAGGACAGAACCTGGTAAATAACATGTCTGTCTGTCTGTCTGTCTGTCCAGGACAGAACCTGGTAAATAACATGTCTGTCTGTCTGTCTGTCTGTCCAGGACAGAACCTGGTAAATAACATGTCTGTCTGTCTGTCTGTCTGTCCAGGACAGAACCTGGTAAATAACATGTCTGTCTGTCTGTCTGTCTGTCCAGGACAGAACCTGGTAAATAACACTGTCTGTCTGTCCAGGACAGAACCTGGTAACATGTCTGTCTGTCTGTCTGTCTGTCCAGGACAGAACCTGGTAAATAACATGTCTGTCTGTCTGTCCAGGACAGAACCTGGTAAATAACATGTCTGTCTGTCTGTCCAGGACAGAACCTGGTAAATAACATGTCTGTCTGTCTGTCAGGACAGAACCTGGTAAATAACATGTCTGTCTGTCTGTCCAGGACAGAACCTGGTAAATAACATGTCTGTCTGTCTGTCTGTCTGTCCAGGACAGAACCTGGTAAATAACATGTCTGTCTGTCTGTCTGTCTGTCCAGGACAGAACCTGGTAAATAACATGTCTGTCTGTCTGTCCAGGACAGAACCTGGTAAATAACATGTCTGTCTGTCTGTCCAGGACAGAACCTGGTAAATAACATGTCTGTCTGTCTGTCCAGGACAGAACCTGGTAAATAACATGTCTGTCTGTCTGTCCAGGACAGAACCTGGTAAATAACATGTCTGTCTGTCTGTCCAGGACAGAACCTGGTAAATAACATGTCTGTCTGTCTGTCCAGGACAGAACCTGGTAAATAACATGTCTGTCTGTCTGTCCAGGACAGAACCTGGTAAATAACATGTCTGTCTGTCTGTCCAGGACAGAACCTGGTAAATAACATGTCTGTCTGTCTGTCCAGGACAGAACCTGGTAAATAACATGTCTGTCTGTCTGTCCAGGACAGAACCTGGTAAATAACATGTCTGTCTGTCTGTCCAGGACAGAACCTGGTAAATAACATGTCTGTCTGTCTGTCCAGGACAGAACCTGGTAAATAACATGTCTGTCTGTCTGTCCAGGACAGAACCTGGTAAATAACATGTCTGTCTGTCTGTCCAGGACAGAACCTGGTAAATAACATGTCTGTCTGTCCAGGACAGAACCTGGTAAATAACATGTCTGTCTGTCCAGGACAGAACCTGGTAAATAACATGTCTGTCTGTCCAGGACAGAACCTGGTAAATAACATGTCTGTCTGTCTGTCCAGGACAGAACCTGGTAAATAACTGTCTGTCTGTCCAGGACAGAACCTGGTAAATAACATGTCTGTCTGTCCAGGACAGAACCTGGTAAATAACATGTCTGTCTGTCCAGGTTTCCGTTTCACGTCCGTCCGTGGGGACAAAGTGGACATTCTCTACAACAACATTAAACACTCCCTCTTCCAGCCATGTGACGGAGAAATGATCATCGTACTGCACTTCCACCTCAAGGTGTGTGTGACCTTAGGCTAAGTACAAGATGTCTGACTGCACTTCCACCTCAAGGTGTGTGTGACCTTAGGCTAAGTACAAGATGTCTGACTGCACTTCCACCTCAAGGTGTGTGTGACCTTAGGCTAAGTACAAGATGTCTGACTGCACTTCCACCTCAAGGTGTGTGTGACCTTAGGCTAATTACAAGATGTCTGACTTTCTATGCATTGGTAATCAAGATGTGGGTATTTGGGTCTATGCTTTCCCCCGTGGCACGTGGGAGTGGTCTTGATTTAGTTTAGATATGTGTTTGTGTGTCCATTTTGACTAATCCCACCCCTCGTCCTCCATCAGAACGCCATCATGTTTGGTAAGAAGCGTCACACAGACGTGCAGTTCTACACAGAGGTAAATATGAGATAAAACATAGGAGAACAACTTTATTTAATCTTACCTTATTATATTGTCTTCATATTGTCTCATCCTACCTTATCTCTTAGGTGGGTGAGATCACCACAGACCTGGGCAAGCACCAGCACATGCACGACCGCGACGACCTGTACGCCGAGCAAATGGAGAGGGAGATGAGACACAAGCTCAAGTCTGCCTTCAAGAACTTCATCGAGAAGGTGGAGACCCTCACCAAGGAGGAGCTGGAGTTCGAAGTGCCCTTCCGAGACCTCGGGTATGAGGGGAGGGGGGGGGGGGGGTGGAGGAAAGTGATTGGAGGGATATTGACAGGGTTAAGTGATTTTGGGAAAGTGAGTATTTAAAGGAAACATTCACCCACTTTGAATTTTGTATACTTTTTGTGCCTCTGAGTGATGTTCTATTGATTCCCAAGGACATTTCATGTTTTAATGTGTATCTGAGCGATGGCTGAGTTTAGCATCATATGATGGGTGGCTCTTTTCTTTCAGCACAGAGTTGGGTGTTCAAGTAATGAACTGTATGAAACTGTTGAAGTTAGTTACTGTGTGTGTTCAGGTTCCAGGGCGCCCCCTACAGGAGTACCTGTCTGCTGCAGCCCACCTCCAGTTCCCTGTGTAACACAACTGAGTGGGTGAGTGCCTGCTAGTACTGTTACTGCTCCTGCTGCTAGTACTGTTACCGCTCCTGCCGCTAGTACTGTTACCGCTCCTGCCGCTAGTACTGTTACCGCGCCTGCCGCTAGTACTGTTACCGCTCCTGCCGCTAGTACTGTTACCGCTCCTGCTGCTAGTACTGTTACTGCTGCTAGTACTGCTCCTGCTGCTAGTACTGTTCCTGCTGCTAGTACTGTTCCTGCTGCTAGTACTGCTCCTGCTGCTAGTACTGCTCCTGCTGCTAGTACTGCTCCTGCTGCTAGTACTGCTCCTGCTGCTAGTACTGCTCCTGCTGCTAGTACTGTTACTGCTGCTAGTACTGTTACTGCTGCTAGTACTGTTACTACTGCTAGTACTGCTCCTGCTGCTAGTACTGCTCCTGCTGCTAGTACTGCTCCTGCTGCTAGTACTGCTCCTGCTGCTAGTACTGTTACTGCTGCTAGTACTGCTCCTGCTGCTAGTACTGTTCCTGCTGCTAGTACTGCTCCTGCTGCTAGTACTGCTCCTGCTGCTAGTACTGCTCCTGCTGCTAGTACTGCTCCTGCTGCTAGTACTGTTCCTGCTGCTAGTACTGTTACTGCTGCTAGTACTGCTCCTGCTGCTAGTACTGTTCCTGCTGCTAGTACTGTTACTGCTGCTAGTACTGTTACTGCTGCTAGTACTGTTACTGCTGCTAGTACTGCTCCTGCTGCTAGTACTGTTACTGCTGCTAGTACTGCTCCTGCTGCTAGTACTGTTCCTGCTGCTAGTACTGTTCCTGCTGCTAGTACTGTTACTGCTGCTAGTACTGTTACTGCTGCTAGTACTGCTCCTGCTGCTAGTACTGCTCCTGCTGCTAGTACTGTTCCTGCTGCTAGTACTGTTCCTGCTGCTAGTACTGCTCCTGCTGCTAGTACTGCTCCTGCTGCTAGTACTGTTACTGCTGCTAGTACTGCTCCTGCTGCTAGTACTGCTCCTGCTGCTAGTACTGCTCCTGCTGCTAGTACTGCTCCTGCTGCTAGTACTGCTCCTGCTGCTAGTACTGTTACTGCTGCTAGTACTGCTCCTGCTGCTAGTACTGCTCCTGCTGCTAGTACTGCTCCTGCTGCTAGTACTGCTCCTGCTGCTAGTACTGCTCCTGCTGCTAGTACTGCTCCTGCTGCTAGTACTGCTCCTGCTGCTAGTACTGTTCCTGCTGCTAGTACTGCTCCTGCTGCTAGTACTGTTACTGCTGCTAGTACTGTTACTGCTGCTAGTACTGTTACTGCTGCTAGTACTGCTCCTGCTGCTAGTACTGCTCCTGCTGCTAGTACTGCTCCTGCTGCTAGTACTGCTCCTGCTGCTAGTACTGCTCCTGCTGCTAGTACTGTTACTGCTCCTGCCGCTGGTGTTTAGTAGTAGTAGTACAACACCTTCCCTGATATAGCCAGCAGCACTGCTTGCTTACTCCCATGTGTTTTAAACCAAGTTAGGCCTTGAGGCAGGTATTTGAATACAGATCTAATAATAAAATCCTCAAGGGGTTAAAAGGGACATGCTCTCAGCAGTCTGTTTTCATTCCATCCTCCCTCTCTCCTTCCTCGTCCTCTCCCTCTCTCCTTCCCCGTCCTCTCCCTCTCTCCTTCCCCGTCCTCTCCCTCTCTCCTTCCCCGTCCTCTCCCTCTCTCCTTCCCCGTCCTCTTCCCTCTCTCCTTCCCCGTCCTCTTCCCCGTCCTCTCCCTCTCTCCTTCCCCAGCCTCCGTTCGTGGTGACTCTGGATGAGGTCGAGCTGGTTCATTTTGAGCGTGTTCAGTTCCACCTGAAGAACTTTGACGTGGTCATCGTCTACAAGGACTACAGCAAGAAGGTCACCATGATCAACGCCGTGCCCGTCAACTCACTGGACCCCATCAAGGAGTGGCTCAAGTAAGTACATCAATTAACCCAGACTAGTTTTTCTGACTAGATTACTAATCTACTGCCTTTCCTCAAAGTCCCACCCACAGTGATTGATTGACAGGTCTGAAACCCTACCAACTCTGACTCACAAACATCCTGCCCCCTCATCTGAAAATTCCACCCACAGTGATTGACAGGCCAAACTCTTAGTGGTAGTTCACCCAAATTACAAAATGACATTGGTTTCTTTATCCTAGGTGTCGACAGCAGCAGATCCAATAACATACATCATTTTAAAGAACAAGCATTGTGGCAATTCATATTTTGCAGTAAAACTAAATATTACTTTTAATTTCAAGAGTACAGGTTTAATGTTAAAGGTTCTCTTCCTTATAAAATAGTCCTGATCATGAAGGTCTTGGCCTAGACGATATCCAAAACAAGTAACGCACTGAATGCATACATTTTCAGTCATTTTAATTGTAGTCTTTCTACTGAATGCCACAACTCCTCTTACCAATCTGGGAGGTAAAGTTGTTAAACTATTTAATAAATTAGCTGTGCATTTCGGATGGAATCAAGGCATTAGAATGTACCAGGGGCCACCACAAATGGACCTTGTTCTGCCCCTCAAATTCAGAGGACATACCCCCTCCCCTGGCTGGCTACTTTTCTTCTGTTTGGCTGGCTACTCCATGAATCTACGGAAAACACGGATTAACCAATTAGTCAGTCCACTCACTGGACCCCATCAAGGAGGGGCTGAAGTACATCAATTAACTAATAAATACCTTAACCAATCAACATATTAGCCGGTCTGTCAACTCACTGGACCCCATCAAGGAGGGGCTGAAGTCGACTGGATCAGTAGGTAGTGTGGCACTCGCAACGCTAAAGTCGTGGGTTTGATTTCAGATCTGCAACCAATACGAAAATGTAAGCACATCTGTTAAACGCTCTGGATTAAGTGTCTGCTAAATGTCATATAGCCATCAACCAATCACTTTATGGATTTAGCCTCTTCCTTTTTAACTGTGAATTTGTTTTTGGGGGAAAGGAATTAGATTTGAAATAGTTTGTGTTTTAGTAGAGTTTTACCAAGTGTTGCTCCTCAAAAGAAATGAATAATTTAAAAACCTGTCTCGTTCTCCTCTGTGTCCCTCGTTCTCCTCTGTGTCCCTCGTTCTCCTCTGTGTCCCTCGTTCTCCTCTGTGTCCCTCGTTCTCCTCTGTGTCCCCCGCTCTCCTCTGTGTCCCCCGCTCTCCTCTCTCCACCCCCGCTCTCTCTCTCTCTGTCATTCTCTGTCCAGTTCCTGTGATATCAAGTACACCGAGGGGGTCCAGTCTCTGAACTGGACTAAGATCATGAAGACTATAGTGGACGATCCAGAGGGCTTCTTTGAACAGGGGGGCTGGTCTTTCTTAGACCCGGAGAGCGAGGTGTGTGTGTGTGTGTGTTATTGCAAGATACAAAACCGTGTTAAAATGAAGATGTTGGACAAATGTATTTCTCTCTCCATCTGTCTCAGGGGGAAGGAGCAGAGGATGACTCTGAGTCGGGGGAAGACGAGACATTTAACCCCTCGGCAGACGAGAGTGAGGTAGAGGAGGAAGACAGTGATGAAGATTATGACTCGGAGAGTGAGGACTCCGGTAATGGTAAGAAGTCATGTTGAGACGCACACACACACACACACACACACACACACACACACACAGAGACTTAGTAGTGTGTGTGGCCGTGTGTATTTCAGACTACAGTGCGTCGCTGGGCAGTGAAGAGGAGAGCGGTAAAGACTGGGATGAGTTGGAAGAGGAGGCCAGGAAAGGTGAGTCTACTCTACATTCTCCCCTAGCTTACCATCCCTGAAGCAAGAGGTATCATCGCTTGCTGCTCCATGGTAGAGGAACACTGGAAAATAATCCTACTTTGTTATCCGATGTGAATTGGAACTTCTTCGCTGACCTATGACATCTTTGTCCCCGTGTGTTTTGATATTGACACTCTTCCTGTAATGTGAAATCAGTTTCAAATGTCTTGGTATTGAGTGTCTGTCTCGCACTTCCTCTCCTAGCCGACAAAGAGTCTCACTATGAGGACGCGGAGGAGACCTCGTCGGCTAAGCGGAAGGGTCGCTCGTCAGCCCCGCCTCCCAGCGCCAAGAAGAAACGTCGCCACTGAATGGCACCACCACTAGACTGTCTCACCTACGCACACACTGCCAGAAACATTGTTGATTCAATCCCTCTCTCCTCTAATTCATCTTGGCTCTGTCATTTCCCTTTGTCTTTCTCTCACACACACACACACACGCTATACGATGTGTATATAGAGGTAGTAGCACACCCATGCGTTTGTATTAGGCCGTGAGTGTCGTGATTAAATGGGCATATCGTACCTGACGGTAGACGGTTCATTCCTCCCTCCATTCCTTTGGCAACTCATTCCTCTGTTTCCAAGGGCCAGGTGTGTGTGTGTGTGTGTGTTTTGAAAGGGTTTTAATTGCAAACTATTGTTTTTCTGTTAAATTGTTTCTAAACCAATATAGTAAGCAGTGATGATACAGTATCTTCTGCTAAGCATTTTTACAAGATTTAGTCTAAACAAATAATCTTCCATTCCTCCTTTCTACCGTTCTGTCCTTCTTGGACATAGTTTATTTGTTGAGAGCGGTGTGTGTGGGGGGGGGGGGGGGGTGGGGGTGGGGGGGGGCAGAGCAGATATCAATTCCGTTTTTCCAATTCCTTTTTTATGGGGGTTTGTACAGACTGACTGACGCTCAAGAACCTCAATGTCTCTAATTTCCCCACCACTTTCCTCCATCTTTCTGTTAATCCTGGATAGGTAGACTGTTGAATTGTTAATTAAAAATCCTGATGTTTTTGTAATAAAATTCAGAAATAGTGGTTATTTTGTCTTTTTCATTCATTTGAGTGTCACTGTCAATGCTGCCTATTAATAACTATGAGATTGATTAACCATTCTCTGTGCTACAGTGTTCACTTCTGTGTTGGTCTAGCATGACCAGTCTTCTGTTAAATTATTCTCATACAAAATTTGTATATAGTGATTTGAAAGTAACAAAGTGCTTCACATCGTAAAATAATGAACTGAAAGTACTAACAAATAAACACAGGACCGGAGGAAGGAGAGTGTTGTCTGGCTACCATCTCTGCCAATAACCAGGTAAGTAACAACAATTGTCAGGTGGTATGAGGGGAAACTAACAATGGGACCAGGAAGTCAAATCTAAACTAAAGGAATTCCTTCATTCTTAGCTAACCCTCTTTAAGTCTTTGGGCCACAATGAGCTCCACAGACAGAGGGGATTAAATAACTTTGGCTGTAACTGAAGGTACACTACATGACCAAAAATATGTGGACACCTGGCAGTCGAACATCTCGTTCCAAAAAAATCATGGGCATTAATATGGACTTGGTTCCCCCTTTGTTGCTGTAACAGCCTCTACTCTTCTGGGAAGGTGTTCCACTAGATGTTGGACCGTTGCTGAGGGGACTTGCTTCCATTCAGCCACGAGCATTAGAAAGGTCAGGGTAATTAGGTCTGGCTCGCAATCGGCGTTCCAATTCGTCTCTAAGGTGTTCGATGGAGTTGAGGTCAGGGCTCTGTGCAGGCCAGTCAAGTTCTTTCACACCGATCTCGACAAACCATTTCTGTATGGATCCCGCTTTGCGCACGGGGGTAATTGTCATGCTGAAACGAAAGGGCCTTCCCCAAACTGTTGCCACAAAGTTGAAAGCACAGAATCGTATAGAATGTCATTGTATGCTGTAGTGTTAAGATGTCCCTTTAATGGAACTAAGAGGCTTAGCCTGAACCATGAAAAACAGCCCCAAACGTATTTCTCCATCAAACTTTACAGTTGGTACTATGCATTGGGGCAGGTAGCGTTCTCCTGGAATCCGCCAAACTCAGATTTGTCCGTTGGACTGCTAGATGGTGAAGCGCCAAACTCAGATTTGTCCGTTGGACTGCTAGATGGTGAAGCGTGAGTCATCACTCCAGAGAACGCGTTTCCACTGAGTCCAATGGCTGCGAGCTTTACACCACTCCAGCCGACACTTGGCATTGCGCATGGTGATCTTCCGGTTGTGATACAGCCTGGAATTGAACAAGGGTCTGTAGTGACGCCTCTAGCACTGAGCTGCAGTGCATTAGATCACTGCGCCTCTCAGGACTGACTGGAGATGAATCAGTGGAATGGTATCAAATACATCAAACACAGGGTTGATAACTTTGGTTCCACAGAGAAGGAGAGACAGAGTTTACTAACTGGGATGACCAACAGCTGAATCATTTTGGAGGAAGTCAATACTGTGGACTGTTGTTGAGTGGAGGGAAGTGGGAAGATACTGACTGTTTTCCGAATGAACTTCTTTGTGTGTTGTGATGGTGAGTAGCCTTCTGTACTTGTGTACATTAGTTTTCCCATGGACAGCAATGCATAACTATAACACTGAATTATCACAGTTAAAATGCAAACCCAGGTATAAATGTTTCTCCACTTTTATCCTAACTTCCACTTAAGTAAATTCTTTACTTAGCCATACATTGATGTCAATGGGAGACTTAACGCGAAAAATGTGACTTAAGTGGAAGTTAGGATTCACACCTTATGTTTGTTCATTTGTTGTGCAGAAAGAAAGTAGGGAGTCGGACATTCTTATCAGATAGCTGACGAGTTGGTCTGAAGCTCAGAGTTGCTGCAGAGAGTACTACACAGACAGAGAGTACTACACAGACAGAGAACTACACAGACAGAGAGTACTACACAGACAGAGAGTACTACACCGACAGAGAGTACTACACCGACAGAGAGTACAACACAGACAGAGAGTACAACACAGACAGAGAGTACTACACAGACAGAGAGTACAACACAGACAGAGAGTACAACACAGACAGAGAGTACTACACAGACAGAGAGTACTACACAGACAGAGAGTACAACACAGACAGAGAGTACAACACAGACAGAGAGTACAACACAGACAGAGAGTACTACACAGACAGAGAGTACTACACAGACAGAGAGTACAACACAGACAGAGAGTACAACACAGACAGAGAGTACAACACAGACAGAGAGTACTACACAGACAGAGAGTACTACACCGACAGAGAGTACTACACCGACAGAGAGTACAACACAGACAGAGAGTACTACACAGACAGAGAGTACAACACAGACAGAGAGTACAACACAGACAGAGAGTACAACACAGACAGAGAGTACTACACAGACAGAAAGTACAACACAGACAGAGAGTACAACACAGACAGAGAGTACAACACAGACAGAGAGTACTACACAGACAGAGAGTACTACACATACAGAGAGTACTACACAGACCTGGCCAGTGTGAGGAACCAGGCTCAGTACCATGGAGGTACAGAGCCTAGCCCGGTGCATCAGCAGCGTGGGGATTGGTTTGTTCAGAAACAGGGAGTGGTCAGTTCAGAGTGACTCCTCCTCCAGGTAACACCAACACGTTACATTACAGTGCTCTTGCTACACTGTACTTACCCAGCACGTGTGGTTAGGGGGGTTGTTGCTCTAAATACATACCATGTATAACAGGAATAATTACACTGTAACAAGGACACTAATGTAAAGAGACTCCTCTTCCTCCTCTGCCCCCTCCTCTTCCTCCCCTTCCCCCCTCCTCCTCCTCCCTTAGATTCTGGCGTTCAGGAGTCAACTCGGGAGGGCATCAGAGGTGTACCACAGTGTTCATGTTGGATTCTGGGAAATGAACAGATGACAACTGCAGTGACAAACAGCTGCTGCAGGTAAAGGTGTGTTCACCATTTAAATAATTATTTACACAATTTAAAATGATCATTCCTGATAGTTTGGACTGCTGGCGGTTCTAATCAGCTGCAGTGGTTAAATAATGTATACAGTGTTATTCAGATAAGTGTGTGTGTGTGTGTATGTGGGTGAAATCACTTCAACAAAACAGCTGACAGCTGACATCAGAGAGCTGCACTTGAAGGAAGTGAGAGTCACTAAAACTACAGTACTGTGTGTGTGTGCGTGTGCGCGTGTGTGTGTGCGTGCTAAAACTAGGGCCCAGATATGTCCCTGGTCAGATCATGAGGTGACTGTTCTAGTTGTCTTCCTCTCTTAGCTACAAGGTGAACTGAGAGGGCGAGGGATATCAGAGTCTGTCAATCTGAGATGGAAGAAAAAGACTGACACAAACTCAGCCTCCAGTTTTTATGCTGCAGTAGTTTATGTGTCGGGTGGCTAGGGTCAGTTTGTTATATCTGGAGTACTTCTCCTGTCTTGTCCTGTGTGAATTTAAGTATGCTCTCTCTAATTCTCTCTTTCTCTCTTTCTTTCTCTCTCTCGGAGGACCTGAGCCCTAGGACCATGCCTTAGCATGATGGCATGATGACTCCTTGCTATCCCCAGTCCACCTGGCCGTGCTGCTGCTCCAGTTTCAACTGTTCTGCCTGTGATTATTATTATTTGACCATGCTGGTCATTTATGAACATTTGAACATCTTGGCCATGTTCTGTTATAATCTCCACACGGCACAGCCAGAAGAGGACTGGCCACCCCTCATAGCCTGGTTCCTCTCGTGGGTTCTTCTTAGGTTTTGGCCTTTCTAGGGAGTTTTTCCTAGCTGTTTGGGGTTTTAGGCTGGGCTCTGTACAGCACTTTGAGATATCAGCTGATGTACGAAGGGCTATATAAATCAATTTGATTTGATTTGATGGATGGAAGAAGAAGTGTTGATAAGGAGAAGAAAAGAAAGGTGGATGAAGAGAGAATCATATTTATTTTCAAATAGAGGAAACGTGCTACAGAAAGATGGCTTTATTCTTTGATTCTTGTCTAACTCTTATACAGGATAACAATGTACTTCACTATATACCAATTAGTTAATGCTCTTTGTGATTCAACGTTCGTTGTAAATTCTGTATTTACAGATTTAATTGGGCCAGTAACTGAAAGGTTACTGGATTGAATCCCCGAGCTGACAAGGTAAAAATCTGTCGTTCTTCCCCTGAACAAGGCAGTTAACCCACTGTTCCCCGGTAGGCCGTCATTGGAAATAAGAATTTGTTCTTAACTGACTTGCCTAGTTAAATGTAAAAAAAATATACTTTTACAACAAACTATATCCACTAAATCAGCACTTATCTAAATGTTAATATTAGCATTTGTCCTGTCGCTATAGAATTTTCTTGAATGTAATAAAGGAAATAAACGTGTTTCATACACAACATACATTTTTACACACACTACCTTTAAAAAGGTTGGGGTCACTTAGAAATGTCCTTGTTTTTGAAAGAAAAGCTCTTTTTTTGTCCATTAAAATAACATCAAATTGATCAGAAATACAGTGTAGACATTGTTAATGTTGGAAATGACTATTAGCTGGAAACTGCAGATTTTTTTAATGGAATATCTACATAGGCGTACAGAGGTCCAATATCAGCAACCATCACTCCTGTGTTCCAATGGCACGTTGTGTTAGCTAAAAAGGCCAGCATCCCGGAGCCGCCTCTTCAATGTTGACGTTGAGACTGGTGTTTTGCAGGTACTATTTAATGAAGCTGCCAGTTGAAGACTTGTGAGGCGTATGTTTCTCAAGACACTCTAATGTACTTGTCCTCTTGCTCAGTTGTGCCCCGGGGCCTCCCAGTCTTCTTTCTATTTTGATTAGAGCCTGTTTGCGCTGTTCTGTGAAGGGAGTCGTACACAGCGTTGTACAAGATCTTCAGTTTATTGGCAAGTGTACATCCGTTACCATTTGGGGTCACTTTTGGAAAAAGTAACAATCACAGCAAAATATGATCTTATTTATTTTCAAAACATTATTAGACATGAAAAATGACCAAAACATGAATTTGCATTTTCTTTCAAACAAAAATATGGATTTTTCCTTTATATAAGTCCTAATGGCCTCTACATGTTTTATACAGTGCCTTGCGAAAGTATTTGGCCCCCTTGAACTTTGCGACCTTTTGCCACATTTCAGGCTTCAAACATAAAGATATAAAACTGTATTTTTTTGTGAAGAATCAACAACAAGTGGGACACAATCATGAAGTGGAACGACATTTATTGGATATTTCAAACATTTTTAACAAATCAAAAACTGAAAAATTGGGCGTGCAAAATTATTCAGCCCCTTTACTTTCAGTGCAGCAAACTCTCTCCAGAAGTTCAGTGAGGATCTCTGAATGATCCAATGTTGACCTAAATGACTAATAAGGATAAATACAATCCACCTGTGTGTAATCAAGTCTCCGTATAAATGCACCTGCACTGTGATAGTCTCAGAGGTCCGTTAAAAGCGCAGAGAGCATCATGAAGAACAAGGAACACACCAGGCAGGTCCGAGATACTGTTGTGAAGAAGTTTAAAGCCGGATTTGGATACAAAAAGATTTCCCAAGCTTTAAACATCCCAAGGAGCACTGTGCAAGCGATAATAGTGAAATGGAAGGAGTATCAGACCACTGCAAATCTACCAAGACCTGGCCGTCCCTCTAAACTTTCAGCTCATACAAGGAGAAGACTGATCAGAGATGCAGCCAAGAGGCCCATGATCACTCTGGATGAACTGCAGAGATCTACAGCTGAGGTGGGAGACTCTGTCCATAGGACAACAATCAGTCGTATATTGCACAAATCTTGCCTTTATGGAAGAGTGGCAAGAAGAAAGCCATTTCTTAAAGATATCCATAAAAATTGTTGTTTAAAGTTTGCCCTGGGAGACACACCAAACATGTGGAAGAAGGTGCTCTGTTCAGATGAAACCAAAATTGAACTTTTTGGCAACAATGCAAAACGTTATGTTTGGCGTAAAAGCAACACAGCTCATCACCCTGAACACACCATCCCCACTGTCAAACATGGTGGTGGCAGCATCATGGTTTGGGCCTGCTTTTCTTCAGCAGGGACAGGGAAGATGGTTAAAATTGATGGGAAGATGGATGGAGCCAAATACAGGACCATTCTGGAAGAAAACCTGATGGAGTCTGCAAAAGACCTGAGACTGGGACGGAGATTTGTCTTCCAACAAGACAATGATCCAAAACATAAAGCAAAATCTACAATGGAATGGTTCAAAAATAAACATATCCAGGTGTTAGAATGGCCAAGTCAAAGTCCAGACCTGAATCCAATCGAGAATCTGTGGAAAGAACTGAAAACTGCTGTTCACAAATGCTCTCCATCCAACCTCACTGAGCTCGAGCTGTTTTGCAAGGAGGAATGGGAAAAAATGTCAGTCTCTCGATGTGCAAAACTGATAGAGACATACCCCAAGCGACTTACAGCTGTAATCGCAGCAAAAGGTGGTGCTACAAAGTATTAACTTAAGGGGGCTGAATAATTTTGCACGCCCAATTTTTCAGTTTTTGATTTGTTAAAAAAGTTTGAAATATCCAATAAATGTCATTCCACTTCATGATTGTGTCCCACTTGTTGTTGATTCTTCACAAAAAAATACAGTTTTATATATTTATGTTTGAAGCCTGAAATGTGGCAAAAGGTCGCAAAGTTCAAGGGGGCCGAATACTTTCGCAAGGCACTGTATACTATGAATTGAGTCCTAATGGCCACTACATGTTTTATACACTATGAACTGAGTCCTAATGGCCTCTACAAGTTTTATACACTATGAACTGAGTCCCAATGGCCACTACATGTTTTATATACTATGAACTGAGTCATAATGACCACTACATGTTTTATATACTATGAACTGAGTCCTAATGGCCTCTACATGTTTTATATACTATGAACTGAGTCCTAATGGCCACTACATGTTTTATATACTATGAACTGAGTCCTAATGGCCACTACATGTTTTATATACTATGAACTGAGTCCTAATGGCCACTACATGTTTTATATACTATGAACTGAGTCCTAATGGCCACTACATGTTTTATATACTATGAACTGAGTCCTAATGGCCACTACAAATATTTTGTCATTTTTTAAAATGTATTTTCAACATGTTTATTTTCTTCACCCCAAACACTTATGTGAAGCAAAAAAAATTAATTCCAAAACTTTTTTGGTTGCTTGATCTGATTAGGCTATACCTTCTTTCTCTCTCTTTACAATGTGTTACAATGAGTGCTCACCCCCTGTATTAGTACCCTCAGTTAGTCTCACCAAACCAGTTCTCTCTCTTCCCCCGTTGCCAGTGGACACAACGGAGTGCAAAACAATGAAATAACACTTAGCACTAAGTCTCGTCTCGTCTTTGCCAACTGACTTTTCTGCCTTGACTAAAAATGGTCTTACCGACTGTGGAATGTGGTTGTCTCACCCAGCTATCTTAAGATCAATGCACTGACTGTAAGTCGCTCTGGATAAGAGCGTCAGCTAAGTGACTTAAATGTCAAATGTAATGCTCATCCCCAATGGCGTGTAACGTCAAGGATGACGTGAAAATACGCAAATAAGCACCTTCAGTTATTCACACCAAACCAGCTCTCTAACCCCTTCCTCCTCGTCTGTGGAGTCATGGTGGCCTGAGAGCCCAAATGGGACGAAGAGGATAGTTGCCTTCCTTTCACACACTTCAAAGTTTATTCCAAAACGCTATATATCCATTTTCAGAAATGTTTGTAAATGAGCTTTTCTTGTTTAAATAAACTATGAAAGGGACTGGTGTATTTTTTAAACTATCAAATCATGGCATCGGTTTGTTCACTGAAAGACATGTATTTGGTTCAAATCTATCACTTGATGGTTTCATTTCAGATGCAAATAGTCATGTTTTTTGCAAAATGCTATACATACGCCTCGCTCTCAGATAAATAAGTAATATGGCTAGGTTTTAAACACCCAAATGTAACAAATAAATACATTTTTAATAAAGAAATGTACAAATGATACATTTGTGACATCAATATTTATTACAAAATATATACATAATAATAATTCAATATGAGATCTGTATGTAAAATATTTACATTTGACATTTTAGTCATTTAGCAGATGCTCTTCTCCAGAGCACCTTACAGTTCGACTTCAGATAACTAGAGGAGACAACCACATACTTAGTTTCACAACATCAGACGATACTGTCTCATCATCATCACTGCATACTATATTTATTGGTTTACAAACAAAAACATGAAATTCATGTTGCAAACGCATGCGGCTGCAACCAATGTTCCCTCCAAAAACAAATTCAGCACTGAGAAAATGTCAGGTCTGCTGAGCGCAAACTTGAAAGTTGTGAAAATTCTGTGCAACTTCCAGCACGCGTTTACTGTGAACACTGAGGCTGTACCCGCTTTAAGTGTCACGCCCTGATCAGTTTCACCTGTCCTTGTGCTTGTCTCCACCAGGTGTCGCCCATCTTCCCCACTTATCCCCTGGTTATTTATACCTGTGTTTTCTGTCTCTGTGCCAGTTTGTCTTGTTTGTTCAAGCCTACCAGTGTTTTGTCTCAGCTCCTGTTTTTCCCCAGTCTCTCTTATCTCGTCCTCCTGGTTTTTAACCCTTGCCTGTCCTGACCCTGTACCTGCCATCCTGACCACTCTGCCCGTCCCTGAGCCTGCCTGCCGTCCTGTATCTTGGCCACTGCTCTGGATTATCGACCCCTGCCTGCCTTGACCTGTCATTTGCCTGCCCCTGTTACAATAAACATTGTTACTTCACACAGTCTGCACTTGGGTCTTACCTTTATTCCTGATACTAAGTTAGTTTTAACATTGGTCAAGTAGGCTACTGTGGCTATTTGATCATAGTGTAGGCCCACCAGAGTAGCCTACCATTAAAAAAAAACAATGAAGAAAAATCATCCCATAATATTTGAACATGGAAATTGCTGTTCTATCATTCAGCCTACAGTAGCATTCAATGTGTGGTGTTCAATGTAGGCCTACATTCCATGAGATATTAGAAAAAAAAACATGCAGGGCTTGAAATTAACCTTTTCATTATTTAACCTTTGTTTTACTAGACAAGTTCATCCACTTGTCCTTTGGACAAAGAGCAGACACAAATGTTTGTGTTTGATGCAAGAAACCACTTTACAAAATAAAATGCATTATCTCCATACCGTTATTACAGAGATTAAATAGGTCCATATATGACAATGGTCTATTTACATATAGGCCTACTGCAGCTCTGATTGGTTATGTCGCACCATAATGGGCTGAGTCGTGCTCAATAGAATCCTACTCTGACGCATTCTGGTTACAGCAAAATCTCTTGCATAGTTTGTTTTGTCTCGGTATGTTGCATTGAAAGTGGTTACTATTGCGTTGATTCGATCACAATTGCCACAGTAATGGGAAACGATAGTGATAACTAACGGGGAAATCTCCCGCTTCTCTCCGTGGGCTAATAGTTCTTCTGTGCTCTGCAGGCAGTCCGGGGCGGCGGTCTAGGGGCTACTGCGCACTAGCGCAAGCGCTCAGTTTAGAGGGAACATTGGGTGAAACCCATATGCACATTCTATAGTGTGTGTGTGTGTGTGTGTGTGTTCATGTAAGGAACTATCCCAGAATGTGACCATTAGACCTATTTTACTGAAAAGAAGACAAGGAAGAGACATACAAGATATGTAAGGGGAGCCAGGAACTACAACAAAAAAAAAGTGTTACTTCATTATAAGTATCTCCAAATGTTTCTCCTGCACTCATTTCAAATGATCCAGCTAATGTAGAGAGGATCTCTCGCCAATAGTTCTTCTGACACAGAGAATTGGTGGAAGGGAATTCAACTGTTAGATATGAAGAGGTGTGTGCTGTTCCTCCTGCTGCTCTCAGGTAAGCCTGTACACACACACATACAGATAGTGTGCGGGCGTGCATGTGAAATCAAACTCCAATGGAGGCACTGGATTCTTGCATAGATTTCATTTTGTGTGTGTCCTTTTTCAGGTTTCTACCAACTGTCGTCATGCCTCACCGGCCAATTCTTATTTATTAATGACCCAAGACCTGGATTGAAGCACAGAGATACTGCAGAGATAAGTACACTGACCTGGCCACCATAGACAACATGGAGGATATGAACAGATTGCTGAACTTAATAATAACTACAATAATACTGTCTGGATAGGGATGTATGATGATGCTAACAGCTGGAGGTGGTCTCTGGAAGAGAGTGACTACTACAGTGAGGGAGGGGCTGAGTTCAAAAACTGGGACAGTGGTCAGCCTGGTGACCAAGGCAGTGGACAGCCTGATGACCAAGGCAGTGGACAGCCTGGTGACCAAGGCAATGGACAGCCTGATGACCAAGGCAGTGGACAGCCTGATGACCAAGGCAGTGGACAGCCTGATGACCAAGGCAGTGGACAGCCTGATGACCAAGGCAGTGGACAGCCTGATGACCAAGGCAGTGGACAGCCTGATGACCAATGCAGTGGAAAGCCTGATGACCAATGCAGTGGACAGTGCTGCACAATGATGAGAGACAATGGAAGGTGGAACGATGATCGTTGCGCAAACAAGGAAATCTTCATCTGCCACGATGGTAAAAATGACCTACTACATCAACCTATTATGCCTTTATTTTGGACGATACACACACCACTGGGCACACCAAGTCATTTTAATGTGGACAATTGGGTAATATTTGAAGATATGTCGATCAATGAGATTACAATTTATATTCACCCACTCAAAAAGTTTGGTTGGTGGTTTATATATGTTTGATGCCGCTCCCAACTATTCCATTCCGATGAGCCTGTCCTCCTATAGCACCTCCCCCCCCCCCACACACACACACACACACACACACACACACACACACACACACACACACACACACACACACACACACACACACACAGAGAGAGAGGTTTGTTCCCAATATCCTTTCCCAACAGGAGGGACCAATTCCTCCAATTATTTCAGTTTGATTAATGAAAGCCAAAATTGGTCTGAGGTGCAGAACTACTGTAGAGAGCATCACACAGACCTGGCCAGTGTGAGGAACCAGACTGAGAACCAGGAGATACAGGTTTATTGTTTTCTTCTATGTTTCGTCCCTAATATATGCCATTTAGCAGACAGTTTTATCCAAAGAAACACAGTCATGCATGCATACAAACATTTGAACTTACTGTCTTGGCATTACAAGCACCATGCTCTACCAACTGAGCCACAAAGGAACAGAGGACCACTTGGGAGTCTTCCTGGCCACTGTGATCTCGCTTGCGCTTTGCTTTCTCTTTCGGGTTGTAGGCCGGGTTACAGTAAAGAAGTTACTTTGTGACAACTGCTGATGTAAAAAAATACATTTGATTGATTGGTACAGACAGTGGCCAATGGTAGCAGCGTGTGGACCGGCCTGTTCAGAGACTCATGGAAGTGGTCAGACCAAAGCGACTCCTTGTTCAGATACTGGGTCGAGGGAGAGCCTAATCATTTCCAAGGAACGTCTGTGGGTTGTGTTGAAGTATGGATCACTAACAATGGACTCTGGAACGATATTATCTGCACTCATACACAGTCTTTTGTCTGCTACTACACAGGTGAGTGACATGTGTGTTTGTGTACCCAAATATTATAGTAATAATGAGAGCATGAAAAGATTTGAAAAACGGAGGATGTACTAAGTGTGCGTGTGTGTGTTGGAGTGCAGGTGAAATTCACCTCGACAACAGCGCTAACAGATTCTAACATCACCGAGCTGGTCTTGAAGAAGGGGAGTCATTCTACCTCACCTGAAGGAAAAACTCTGGGCCCTAGTTAGTTAGGAGTTATTCCTGGTAATAATATATATAATGTATATGAATAATATATAACAGGGTTCCCCAACTGGATGATTATAGTCGGCCCCCCAAGGTTTGAGCAATTTGTTTAACCTTTTATTATTAATTGTTGGACATAACATACTGTAAAAACACCTGTCTCCTCCCATTCATCTACAATGAATGAAGTCAATTGAACAAATCCCCAATAAGGGATCATAGCTATAAAAAAAGCAGGTGTTCTTAATGTTTTGTATACTCAGTGTATGTGATGCAAGGTTTGAATTTTTTCTTTTTGTCAAATATGGTATCTGTTGGGTCTTCTTGCATTGAATTTTCAGTCTACAAATGATTTGTGTCTATACTACTGTTCAAAAGTTTGGGGTCACTTAAAAATATCCTTGTTTTTGAAAGAAAAGCACATTTGTTGTCCATTAAAATAACATCAAATTAATCAGAAATACAGCGTAGACATTGTTAATGTTGTAAATGACTATTTGAGCTGGAAATGGCAGATTTTTTAAATGGAAAATCTACATAGGTGTACAGAGGTGTAACGGTTTTCTATAGGTGAAGTAGAGTCGGACCAAAATGCAGCGTGGCTATTGCGATCCATGTTTAATGAGACAAAGTAAACACGATCAAATACAAAAACAAATAAACGTAACACGAAAACCGAAACAGTCCACGAAACACTCAAAGAATATGGCTGCCTAAATATGGTTCCCAATCAGAGACAACGATAAACACCTGCCTCTGATTGAGAACCACTTCAGACAGCCATAGACTTAACTAGAACACCCCACTAAGCTACAATCCCAATACCAACACACCACATATGCCACACCCTGGCCTGACCAAATAAATGAAGATAAACCCCCCCCCCCCCTAAGGTGCGGACTCCCGGACGCACATCAAAACAATAGGGAGGGTCCGGGTGGGCGTCTGTCCGTGGTGGCGGCTCCGGCGCGGGACGTGGACCCCACTCTATCAATGTCTTAGTCCCTCCTCCTCGCGTCCTAGGATAGTCCACCCTCGCCGCCGACCATGGCCTAGTAGTCCTCACCCAGAAACCCACTGGACTGAGGAGCAGCTCGGGACTGAGGGGCAGCTCGGGACTGAGGGGCAGCTCGGGACTGAGGGGTAGCTCGGGACTGAGGGGTAGCTCGGGACTGAGAGGAAGCTCAGGCAGATAGTTGGATCCGGCAGATCCTGGCTGGCTGGTGGTTCTGGAAGAGTCTGGTTGACTGGCAGATCTGGAAGAGTCTGGTTGACTGGCAGATCTGGAAGAGTCTGGCTGACTGGCAGATCTGGAAGAGTCTGGCTGACTGGCAGATCTGGAAGAGTCTGGCTGACTGGCAGATCTGGAAGAGTCTGGCTGACTGGCAGATCTGGAAGAGTCTGGCTGACTGGCAGATCTGGAAGATCCTGGCTGACTGGCAGCTCCATGCTGACTGGCTGCTCTGGCTGCTCCATGCTGACTGGCGACTCTGGCTGCTCCATGCTGACTGGCGGCTCTGGCTGCTCCATGCTGACTGGCGGCTCTGGCTGCTCCATGCTGACTGGCGGCTCTGGCTGCTCCATGCTGACTGGCGGCTCTGGCTGCTCCATGCTGACTGGCGGCTCTGGCTGCTCCATGCTGACTGGCGGCTCCATGCTGACTGGCGGCCCTGGCGGCTCCATACAGACTGGCAGCTCTGGCGGCTCCTTGCAGACTGGCAGCTCTGGCGGCTCCTTGCAGACTGGCAGCTCTGGCGGCTCCTTGCAGACTGGCAGCTCTGGCGGCTCTTTGCAGACTGGCAGCTCTGGCGGCTCCTTGCAGACTGGCGGCTCCTTGCAGACTGGCAGCTCCTTGCA
This sequence comes from Oncorhynchus clarkii lewisi, assembly GCF_045791955.1. NCBI lineage: Eukaryota > Metazoa > Chordata > Actinopteri > Salmoniformes > Salmonidae > Oncorhynchus > Oncorhynchus clarkii. The sequence goes on from NC_092155.1 coordinate 14,379,720, forward strand.
GACTGGTAGCTCCTTGCAGACTGGCAGCTCCTTGCAGACTGGCAGCTCCTTGCAGACTGGCAGCTCCTTGCAGACTGGCAGCTCCTTGCAGACTGGCAGTTCTATGCAGACTGGCAGTTCTATGCAGACTGGCAGTTCTGAACAGGCGGGAGACTCCGGCAGCGCTGTAGAGGCGGAAGGCTCTGGCAGCCCTAAACAGGGGGGAGACTCTGACAGCGCTGGAGAGGAGCAAGGCTCCGACTGCGCTGAACAGGCGGGAGACTCCGGCAGCGCTGTAGAGGAGGAAGGCTCTGGCAGCGCTAGATAGGCAGGAGACTCCGGCAGCGCTGGAGAGGAGGAAGGCTCTGGCAGCGCTGGACAGGCGAGGCGCACTGTAGGCCTGATGCGTGGCTGGCACTGGTGGTACTGGGCCGAGAACACGCACAGGAAGCCTGGTGCGGGGAGCTGCCACCGGAGGGCTGATGCGTGGAGGTGGTACTGGATAGAGCGGACCGTGCAGGCGCACTGGAGCTCTTGAGCACCGAGCCTGCCCAACCTCACCTTTTTGAATGCTCTCGGTCGCCCTGCCAGTGCGGCGAGGTGGAATAGCCCGCACTGGGCTATGCAGGCGAACCGGAGACACCGAGCGCAAGGCTGGTGCCATGTAAGCCGGCCCAAGGAGACGCACTGGGGACCAGATGCGTAGAGCCGGCTTCATGGCACTTGGCTCGATGCTCACTCTAGCCCACCCGCACTGGAGACACCGTGCGCACCACAGCATAACACGGAGCACAGGGAGTTTGTGCAGGTCTCCTACCTGGTGTAGCCATACTCTCTGTTAGCCCCCCCCCCCCCCAATCCCCAATACATTTTTGGGGCTGACTCCCGGGCTTCCTTGCGCGCCGCCGTGCTTGCTTCGCCAACTCCATTCTCCGATAACCTTCAGCGCACTGCTCCATCGAATCCCAAACAAATAAACGTAACACGAAAACCGAAACAGCCTAATACTGGTGCAAAGTAACACAGCGACAGAAACAAGGACACTAAGGACAATCACCCACGAAACACTCAAATAATATGGCTGCCTAAATATGGTTCCCAATCAGAGACAACAATAAACACCTGCTTCTGATTGAGAACCACTTCAGACAGCCATAGACTTAACTAGAACACCCCACTAAGCTACAATCCCAATACCAACACACCACATACAAAAACCCATGCCACACCCTGGCCTGACCAAATAAATGAAGATAAACACAAAATACTTCGACCAGGGCGTGACAAGAGTTCCATTATCAGCTACCATCACTCTTGTGTTCCAATGGCACGTTGTGTTAACTAATCCAAGTTTATTATTTTAAAAGGCTAATTGATCATTAGAAAACCCTTTTGCAATTATGTTAGCACAGCTGAAAACTTTTGTCCTGATTAAAGAAGCAATATAACTGGCCTTCTTTAAACTAGTTGAGTATCTGGAGCATCAGCCGTTGTGGGTTTGATTACAGGCTCAAAATGGCCAGAAACAAAGAACTTTCTTCTGAAAATCGTCAGGCTATTCTTGTTCTGAGAGATGAAGGCTATTCCATGCGAGAAATTGCCAAGAAACTGAAAATCTGGCACAACGCTGTGTCCTACTCCCTTCACAGAACAGCGCAAACAGGCTCTAACCAGAATTGACAGAGAAGTGGAAGGCCCCGGTTCACAACTGAGCAAGAGGACAAGTACATTAGAGTGTCTAGTTTGAGAAACAGACGCCTCAAGTCCTCAAGTGGCAGCTTCATGAAATAGTACCCACAAAACACCAGTCTAAACCTCAACAGTGAAGAGGCGACTCCGGGATGCTGGCCTTCTGTATACCTATCTAGATATTCCATAAAAAATCTGCTTTATCCAGCTACAATAGTAATTTACAACATTAACAATGTCTACACTGTATTTCTGATCAATTTTAATGAACATAAAATGTGCTTTTCTTTCAAAAACAAGGACATTTCTAAGTGACCCCAAACTTTGGAATGGTAGTGTATGTTCCACCCCAATAAAGGTAAAATAAATAATAAAAAAATGACCATCCGCTCCAGAAACAATAAGCCTGCAGCTGAATCTAGTTGATGATTCCTGATATACGCAGTTTAGCATACGATTTTATCCAAACGACTTACAGTCATGCGTGCATACATTTAGATAGTCAGATCATGTGGTGATCCTTGTGTCTCTTAGCTACAAGATGAACTGAGACAGCGAGGGATATCCGACTCTGTCACCCTTCGATGGCAGAAAAATGACTGATTCTGACTGAGGTGGATGGAAGAAGGAGGGAGGAGGAGAAGGAGAGAGGAGAAGGATGGAGGAGATGAGTGGATGAAGAGAATGAAGAGAGATTCATGTATTTTTTTGCATGGAAAATGTAGAGGAAATCCGGCACGGAAAGAAAGCTTTATTGTTAGATTTTTCCGACTCTTAACAAGGATAACAATGCATACTGAGTCCTTCACTAGGCTTATAACAAACTAATACCAATTAATTCATGCTATTTGTGATTGAAAATACACTGTAATAGCTGTAATCACTCATCTAATACATTTTTAAATATACTATATCAACTAAATCAACATTCTTCATGTTATTGCCATCTTATTATCATGTTATTGAAATGTTATTCGTCATGTAATTGAAATGTTATTCTTCATGTTATTGAAATGTTATTCGTCATGTAATTGAAATGTTATTCGTCATGTTATTGAAATGTTAATAGTCATGTTATTGAAATGTTATTCGTCATGTAATTGAAATGTTATTCGTCATGTTATTGAAATGTTATTCGTCATGTAATTGAAATGTTATTCGTCATGTTATTGAAATGTTAATAGTCATGTTATTGAAATGTTATTCGTCATGTTATTGAAACGTTATTCGTCATGTTAGTCATATTATCTAAATCACAGACAGTTTACACCAAGTTCAACACATAGGCAGATTTATTATTGAATCAGTACTATCATCAAGAACTACAGTTCTCAACAGACCAGAATCAATCAAATTACATGTGGCCCATTCCACCTTGATTTTTAACCAATCAGCCTGTCAGCCTCTATGACTGACAGGCAGAATGACAAATGGGGCAGAGTTCAAGAATCATAAAATACCATTTATGATATCGCATATATCATTACATTTGTATACTGGCAAACAGTTCAGCAGAAGCATTTTTAGGAAGGACACAGATGGGGATGTTTTTTTGCATTGTCTTAAAACAATGTGGCCTTTAATAAACGCATTTAATGCAATTCTATGTCATTTAAGCCTACATGACAGGAGACATCATCAGAATAATTTTTTTATATTACCACACAAATTAACGAAATGAGTGGCTACTCTGACACTGTCAAACAGATGAATTAAAAATGACCTGGTCTTGACCTGGCCCATGGCTAATAAAAAGAAACGAGACAGATTGTACAACATTAGGAGGAAACGTATTATAGCAGGATTCTAAATCAACTTTCAACTGGCATTGACTCACCCAGTGATGAAGGTAGCATGAATATGTTTAGCTTTGTCAATCTACCGATGATGGTTTCAAGATAGGCCTTGTCTACTTTAAAAAACAGTGCTATTCGTCTGAGTTGGTAGCTCCGACAGACAGATTAGTCTTCTCTTTTCAGCAGTAGGCATTTGCTTTCCTAACATATTTCCCGCAATTGTACTTAGACATTTGCAAAAGGCCTTTAGCTATTCACTGACGGCAACGGAGAAAAAGAAAACCCATAGAAATACAATCCATAGAAGCAGAATCCATAGAAGGAAAGTGTCCATTAAGTCAGGACTGGCAGCCATTTTAAGCTTATCCATGAGTTTACCCGTAAAATTGGCAAGGTGAGAATCCTTCTATGGATAATATCTCTATGGCCACAACTCAACATGCTGTTCAATATTTGGCGCACGTGCTGCACAAATTCAGTCAGTGTTCAGACAGAAGACATTATATAATTTTGGCAAAATTATTTCAATTTATCAGGGGTTGCGGCAGCCCTACTTCCCTTGGCTATGTCAAGAATCAGAGTTCTCAGCACACCAGAACCAATCAAAATACATGTGGCCCATCCCATCTTGATTTCTAACCAATCAGCCTGTCAGCCTCTATGACTGACAGGCAGGATGACAAATGGAGCAGAATTTTCATCATTGTCATTGACACTAGAGTTCAGGAAGGGGAAAAGTTTCTCATTGAAGGAGCACCCAGTGAAGGAATAGATATGAACCTTGGCTTCCGAGTCGTAAAAAGACACCAACCCTTCCTTGTGATCCACAAACACCCCCACCTTCTGGGGCTTCTCTCTCAGGGAGAGGAGGATGGAGCCAGAATCATCTGCAGCCCTGTACTCATACCTATTGGTCAGCCACAAGGTCCAGTAGCCAATTGCAGGGGTCGGGAGTGCCTTCCCCTTCCTGTCGATGGACTCCCTGGCCACTCCTAGGCCCCAGTCAGTCTTCCCAGAGACCTGCACCTTTAAGTTGAAATTCAAGTAAAAAAAACAAAAAAACATTTATAGTTATATTTTTGTCATTCAGCAGATGCTCTGATCCAGAGCGACTTACAGTTAGTGTGTTCATCGCTAGGTACGAGAACCACATCTTACAGTCATAGTAAGTACAACTTCCCTCTAATATACCCGCAAAACTGAAACATCCCTACAATGATACTCTGAGGGCTGATTTCTTACCTTGGAAACAATGATCTGAAAGGATTAGTGTGATTTTTTTTGTCCAGTCTAATATGGTGGTATAAATAAATATCTAAAAGCCCAAAAAGTCAAATATCCACCGATAATGTCAGTCAACCGATACATCCGTTTGGCTCTTCTTTATTGTACTGTATCTCACCTCGAAGTAGAATCTCCTGGAGGAGAACCCTGTCCTCCCAAGAACGCTGATACTGGTATTGAACCTCTTGAGGTTGAAAGGCAGGATCCTCCAATCGTTGACATGTCTGGCCTGTTTCCCATCCTCAGACAGAACAAGGAAAGGATGAGCTGTGTCGGGGTCCAGAATCACGTTCACTATCGGAAAATAACAATAAAGCAGATATATCATTCATCCATTCATCAATTAATTAATACATCCATCCATTCATTCATCCATCAATTGATGCATTCATTCACCCATGCATTAATTCATTAATTCAGCCATCCATCCATTAATTAATACATTCATTTATCCATCTATCCATTCATCAAAACATTCATCATACATTAATCCTTTCATCCATCCATTATTTAATCCATCCATCCATTCTGTTAGTTGTAATTAGGGACAGGGGTCTTGATTCTACACAGGGGTCACCCTGTGGTGTCACCTGACCAGGCTATAGTTAGGATCAAAACAAGAACGGATAAATGACAGTAAAATGTAAAATAAGGAATTAAATGGTGTGGTAAATAATTCAATGGTGGGTTAAAAGGTTGAGAAACGAGAGATTAACATGTGAATATGTGGATTGCAAATTGTAGCATGTTTTACCTGCATTAGTCTTCAGCAATTTCAACCCTGAAAGAAAATGTAAAAAACTCACAATTGAAAATGTCATTGTTCACGATGAAGATTTAATCTAATTTAATTATAGAAAAATCGAATGGGTCCAAATAGAAAATTACTGTAAATGTGTAAAACACTGGTTGAATCAACGTTGTTTCCACGTCATTTCAACTAAATTACGTTGAAGAAATGTGGAATAGACGTTGAATTGACATCTGTGCCCAGTGGGTCATGATTCTACAGTATTTGTAAACTTTTATCAAATGTATCATTATAGATAAATAAAGAATAGTAACCTTTATCCATGACTTTCTTCATCTCCTCTCTGAAGGTATCCTCCAGTTGGGACACAATTCCCCAGATGGTTTTTCCACCACCGCTAGCACTGGTCTCAGAACAGATCTACACCAGAGGACGGGATCGAGTTTTACTAAGGACTGTTCTCAGAACAGATCTACACCAGAGGACAGTTGGGATCGAGTTTTACTAAGGACTGATCTCAGAGCAGATATACAGCAGAGGACAGTTGGGATCGAGTTTTACTAAGGACAGACTTCAACTAAATGTATTTTATACATTATTTGCATAAACATTGTCACAAAGTTTTTATTTTATTCATTTTTTATTTCTCCGTTATTTTACCAGGTAAGTTAACTGAGAACACGTTCTCATTTACAGCAACGGCCTGGGGAATAGTTACAGGGGAGAGGAGGGGGATGAATGAGCCAATTGTAAACTGCATAACAGTAACCCAGCACAGAGCAGAAGAGAGAAAAACCTGACTCAAAGGGGTGGCTGGCTATACTGGATAGAGTCAGCTGAGTTGAGTTTTACTAAGAACTGATCCTAACCCTGGCTTCATGTGCACATCCCGTCTCAACGCTAAGCCTAATCCTAACCATAGCTTCAACCCTAACCATAACCCTAGCTTCATGTCCACATCCCGTCTCAATCCTAACTATAACCCTGTAGTCGACAACATTCAACTCGACCACAGAGAGAAGCAGTAGCACACCTACCTGTTGTGGGGTGGAACGGAGTTCCCCTTGTTTATTATTTCCACTCTCTAAATCTGCTACTTCCTGTTCCAGCTCCTTGATGAGACATTCAGCTTGTTTCTCCACAGCTCTCTGTTTCTCCTGGATCTCACCGACGACGTCAGCCTGGCTCCTCTCAATGGAGCGCAACAGCTCAGTGAAGACCTGCTCACTTTCCTCTATGTCTTTCTGTGAACTAGCCTGTGGAATGAAGTGAAATAGATTCAGACCAATAAATGTACTGTAAAGAAATTACCTATTGGGAATCTGGGTCACAGGTGTTACTTTATGAGGGAATAAAGCACACAATCAGACCATTCAGACTGGGTGGGCCAGAACTATTTATCAGTTTATTTTTTTTTAAATGCAGCTATGATGATTAAAATAATTAAATTGAATTACTACAACTGCAGAAGACCTGTACCCTACATAGATGAGAACAACAGTCCGATGCCTATCAGGGCCTGTATTCATAAAGCATCTCAGAGTCAGGGTGCTGATCTAGGATCAGGTTTCCCCTGTCCATAATAATCATATTCATTATGCTGTAAAAAAGCAAAACTGATCCTATATCAGCACTTCTAAGACTCTTTATGAAAACGATCCAGAACTCACTCTGCTGATCTTCACTGAGTTTTTGATCTCCTCCACCTTCTTCAGTCTGGCCTGGATCTTCCTGTTCACTCCTCCATCTGTAGCATCCCCCTGTTCTGGCTATAGGGGGAATGGGTTGATTTCAACCATAATCACAATGTTGATGGACAATTGTTTAATTGACCATACCAGGTAAAACTCTGGGTCCTGGTTATAAGTTCTAAACAGGGCCTGGAGTTTTTCCTAGTAAGGTCACATGATCAAGAACAAAAATCTTCTAGCTTTACAATTTTACTCAGCTGTCCCACACCACGTACCTCTCTCAATGGCAAAATGGTGTGTGGAGAAATGTCCTCCTGTGCCGATTTGAACTGGTTGATTATCTCGTTAATGAACGTGTTGACGTGGAGGTCAGGACGTTTCTTGAACGTCTCCTTACACAGAGGGCAGATGGCTTCCCTGATATCCCAGTAGTCAGAGATACAAGCTTTGACAGACAGACAGACAGACAGACAGACAGACAGACAGACAGACAGACAGACAGACAGACAGACAGACAGACAGACAGACAGACAGACCAGACAGACAGACAGACAGACAGACAGACAGACAGGAACTTTATTAATCACTTAGAGACAATTTTTATGTACATCAGTGACAGACAAAAAATAGATACAATTTACAGTTTGAAACTTAATACAAAGTTAAGATCCATAAAAGATGGCGTACATTTGCAGAAGTTGTGTCCACACGGAGTGGAGACAGGGCGGACGAAGAGATCCAGGCAGATGGAACAGCGCAACTGGTCTTCTGTCATGCTCAGAGACGCCATATCTACACACGCGCGCACACACACACACACACACACACACACACACACACACACACACACACACACACACACACACACACACACACACACACACACACACACACACACACACACAATTTGATCATATAGGCTAATAATGTTAGGCATCAATGTACATTGCTTTAACCCTTTTTCCTTTGTAGTACATTTACATTTTAGTCTATTAGCTAGCAGACACTCTGATCCAGAGCTATTTACAGTCAGTAACATTGTAATCACCCTACCAATAGGATTGTATTAATATGTTGTTACATAATAGTGCAGAAATTGTCTTGACATGGACTGTTCCTACCTTAATTCTTGAATGTTTTGCTGTCGACAGCGGAGAACAGTGAAGTGTAATCACCCAGTGTATGGAAAGCAGACTATACCAACGGGTCTGGCTGTTCATCTGCTCAGATGAATTATTTGTAACGGTGGCGTTTACAAGAAATGGGGAGCTGGACACTTTCACTTTCACATAGAAAGAGGAGGGGAGCTGGACACTTTCACCTTCACATAGAAGTCTTCATGCATTTCTCCCTCAGTGCAATATAAATCTCTCTTAAAGGCACAGTGTGGGCTCAAATGTGGGGATATTGAAATAAAGTCTTCAAAGCCTTCGCTAAGCACTTCATTTATCACGTAATTTACCAACAGGAACATTTCAGTAGGCAGGTCAATAGACAGGTCTCCACATTAGATGGCACAAATGTCATCCTCTGTGTGTCTCTATATTACTGTATTAATATTATTGGAATATTGCTTTTCTACTGGAAAAATAGCTCTTTCAACTAAAGTATATGTTTTTTTATTATAAAAAAAACAAAAGCAATTTTTCCAATTACAGTATGATTGAATACAAACAGTCCAGTTATTCCCTCTGTAAGGTAATACAACAGGCAAAAGGTCAGTAGGTCAGTACAGAGACAAAGTGGAGTCGCAATTCAACAGCTCAGACACGACACGTATGTGGCAGGGACTCCAGACAATTTCGGATTGTAAAGGGAAAACCAGCCACATCGCGGACACAGACGTCTTGCTCTAGGACAAGATGAACACCTTTGCCCACTTTGAGGATAAGACAGTGCCGCCGACACGGGCCGCTCCTGAGGACTGTGAACTCTCGTTCTCAGTGGCCGACCTGAGTAAGACCTTTAAGCATGTTAGCTCTCGCAAGGCTGCCGGCCCAGAATGCATCCTTAGCCCCGTCCTCAGCTGGCTGGCTGGCTGAAGTGTTTACAGACATATTCAATCTCTCTCTATCCCAGTCTTCTGTCCCCACTTGCTTCAAAATGTCCAGCATTGTTCCTGTACCAAAGAAAGCGAAGGTAACTGAACTAAATGACTATCTCCCCGTAGCACTCACTTCTGTCATCATTGTCACGAACCGGCTCGAAATCCGTAACAAAAAGGGAGACCATGTGGCGATAAGGAATAACAAAAATATATTTATTTACTGAAGTAACGTAAATACAATTAACAATGGTGTGTGTAGTCAGTAATCAGTAGTGTAAATGAGTGGTTGCATGCATAAATGTGATAATGAGGGGTGTTGAAAGGTGCCAAAGCAAACAAACAAAACGGCCACAACCAAAATCTAACAGCGTGTCTGTTCCATCCCAACAGATCGGATGATGCAATCGCCATTGCATTACAGACCGCCCTATCCATCTGGACAAGAGGGAAACCTGCGTCAGAATGCTGTTCATTGACTACAGCTCAGCCTTCAACACCATAGTACCCTCCAAGCTGATCATTAAGCTCTGGGCCCTGGTTACTCCCTGTGTAACTGGGTCCTGGACTTCCTGACGGGCATCCCCCAGGTGGTGAAGGTAGGCAACAACACATCCACTAGCATATCCTCAACACAGGGGCCCCACAAGGGTGCGTGCTCAGCTCCCTCCTGAACTCACTGTTCACCCATGACTGCATGGCCACGTACACCTCCATCCAACTCCATCATGTTTGCAGACGACACAACAGTGGTAGGCCTGATTACCAACAATGACGAGACAGCCTACTGGGAGGAGGTGAGGGCCCTGGTAGAGTGGTGCCAGGACCTCTCCCTCAACTTCAACAAAATGAAGGAGCTGACCGTGGACTTCAGGAGACAGCAGAGGGAGCACGCCTCCATCCACATCGACAGGGCCGCAGTGGAGAAGGTGAAAAGCTTCAACTGACAATCTGAAATGGTCCGCCCACACAGACAGTGTGGTGAAGAAGTCGCAACAACGCCTCTTCAACCTCAGGAGGCTGAAGAAATGTGGCTTTGCCCCTAAGACGCTCACAAACTTTTACAGATGCACCATTGAGATTATCCTGCCGGGCTATATCACCACCTGCTACAGGAACTGCACCGTCTACAACCGCAGGGCTCTCTAGAGGGTGGTGTAGTAAGACCAACTCAGTTAATCCCTACCATTGTGACAATTAATCGTCATAATGCTGCATCAAATGTACATGATCCTAGGGGCATTGGCAAACACAATGTAAGTCACTTAATTTATGTGACTCTAATTGCACCGAATACCTCTGTTTATCCTACAGCTATTGTATGCAGTAATCATGAGCCTATGAACCAGAGTTACGCTGTTAGCACTGAAGCGGTGTGCCCTAGTAGGAAGACCACTTTGTGCAGCTCACCCTGCACTATCAGCTCCAATGTAAATAACATGAGCGAGTCTACTTTTAATATGCTTCCCAGTAAAGCATTAAAAACAATCAAGCAAACCAGAAAGGTGCTAAAAATAGCTCATATTAACATATAATAAACATCAGAAACAAGGTCCATGAAGTCAATAAGTTGCTATTAACAGATGACATTCATATTCTGACTATCTCTGAAACTCACTGAGATAATACCTTTGATGTTACAGTGGTAGCATTACATGGTTATAACATTTCCCGAAAATACAGAAATGCCAACGGAGGCGGTGTTGCGGTCTATATTCAGAACCACATTCCTGTAAGGCTTAGAGATGATATAATGTTAAATACTGTTGAAGTAATATAGCTACAGGTTAATCTGCCTCACCTAAAGCCCATTCTGGTGGAAAGCTGCTATAGACAACCAAGTGCTAACAGTTAGTATCTGGATAATATATGTGAAATGCTTTATAATGTATGTGATATCAGAAAAGTATATTTTCTGGGTGATTTAAATATTGACTGGCTCTCATCAAGCTGCCCACTCAATAAAAAACGTCAAACTGTAACCAGTGCCTGTAACCTGGATCAAGTTGTCAGTCAACCTACCAGGGTAGTTACAAACAGCACAGGAATGAAATCATCAACATGTATTGATCACATCTTTACTAATGCTGCAGAAATGCGCTTTAAAGCAGTATCCAGATCCATAGGATGTAGTGATCACAATATAATAGCCATATCTAGGAAAACCAAAGTTCCAAAGGCTGGGCCTAATATAGTGTATAAGACTGGCCTGGGCAATTATTTTCCATGGAGGGCCACATTAGAATATATTTTTGCCATTGCGGGCCAGAATCATATTACAGGATTATACATCATGTGTATGACTGTGTTGATATCTACTGTAAATCACGTCCAGATATGCTACTTATTTAACTGTTTTAACATGCACAGAAATTAACCACATCCATGTTCTCCTTTTGGTAGGTATTTTCATTATTAAACATGCAAGGAACTACACAGGGGGAAAAGTACACTGTGCATTCAGCACCACGGTCAGAACTCTTGCGGGTATGCACAAAAACTAAAGAAAGAGAGAGAGCTCAACATGACATTTAAACTACTCAATCAGTGTGAGGAGTGAAGTCTCTGATGGGCATTGACTAGAGCAGTGAAGTCAGGTATAGTTTCTGACATCGATATGCGCAGGATTGCTGAGAGGTGAGTCAGTAAGAGATTATATGTGCCTTGACTTGTTATATTTCATCAATTAACATTTCTGTTCACATACATAGGTTGACCCAAACTACAAACATCTTCTGAGCATGACTCCTAATGCATAGAATGCATAGAACCTAGTCAGTGACATTGTTTTGAATAGTTTTCCAATCACCGCATCAGACTGAAGATCGATAAACTCAAGTTGCAGGTCAGTGGAGCGTTATCCACATTGAAGTTGAAAGGAGAGGAAACCAACAGTATGTCATTTTCCAGCACTTTGAAATCCTAAAAATGACGAGAAAACTCACCGTTTAAAGCATGCAGCAGGATGTATACTTCTCCCGCGGGTCATCTGATAGGGAACAGACGAGTACAGTTATTCCTCCTTTAAAAGTTGCGTCATACTGCGACACACCTTCCATGCTGCCTCAGCATTATATGGCGCGTCATTTAATTCTCAGCCATTTCTTCTGTTACTGCAAGTTTTTGCTAGTTTTACCACCAGAGGGCATCTTTGAGAAGCATTTGATAGTCTTCCATATTCCAGACACACGGAAGACCGGGATTCAATCCCAAAAAGGGGAGGAAGGAGTAGACTGTCCTTGTAAATAAAAATGAGTTCTTAACTGATTCCATATGTGTTATTTCATAGTTGTGATGTCTTCACTATTATTCTACAATGTAGAAAATAGTAAAAATAAAGAAAAATCCTGCAATGAGTAGGTGTTACAAACATTTGCCTGGTACTTGCTTAATTAATTAGATGAATTTTATGGTGTTTCTATTCCATGAAAAACGAAAAACCCTCTGGGTAAATTCAGACCGTTTCGCTCTCGGAGCTCACACTGGACGTTGGTGCAGAGGCAAGTCAAGCAACCAAGCTAACATTGGCTAGCTTGCTTGCTACTTCCAGACACAAATGAGACCACTCTGACCATTTTACTCTCCCTAGCATACCTGGTTAGGCAGTTTTCGTGTTAACCAGAGCATTGGTGAATGTAATAGGCTGACCACACACGTGCGCGAGTGTTGCAAAATAAATGTAGAAATCCATGTTATTAAATTATCGCACCCACGCTGCTCGTGCGCGCCAATGAGCGTCTGCGTTACCAAGGGCTAAAATATAAATCAATTATATTTCTGACTCAGATCGCACTGCAAGTCCTGCCTCCATCTCCTCATTGGTTTATAGAAGCAGGTACCCATGTGCCATCTCCTCATTGGTTATACCCATGTGGGTGATTAAAAGACAAACTGTTTTGCCGGTTGTCGTGGTAATGCTATGAAAGTTTAGATGACAATCACCATATAAGTTCAAAGATGAAAAAGCCTGGAAGGAGGAGAGATGACTAGAAACGATTTGGTTGACCGTTTTATGTGTGGATTAACTGGCGGAGTAGAGGACCTTGTGCATTTCAGGTAAAATAACAACTTAGTGTTTACATCCCAGGACAAATTAGCTAGCAACAGCAAGCTAGCTAAATATGACAAATTACCTAGCAAGTGCAAGCTAACTAGTTAAATTGCTATAAATGTTTAATGGTTTTTGACCTGTCCCCAAATTAATATAATTGGTTCAGAGTTTGTTTTGATATTTTAACCTGCGTGTCGTGATCGCGTTTGGTTTGGGGGGACAAAATACATTTATGCACGATGGCGCACGCGGTTTGGGTTCCGTTTTAAATGGAATTGAGTGTATGTAAACTTCTGACCCAATGGAATGTGATGAAAGAAATAAAAGCTGAAATAAATCATTCTTTCTACTATTATTCTGACATTTCACATTCTTAAAATAAAGTGGTGATTGTAAATTACCTAAAACAGGTAATTTTTACTAGGATTAAATGTCAGGAATTGTGAAAAACTGAGTTTAAATGTATTTGGCTAAGGTGTATGTAAACTTCCGGCTTCAACTGTATGTAGCCTTGAGAATAAGTATAACTGGTGAATGTGATTGTGGGTATGTGGTTTAAGTCTCTTTGTGCACAACCATCACAAGAAACTGGGTGACGTGACAAAATCAATTACTTTTCAAAAACCTTTCAATTTCACATTCAGCAGTATATTTTAAACAAATGTTGTTACCAAAGTATGAATAGAATAACTGTTGTTGATAGAAAGTGAAAACTTGTTGGCCAATCAAAGAGGATCACAAACAAGTACATCTACTATTCAGTTGCAACTAGCCTCTACATATATATTTACATTTTGGTCATTTAGTGGGGTCTCAATGTCAGTGCTTCCTCTCGTTGGCCTTTGCCTCCCTGCCCTCGGTTGGGTTAGCCTGTCTGTCTATCATAAACGCTGGGACAGACAACGTCTCAGCCTTTCTCGTGTCCCTCCTCCTCACGGATACACTTGCAGCTGATTACCTCCCCTGTTATGTAACTGTGCTAAGAAGCATTATCAGTTGTTTTAATCCCACCAAAGATAAATGTCAGAGTTTGAAGGTATTAGCAGTGGCCATGTCTACTTGTTCATCAATAATACAACACCACAGGCCCTTGGACAGTTAGTTATGTTTTCTTCTACCTGCCGTGCCTGTGACCCATTACTGACTCTGTTCTGAGTTGGTTTGTCTTCAGGAACAGGGGATGATGTCCTGGTTGTCTTACCTACCATAGATGAATGCACTGACTATAAGTCACTCTGGATAAGAGTGTCTGCTAAATGACCAAAATGTAAATATACATGTAGAGGCTAGTTGCAACTGAATAGCAGATGTACTTGTTTGTGATCCTCCTTGATTGGCCAACAAGTCTTCACTTTCTATCAACAACAGTTATTCTATTCATACTTTGGAAAATTGTGATGTTTATAAAAAATGTTTTAAATATTGTAAACACATTCTAATGTTCAAACGAACATTGACCATAATTCATTCAACTATTGTTTACGGGCTACATATTTTATTAAATGCTTTGGAAAATATCAAGAAGCATTTAATCAGAACAAACAATCCAAGTCATAATAATATTACTAAATATTAACAATGAGGATGTAATTAGCTACAATAAAACCATTTTGGGGTCTTGATTATATAAACTTGATATCCTATATTTTCCTCATGAACATGTGAACAAAAAAGTAGTTTTCCTCACCATATCACATGTCCTTATTTAGGGCCTATAACAATACCATAAAGTTGGATAGAGGGCACATCTTTACATCTTTGCAACAATGGCTTCTATGACAGCATGGACAGCTTCATTGATCGCCATTGATGGTTACTGAAGGCTAATTGAGGGCTATTTGAAGGCAAATAATTATTGAAAGTAATGATAGCCCAATAATTTTAATCATAGAAAACAGTTTGTCTTTAATGTGTAACGGTAATGTTTTATAACTCTGGTCCAGGGTCACATTCCCAGTCCAGAGCTTTGGTCCAGGCCTCCAGGGAGTCTCACTCTCCTCCTGCTCCACAGTCACCTGGTAATGAAACATGACAGACATTAAAACATTAACACACTGCCCCCTACAGCTGAATCACAGGAACAACACTCAGAGATTGGTTAGTGTACAGCAGTACGGAACGCCGTTTGGGTCTTAAAGCACTGGTCAAAACGCAATATTTTTAATGTTGTGTTTGTAAAGTAAGCAGATGCAGGTGCTAAATTAACGCGTGCTGGCGCTAAATTAATGCATGCACGCGATAAATTAACGTCTTCACGCGCTAAATTAACGCCCACACTCATCAAATAAGCACGTGCAAATGTGTTAAATAAATGGCTGCAAGTGGTCCTGCACACATCAAATTAACACCTACAGCTGCTAAATATACACCTACACATGCTAACATAACGCATTCTTTAATATGCTAATTTTACCAGCCAATTTCCCTAGCTCCTCCTTTCATTAAATCTGTGTACAGTCAGTTTGATGCAACAACACCACAATTAAAGATGGCGAGAAGGAACAGCTAGCTAACACGGAGGACGGATATGTTTATGGCTATGCAGCTTTGTTGGAGGCTTAGACACTGAGACAGCAGTGCAAGTAACTTAGGCTTATGTGTCGCTAATATTGTAAGTCTGATTAGGCCAAGGGAGTATTTTATATTTAGCTAGTATATGTAGAATATATACATATATATATATATTGTTGTAATGAATGCTGGTATTTAAATAGCTGGATTGCTAAATGAGTTACTAGTTCGCTTGATAACGTTCCTTAGCCGCACACCCCGGCCATAGCCACAGTGTATGGCGCCGTCTTATAATATTTTTAATAGCCCTGCTTGTTACATAAAGGTGACTTATTATCGAGGAGTACTGACGTCAAACATGTTTTCGTTTTTTTTACGAAAAACAACAACTGAAGGTCTAAAACTTCAGGCAGGCTGGCTGGCTATAATTTCAATGCTACCTAGCCTTAGCCGCACTAGCTCGCACTAGCTCGATTAGCATGAAAACATTTACAAAGCTCACAAAGCTCATTTAACCTAGGACAACCCTGTAAAAACGTTGTTAATATCTACAACATATCAGCTTTCCAACAGCACAGATATTACTTTTGAATACCTTTTGAAATATGAATATTTCATCTAAGCCTAGGATGTAGAAAGGAACAACTTCATACATAAACCAGGAACGTTAACATTAGTACAAGACAGTATGTTGTGCCTCACCCTAATAATTTGATCTATTAACCACTCTTAATTTCGCCTACTATTCTGACTTGGTGGGGCACATGTAGCCTATAACCTATTTTAGAGAAATGTAATCATTGAATATTGTAAGAGTTTTCATTGTCTGCTTATATTCCCCCTTTAATTATCCTACAGTTCTGACTTTGTGTACAGGGAGAACACTGTAAGAACGGCCCATGTTCTGAATTCTGTTGCTGTACAAACAAATAGGTATATTGACTATGTCCGTCCTAGCTCGCTCATGAATGTCTTAATCGAAATCATGCCACCTTATGCCATAGTTTGTACAACTCAATTGTCATTAGAAACCACATTTGATTAAGCAAGTCAGCCATATCAGCTATGTTTTCTTTAAAGGCAGAAAATGAGGCTGAATGAACTCTTTTGCTGCCAGAAAAGGCTCCGCTGATAGCCACGTGTAGAGTGGTAAGATGTTGGGACTGTTTTTGGGACAGCTTTATGTAGGCCCTAACAGTTTGTGGGCACCGTTTGTCACCGTTATAGTGCAATGCATGCATTGTTTAGGGTAGTGTTTTATAGTAGCATTGCTGGCATGCATCCCACAAATGTACATTTTTTGTCCCACCAAGATTTTACATGCTAAAATCGCCACTGAGTAGGGTACTATGGAGCGTTAAGGGAGGTGAGGGTATGAGGTCGAATCCCATTGAAGACACTATTTGGAACTTAGTTTTATGTGAAAGCACACTTTCTGTACTGTTGTTCAAATAATTTGTTTTATTTAGTATAGTATAAGCTTCTGTGTTAAGCATTTTTGAAAAATAGTAAACTTGAAGGAAAAAACGGGAAGCATGATGTGAGATACAAACCTGGTATTACAACTGATTATACAAAGGCAACGATTTACTGCTGTGCCACAGAGTACAGATGAAAACAGTGAAGAAAACAAACGTCTGCTATTTATTGCTGACCAGCAGATGTCCCTACTTGGCATTGTGAATGAAGCCCAGGGCAATGAACCATTTTCTGGCTCAAAATGATGAAAGCGCAAAAGCCTTCCGAAAGCCCGTTTCCCATTACTAATAGTTACTAGCCAGCCCACTCCAGACACAGCAAACGTTATCTGTTGAATAATACACGCAAAACCAAACCAGAGATTATTTGCTGCATTTAACACAATTATGAATCCAAAAACAGTATCAAATTATTTTAATCAAAAAGTTTATAACTTACAATGTTGTGTATGAAATATGCAAAAATTATGCTTCAATGGCTGCAGGTGTAAGTTTGTAGCAGGGTTGCCAGGTCAAGCAAAAAAATTCTAGCCCAATGACCACTCAAAACCTGCCCAAAAGGCCTGAAAACAAACCCATTTTTTTTCAAGCAAGAGAGGAGTTGCCATATTTATACAATGCAACTTTTTCCATAACGTTATCGAAACAATTAAGAAGAAATATAATAATAACTTGTAATGACGTTAGAAGCAAAATTAGGGTTTCCTCAAAATAATAATTATTCCAAGCTATGACAGGACATAATAAAGGAATTCGAATAGGTGATGTGGTGGCTTATTTCTGCTTTACCAAATGAGAAGAGTTATAAACTTCACAATACAAGCATTATAACATAATCTTGCAATTTTCAACAACAGTGGCAAGAGTAAAGAGAATTCGCCCTTGGTATGTGGCCAATATACCACGGCTAAGGGCTGTTCTTAAAACTTCTTTGGGATAGGGGGCAGCATTTTCACTTTTGGATGAAAAGCATGCCCAAAGTAAACTGCCTCCTACTCAGTCCCAGATGCTAATATATGCATATTATTAGTAGTATTGGATAGAAAACACTCTGAAGTTTCCAAAAGTTTTTGAATGATGTCTGTGAGTATAACAGAACTCATATGGCAGGCAAA
Source organism: Oncorhynchus clarkii lewisi (assembly GCF_045791955.1). Classification (NCBI taxonomy): domain Eukaryota; kingdom Metazoa; phylum Chordata; class Actinopteri; order Salmoniformes; family Salmonidae; genus Oncorhynchus; species Oncorhynchus clarkii. Next base: position 14,398,109 of record NC_092155.1, read on the forward strand.
AACCTGATAAAAAATCCAAACAGGAAGTGGGAAATCTGAGGTTTGAAGTTTTTGAACTCAGCCCCTATCGAATACACAGTGGGATATTGGTTATGTTGCACTTCCTAAGGCTTCCACTAGATGTCAACCGTCTTTAGAACCTTGTTTGAGGCTTCTACTGTAAAGGGGGGCTGAATGAGAGGGGATTGAGTCAGAGGTCTGCCAGCAGCCTCGATCTCAGTCACGCGCATTTCACATTTTTGGATATAAATATGCACTTTATCGAACAAAACATACATGTATTGTGTAACATGAAGTCCTATGAGTGTCATCTGATGAATATCATCAAAGGTTAGTGATTCATTTTATCTCTATTTGTGCTTTTTGTGAGTCCTCTCTTTGGCTGGAAAAATGGCTGGGTTTTTCTGTGACTTGGCTCTGACCTAACATAATCGTTTGTGGAGCTTTTGCTGTAAAGCATTTTTGAAATCAGACATTGTGGCTGGATTAACGAGAATTTTATCTTTAAAATGGTGCCTAATACTTGTATGTTTGAGAAATGATTTATGAGATTTCTGTTGATTTGTATTTGGCGCCCTGCAATTTCATTGGCTGTTGACAGGTGGGACGCTACCGCTAGCGGAACTCCGTTCCCAGACAGGTTAAGCATGACGCATTGCGAAGTGCCTGGATACAGCAGTTAGATGTGGTATATTACCGCAAACCCCGGGGGTGCTTTATTGCTATTATAAATTGGTTACCGACGTAATTAAAATAGTAAAAATTAATGTTTTGTTATAGCAGTGGTATATGGTCTGATATACCACGGCTTTCAGCCAATCAGCATTCAGGGCTTGAACCAGGTTTATAATTGTAAATAAATCCCCTTTGTGCATGTGCATAACTATGGATACATCAAACAGGAGGGTTTGAATGATGAAAGTTGGACAGAGGATCTCTAAATCTCTGATCAAGAAAAACCTGGATTAACATAAAAAACAAATGTTAGTCTATGTTCTGCCAATTGTGATGTTATTATTATTTATTTTTTTTACCTTTAATTAAGTAGGCAAGTCAGTTAAGAACAAATTCTTATTTTCAATGACAGTGGGTTAACTGCCTCTACAGGGGAAGAATGACAGATTTGTACCTTGTCAGCTCAGCTTGAACTTGCAACTTTCCGGTTGCTAGTCCAACACTCTAACCACTAGGCTACCCTGCCGCCCCAAATGAGCCAAATGCTAAGGCTACAAATGGCCCATTTGCGAGATTGATTGAGAACTTGCACAATTGGTGGCTGACTAAATACTTTTTTGCCCCACTGTGTGTGTGTGTATGTATATATATATATATATACACACACACATTTTTTCTAATTTGATCATGACAATGCTACCATTGTGGATTAAAATTTAGAATGGGTCATTTGGAATAGGTGAATGAACTCTTGACTCATTTTTGTCATTAAAGGTGGAGCCTGACTTGTGTTTTCACAGTTGAAGGAGATGAAGTCACACTCTCTTGTACTGTGGATAGAATGTGAATAAAAATGAATTAATTACTATTATTGGTCATGTCAATGCTACATTGTGGACATGTTTTTTGCATTAAAGATTGAGTCTGTAATTTAGTTTACCTTGGCTGACATCTGTTGGGATTTTCACTGTATGAGGAGGTGGAGTCACACTGTAGGACTGTGGAGACAATGAACCAAGATGAGGACAGACTTTAGGCAAAACATGTATTTTAATGGACAGTCTTTGAAGTAATGTCATTGTTTTTAACATGAAATAATTATACATCATACAATTTAAATGACTAAAAACACATTTAGTCTGAAAATGTTTGGATAAAAAAAACATGGTTCTGCCAAGCCCTTTCATTTACAGGCAAGTGCACGGGCAATACTTTTATAAGCCAATTCAAGTTAGAGAATCCACCTTCTAGAGCTTGCTAAACTTTTATACTTACTGTCGTAGAGGTAGCTGAGTGAGGCTGGGCATCTCCAATCATTCCATTTCCTCTCTTGAATGTAAACACAGCGGTGATCGTTGTTATCATTAGTGGGTTGTGAAAGCCACCAGTATCTGAAGGAGGAGTCACTCTCATCCAACCACTTCCAGGAGTCTCTGAACAGTTCGATCCACACTTTACTACCCTCAGACACCATCTCAGACACCATCTCCTGGTTCTCAGTCTGGTTCCTCACACTGGCCAGGTCTGTGTGGTACTCTCTTCAGTAACTCTGAGCTTCAGACCAGTTCTCTTCTGTCAATGAAAACATGGCTGTTATTCTTACCTGAAAATACCATGGAAAATATAGAATGACTGCCTAAGACTGATGTTATGTCTTATGTAGCTGTTATAAAGGCTTTATGAATGTATAAATAAAGGGCTACAGGAAAGTCTTACCGTCATAGCAAACAAAGAACATTTAATCAGAACATGCTTCATCTCTCCATTCTCCATCATCGATGATGCAAACACAATGTTGGGTTGACATGTTGTTGTTAGAGAGGGAGCGACTGAGTGGAGAAACCTATAGAACTCTTCCAGAGACCATCTCCAGCTATTAACATCATCATAGAGTCCTATCCAGATAGTGGAAGATACCAAGGACCCTAACTCTATGACCCTCTCCATATCCTCCATGTTGTCTATGGCGGACAGGTCAGTGTACCTCTCTTTGCAGTAGCTCTGTGCTTCAGTCCAGCTGGTTTTGTTAGTCAGAAGGATGTACTCTAGAAGACAGGAGGAGGAAGAACAGGGGCCTGCGGAGAACAAACTACATTAAATTAATACATGAATAAATACATTAATAAATTAACAAATTAATACATAAATGTAGAACAAACAACATTAAATGAATACATGAATGAATACATTAATACATGAACAAATTAATACATAAATGTAGAACAAACATTAAATACAAATGAATGAATGAATGAATAAATGAATGACTAAATAAATAAACTGAATGGAGTACCTTCTGTCGAAGCCAGTGAAAGCTTAGAAGTGCCTAATCCTTCCACCTCACACAGAGTGAGAGTTTTTCCCTGTCCAGGGATGACCACAATGATGTAGCGACCCTCCATCTAGCTACACTGGAAAGCGTGGGTCTCTCTTTTACATTTATTTTTTAAACTAGACAAGTCAGTTAAGAACCAATTCTTGTTTACACTGACGGCCTTCCGTCATTTGTCGGGATCCAGGAGATGATAGCACATCGGAAAGAGAGAGGGGGGGCGAGGGAGAAAGCGAAGCGAGAGAGTAGGATTGGGGGATAAAGAGAGATGGAGTCAGAGAGAGAGAAAGAGAAGGGTTGGGGATAAAGAGAGATGAGTCAGAGAGAGAGAGAGAAGGGTTGGAGATGGAGCCAGAGAGAGAGAAAGAGAGAAGGGTTGGGGGATAGAGAGAGATGGAGTCAGAGAGAGAAAGAGAGAAGGGTTGGGGACAAAGAGAGATGGAGTCAGAGAGAGAGAAAGAGAAGGGTTGGGGATAAAGAGAGATGAGTCAGAGAGAGAGAGAGAGAGAGAGAGAGAGAGAGAGACAGAAGGGTTGGAGATGGAGCCAGAGAGAGAGAAAGAGAGAAGAGTTGGGGATAAAGAGAGATGAGTCAGAGAGAGAGAAGGGTTGGAGATGGAGCCAGAGAGAGAGAAAGAGAGAAGGGTTGGGGGATAGAGAGAGATGGAGTCAGAGAGAAGGGTTGGAGGATAGAGAGAGATGGAGTCAGATAGAGAAAGAGAATGGTTGGGGGATAGAGAGAGATGGAGTCAGAGAGAGAAAGAGAGAAGGGTTGGGGATAAAGAGAGATGGAGTCAGAGAGAGAAAGAGAGAAGGGTTGGGGGATAGAGAGAGATGGAGTCAGAGAGAAGGGTTGGAGGATAGAGAGAGATGGAGTGAGAGAGAGAAAGTGTGTGCGCAAGATAAAGTGAGAAAGAGACATGGAAAGCAAGATTATGATACTGTTTTGGGTTGATTCCTCACAAAACCTGGACAACACAAAAAACACGATTATGGGGATGGTCATGACATTTAATTGAAAAAAATGCACCTTTATTTAACCAGGTAGGCCAGGTGAGAACAAGTTCTCATTTACAACTGCGACCTGGCCAAGATAAAGCAAAGCAGTGCGACAAAAAACAACAACACAGAGTTACACATAAACAAACGTACAGTCAATAACACAATAAAAATAGAAAAATCTATGTACAGTGTGTGCAAATGTAGAAGAGTAGGTAGGTAGGCAATAAATAGGCCCTAGAGGTAAATATAATTACAATTTAGCATTAATACTAGAGTGATAGATGTGCAGATGATGATGTGTAAATTGAATCCATAGAATTGTCCTTCGGAGAAAGGATTGCTGACATACACTGAGTACATAAAACACCTGCTCTTTCATGACATAGACTGACCAGGTAAATCCAGGTGAAAGCTATGATCCCTTATTGATGTCACTTAAATCAGAGTAGATGAAGGGGAGGAGACAGGTTAAATAAGGATTTTCAAGACTTGAGGCACACCATGGATTGTTTGTGTGTGCAATCCAGAGATTGAATGGGCAAGACAAAACATGTAAGTGCCTTTGAACAGGGTATGGTAGTAGGTGCCAGGCGCACCGGTTTGTGTCATGCTCAACAGTTTTCCGTATGTACAAAGAATGGTCCTCCACCCAAAGAACATCCAGCCAACTTGACACAACTGTGGGAAGCATTGGAGTCAACTTGGGTCAGCATCCAAATGGATGTTTTCGACACGTTGCAGAGTCCATGCCCCAACGAAATTCAGGCTCTTCTGAAGGTGTTCTTAACGTTTGGTATACTCAGTGTATGCTTGACCACTTTGAATACATTTATCACATTCACTTTGTTGGTAATACTTACAAATTTGATCATAACTCTAAAAGTAGGCGAGATCCCACTCTGGAAATTTGAGATCCCCCGTAGATTACATTATAAGACACATTAGTAGAAATCCCATGCAGCCATGTTACAAGTTCGAACCCTGGCATATGTGATGTAATCTACACCTCGATTAGGCTGATATAAATCCTAATTACTTTGTTTAAAGAACACCACCAGAGGAATTTGCCGCCCCTACTTCGATCATTCTAGTCTTAGAGTGGAAATGCTCGTTTAGGTTCCACCTCCGAATAATGACGCTGACTCACAAATTGTGGGTGGGAAGGAAAGTCATGGGGATTTCCTCGTGGAGTGGAGAAACATCAACAAATAGGGCCTTGACAGCTGTCAGTGTAGCTAGCTATCTTGCTAACCTTATCTATCTAGCTATCTAGCTAGCTATCTTGCTAACCTTATCTAGCTAGCTATCTTGCTAACCTTATCTAGCTAGCTATCTTGCTAACCTTATCTAGCTAGCTATCATGCTAACCTTATCTAGCTAGCTATCGTGCTAACCTTATCTAGCTAGCTATCGTGCTAACCTTATCTAGCTAGCTATCGTGCTAACCTTATCTAGCTAGCTATCGTGCTAACCTTATCTAGCTAGCTATCGTGCTAACCTTATCTAGCTAGCTATCGTGCTAACCTTATCTAGCTAGCTATCGTGCTAACCTTATCTAGCTAGCTATCGTGCTAACCTTATCTAGCTAGCTATCGTGCTAACCTTATCTAGCTAGCTATCTTGCTAACCTTATCTAGCTAGCTATCTTGCTAACCTTATCAAGCTAGCTAATGTTATACATTTTGTTTTACTACACCATATTCAAAAGATGGCTAGCTGGCTAGGCTAGTCAATCCGCCATTGAAATAGTTAGAAATAATAAGATGAAGCTCATCTTATAATATAGATAACTATCGAAAGGTATGGGATAGAGATGCGTTTTTCTACATTTTAATGGACACAGTGCAGACTTTGGTAGGTAGGCTGCTGGCAGGCTTCAGCTGCGGTACAGCAAAGCCAAGTCAGTCCGTGCTCATGGTTCTCATAGGGGAAGTGAAATGATAGGCTACAAAGACTTTGCTCACAATGCACACCGCAAATGACATGTAACAACACCCTGAGCGCATCAGACACAAAACACCAATATATCTGTAAAAACAACATAGGTAAACAAGTTCCTTGAATTTCTTTCGCGGGTGACTTTTCGTTCATTATAGGAGAGACACTTGTCGAGCTTGTAGTGTGTGGAGTGAAGCAAAACTTTAGTGGCTGTATCATGCATGAAATGCAGAGGGTAAAGTAAACATTGGACATTTGTAGATTGACAGTAAAGTTGTCAGACTCCCTTATTCACCCACGCATTTACGTGGTGTCAGAAGTGGGATTATGGCACAGGGATTGCGCTGTATCAACCACCTGGTTTTCAATGAAAACATTGTTGACAACTGGAAAAAGTTTGAGAAGGAATGGCGGATATACTGGCAAAGAAATGTGACTTTGGTCCACTAACTGACAAACTGGTGTCGTGGAAATTTCCTTAATTACCAAATGATGAGAGAGCAAATCACACACCAGTCAGAGTTATGCTTAATCTTCACCTTTAATAATAATTAAGCTTTTGCAATTGCATTTTGACTTTCAACATTTCAGTATCTCTAATGAAGAGTTGAGAGTGGTCAACATTATGGCAACTGAGATCTTTTATAGTAAAGTTCCACCCCCCTAGTCGACATGACAAACCACAGGTCTTAGGAACATTACACAAAGAAAGACTTTACTTCAGAGAGGAGTATCCCATAGCCAGACAGCATTGGCTATAAATTATCTTTCAGTTTGCCCTCTTAGACGAAGTTCTTATCTCGTTCTTGGTACCATTTAGGACCAAAACATTATCTCATCCAATGGCATATATCAATTGTCAATCCTAGATACTCCCATCTCAAATACAATCCCTCCTGGACAAGCTCACGAAGAGGAGAGTGAGCCTCTAGGTCAAGATAAGGGCAACCTCAGAGAGAACATACAATGGTTCCAGACACTGCCATCCTCCTCTCCCCAATAAGTAAAGTAGGGAGTGACTGGCACACAGACATTGTGGAGCCAAGAGATAATTGGTTCCCCCTCAATCATCTCTTCACATGGTTTAAAAGATATGTTTACATATGAAGATAAGCCTGACCTCTTCCCTCTCTGGGGCCCAAGTAACTGAGCCCTGACAGAGAAAGGATAACTGCAAACGGCCAACCCTATTGTACAAAAATATACATTCTAAATGACAAGTATCTCACAAGCATATTATGAAAATAAAACATCTTATCTATGTTACCCAACTAATCCCCCACATTGGTTAGAGACTGTATTGTGGTATACAAAGTGACACTGTGCTCAAGCAACCTCAACGTAAAAAAAATAAATAATCAGCTGTTAATCTGTGCATGCTAAATGAGCAGTAAGAAAGGGGTACAAAGGAACTGAGGAGGGAGGCAGAGGTTTTTGTCGTTCAAGGTCCTGATGTGCACATGTTGAACCAACAGGCCCCAGAGCTCCAGGAGTATAGTGACCTGTCTAACTACCAGTGGTATACCACATGAAACTGAACGAGTCAGTAATGCCCACAGTCTGTGCACCCAGAAAGGTGCCAGTGGCAAATGATTTGGAAAGGCACACACCTGTCTAGATAAGGTCCCACAGTTGACAGTGCATGTCAGAACAAAAACCAAGCCACGAGGTCGAAGGAATTGTCCGTAGAGCTCCAAAACAGGATTGTGTCGAGCCACAGATCTGGGGAAGGGTACCAAAACATTTCTGCCGCATTTGAAGGTCTCCAAGAACACAGTGGCTTCCATCATTCTTAAATAGAAGAAGTTTGGAACCACCAGGACTCTTCCTAGAGCTAGCCACCTGGCCAAACTGAGCAATCGGGGTAGAAGGGCCTTGGTCAGGGCGGTGACCAAGAACCCGATGGTCACTCTGGCAGAGCTTCAGAGTTCCTCTGTGGAGATGAGAGAACCTTCCAGAAGGACAACCATCTCTACAGCACTCCACCAATCAGGTCATTATGGTAGAGTGGCCAGGCAGAAGACTCAGTAAAAGGCAGCCTACTTGGAGTTTGAAAAAAGGCACCCAAAGGACTCTCAGACCATGAGAAACAAGAGACTCTGGTCTGATGAAACCAAGATTGAACTCTTTGGCCTGAATGCCAAGCGTCCCGTCTGGAGAAAACTTTGCACTATTCCTACGGTGAAGTATGGATGTGGCAGCATCATGCTGTGGGGATGTTTTTCAGCAGCAGGTACAGGGAGACTATCGAGGGAAAGACGAACAGAGCAAAGTACAGAGAGATCCTTGATGAAAACCTTCTCCAGAGCGCTCAGGACCTCAGACTGGGGTGAAGGTTTACCTTCCAACAGGACAACAACCCTAAGCACACAGCCAAGAAGGAGTGGCTTCAGGATAAGTCTCTGAGTGTGCTTGAGTGGCCCATCCATAGCCTGGACTTGAACCCGATCGAACATCTCTGGAGAGACCTGAAAATAGCTGTGCAGCTACGCTTCCCATCCAACCTGACAGAGCTTGAGAGGATCTACATAGAATGAAGGAAACTCCCCAAATACAGGTGTGCCAAGCTTGTAGCGTCATACCCAAGAAGACTCAAGGCTGTAATCACTGCCAACGGTGCTTTAACAAAGTGCTGAGTAAAGGGGTCTGAATACTTACGGAAATGTGATATTTCAGTAGTTTTTTTTATACATTTGCAAAAATGTATAAACATGTTTTTTCTTTGTCATTATGGGGTACTGTGTGTAGATTGAAAATAATCAAAAAATATATAAATCCATTTTAGATTAAGGCTGTAACATTACAAAATGTGGAACATTTGGAAGGGGTCTGAATACTTCAGAATGCACTGTATTTAAGGTGCCTTCGGGAAGTATTCAGACCCTTTGACTTTTCCCACATTTTGTTACTTTATATATTTTCTGTATTATGTATTTATTGTTGAAAAGCATGTTTTAATGGATGTATATGTTGACACGACAAGCTATATTCTCACTTGACTGAGGAGAAAGAAAAAGGCAAAAAGTCCCTGCAAATAACATGTTGTACTGTCATGTATATTAGTGATTTTAGTTGAAGATGCATTAGTAATGGAAGTTGTACTGGTAGTTGTGTTCAGTATGGTGATAACCAGATCAATTCAAAGTCTGTTGATAATTACTGTTTGTGATTCAGACGATTTACTTAATTATACATTGTGATCCAATATTCACATGTAAATCCTCATTTACACTTTGTCATTTAGCAGACGATCTTATTCAGAGCAATATGCAGGGACAAATTACAGATTTTTCAACTAGGTGGCACTGGGATTCAAACCACCGACGCTCTTAACCACTAGGGTACTTGCCACCCTGTCATATCGTTGATAATAAAGAGATGTATAATAATGCCCACCACAGAAAAGTAGGGCTTTCCAACTCAACTCCTTGGGACTACAAAAAAGGTGAGGTATGATGATGATTATGATGACTCATCCGTCTTTTACAGTTACACTGAAGAGACTCAAAGATCATTTTTAGAATTATATCTATCTAGTGGGAAACTCAAACTAGATCCTAAACTCTATAAAAATGTACTTTCTAAAATTCTCCTATCTACACTGTAAGGCAAAAGGAGGTTATCATCAAATCAAATGTATTAGTCACATACAGTTTACAGCAGGTATAAAAGGTGCAGCAAAATGCCTACTATCAATACTTACAGCAAAAAAATATAAACATACCTGGATGCAGGGGGAGTCTTCTCCTCTCTGTCTGTGTCTCTCCTGAGGATGTCAAGTCTTTGTGGACGCGTTCCAGGCCAACTACATTGCAGAGGTTGCACTGACTGCATCAACCAATGGTTCCGTTCCACTTCATCAATAGCGCAGTCAGGCATCTATCCAGGCGTTGTGAGATGTGAGATCTGGTATTGTCTGCAATGTAGTCAGTCTGGAACGTGGCCAAAGTCTCAGGTATCTCCTCCTCAGCATGCTAAATGTGTTAATACACCTGTTTAACCCCATTATGAGTCCCAAATGGCACCCTATTTTGTATAGTGCACTACTTTGACCAGGGCCTTGTGGGCCTTGTGTGCCCTGGGCAAAGGTAGTGCACTAAATATGTAATAGCATGTAGAATAGCAGGGGACTAGCTTTAAAAAGGAAAAATTCTCTCTGCCTCATTACAAAAGATGTAGAATCGAAGGGGATTAGCTTTAAAAAGGGAAAATTCTTTCAGCCTCATTACAAAATGTGTAGAGTAGCATGAGATTAGCTATAAAACTGCAAATGTTTATCTCTGCTCCATGACAGTTTGTGTGGAATTTCAGGAAATTAGGTAGCGCACTAAATAGGGAGTAGGGTGCCATTTTGGTATGCAGTCCGAGGCTAGCATCAGCCAGGTGGTGTTTTTGGCTACTAATGGTCCATAACACAGGTGTGTGTGTGTATTTTCTCTCGCTGCGTGTGCACGTGTGTCTTTATGTGTGAGTGTGTATTTGGTAATGTTCCACAAAGTCCCCCCATGGATTATGAACTGGTCATATGGTTACTTGAGGTCAGACCAAACACACACACAGGCTGAAATCATCTAGATTAAACAAATTGTAAATGCAACAAGTACTGATACTGTATCATATAATAGCACTCAGCTTTGCAAAAAATATATTTTAGACATTTATGGTGCTACATATATTTTAAAGGTTATTTATACAGCAAAATTTGTGTAAAACATAATATAATCTTTATTTATATAACAATATTTTAGGTTGACAATAATTATATAACACAATTTCTGATAAATCAAATGCTTTTGTTTTATTTTCCTGTAAGTAAAATCACGATTTTGCCTCTACTGCCACCTCTCCCTCCTGTTCCTTGGGTGCCGATGACGTGGATGTTGATTAAGGCAGCCCCCAGCACCACTCTGATTCAGAGAGGTTAAGTTAAATGCTGAAGACACATTTCAGTTGAATACATTCAGTTGTACAACTGACTAGGTATCCCCCTTTACCTTTTCCTTTCACTCCCCAGATAGGATATGAACACGTAAGCTATGTCAAAAGTAAGTAAGATGGCGCCGACAAAGATGGTCGCCTTGCTTCTAGTTCTTAGGAAACAATGCCGTATTTTTTTTTAATGTATTATTTCTTACATTGTTACCCCAGGAAATCTTAAGTCATATTACATACAGCCGGGAAGAACTATTGGATATAAGAGCAACGTTAACTTACCAACATTACTGTTACGTTCCCCAGTTTCTGTGTTGTTGTTGGATTGTATACGTGTGTATTTCAGGAAATGGCTTCCTGGATTCCTAAAGCAGCTGATTGGTCGGCCCCATCGCTGATTGGAGCTCTGACCCCTCCCTCTCGTCAGCAGATACAGCTGTCTTCAATTACCAACTCCTTCTCCAGCTTGATAAAAGCCAGTGTTCCTTCATCAGAGGGGAAAGTTTCTTGTTATGTCCTGTGTTGTTTTTTTTGTTGTTGTTGATATTGTTATGTAGCTGCTCCTTCAGAGGTATGTGTATGAAAATAGGACTTAGTGTTTGTGCTTATTGACCATTTTCACTTAAAGTATTGGTCAATTATTCTGTTTCATTTGTTCCCAGTGGGGGAAGGGGAACACACCTTGGGAGTGTTTAGGCAAGTGGCCTGCGGACTTACATAACCTGTAGTATTTAATCTGTCTATGCACACTAGGTAAGACCTGGGCGGACCACCCCCTGTATTTTGGTTAGCGAGCCAGGTGGTGCTAAAGGTTAGGTGGGAAGGCAGGTAAGATAGGAGAGGGACTTACTTTTACTTACTTTGCTTTGGTTCCATCCTGCCCCTTTTCCCCACATTACAGTGTTCAGGAATAATACATTCCCTGTAAATGGTATTTTTCTATTTCTCTGTCTTCCTTCCCCTGACCTACAATCACATACTTTTTTTCACTCCATGGGGAGTTGAGATGTAGCAGGATGTTATGTTCCTCCAAGAGGCGTAAGTAACAATTACAACTTTCCTGAAGCGGATCCTCTGTTCGGACCACCACCCTGGGAAATGGATCTAATACCAGTAGTCGACCCAAATCAACGGCACCGCAGAAGAGGCACCGATGAAGCGGCCACCTGTTCAATCTATTCTGAAACACATCAATCAGAAAATCAACCACTCAAAGCTCTGTCTTAATACAGTGCTCAGGGTATACCAGTGTGTTTTCATTTCCTGCTACACAAAGCAATGTAAAATAAGGTGCTAACAATGATCTTTATTGATTTTTAGTGCAAACAATGATCTGTAATGCTAACAATGATCTCCATGAGATGAGTCACAAATCCTCCCAGTGTCACGTTTTTCCTTGTGTAGATTGGTGGGTTTGGATGTCTCCTGTTTTAGCGAGGATGACGTTTTGTTCAACTTTGTTCTCATCTTTTTTTCCCCCCAACCATTTTGTTATTTGGCGCAAGTGAGATTCGTCATCGTTCTTATCAAGACAGGAAAGAAGCCCAGGGAAAGTAAATGGCCTTTTCTTCTTTGAGCTTCTGGAGGGGTACACCTATTGCAGACTGAGTGTATAGGTGTGCATGTCACCACGTATTTGTGGTAGCAGTTCTTGACACCACCAAGTAATGTGGGTAATCTTCTGTTTCTGTCTTTGAGTAAGTCAGTTAATGGTTAAAAAAAAATCCCCTCTCCCTCATCCCTGAGGCTGAGTGACTGTTTGTCCGATTGATGAAAAAGGAGTCAGCTGACATTTCCATGGTAAGGACCTTTTGACAGTTTTTGTCAAGAGACAAGTGAGTCAAAAACAATTGTCAACCTGTAGATGACAGTTAAAGACGTGAGACTTTGGTCATAACATCTTGCATATCTGCTTCCTGATCATTTTCAGCAGCCCTTTGATCGTCTTTGAAAACCTCAAAGGTGGTTTCTGCCAGTTCCGAAATGTCTTGTGCAGAGATGGAAAGAACTTGGACCCTGCTCTTCAAATGGTTGTTGATCCGGCTCTTCAAATGCTTATTGTATACGTGCCCCAGTGTATCAGCAAAAAATGTTTTTTTCCTTCTCCGCTTCAACATAATCCCTCATCTCAATGTAAAAAAACGAGCAAGCGCTTGAGTGAAAAACGGGTTTGCATTAACTTCTCTGACGCTAATCGTAAAACAGACACACAATTTCATTTGGATCCTTTGGCTTCAATAACTTGAATCAACCTGAAACTTCCCTCTCTTCTCCCGTTTCCCTTTTCGTTAGCATGTCTCTTCCAAAAACTAGTTTCCATTCTGCGTTCTGACAATCATCCACAGTGATTTCCCTCTTAGTGTATCTTTGATGACGGCCAGCAAATATTGCTGCACCTCTTCTCCATAAGTTTGTCAGGAAGGTCCTTGCAGTATCACACCTGCCATAGCCAATAACTCAACACACTGCTCTGTAATCAGTGGGTGAGCCATGCTGACTGCAGCAGACATTAAGACTGCAGGTGGTGGGATGCAAGGACGTAGGCATTCACCAGTGATAAGGAAGCAAGAAGTTAGGAATTTTTTGGTCTTCTATTTTTCCTGACATCTCCTGAAATGGTACACAATTTTTGAACATAATCTCCACTAAAATGTTCTCTCATTATGTTAATAAAGTCATGAAACCAGCAGTCGGAGCACAGTGATCGGGTGGCCTTTTTCTGCCTGCAGCGAAAAGCTGAATCACCTGCTTGGCGATAGCGGTGATGTCTGAGGTAGGGCCTGTTAGAACAGCACATCTGAGTGTTTTCCTCATATCCCAGAGCACCTGCTTGGCCAGAGTGGTTCCTCCGCTGCCTGGCTGATGCAGCAGATTCATGGTAGAAGGCAGGTCACCCTTATGCCATTTCTGAATATTTTGTATCAACTCATCGTAACCATCTCTTTTGATAAAGGGTGTTGCTTTAGAAGTTGACATTGCCCTTTCAGCCCAGTAGAGGTTAAGCCGTTGAGGTAGGGCTCCTCGGTCTTCTTAGCTACTGCTGAGTCTATGTCCTCTTCTTCAAATGCATTTGAGTACAAAACATCCAGGAGTTCAATGGAATCCCTGATTTCACTTCCAACACACATTTCACGACCGCAGGCATTGGACAGAGATGACCCCTTGTTGTGTCCCATCTTTACTGTGTCCCGCCTCAAGGGTAAACCAGAAATGAACAGTTTCCTGAATACTAGTTGTACCTTATGTGGTGGTATGGACTCTGATAAAGGAGACGGTAATGTAAGAATGTCGAAGGGCATTAAGGGCATTAACGGATATGAACAAAACGCTGATTTACAGTATATATTTGACTTTGTTGGGACTTTCATTGATATAGCTAATGGATTGACAATGGATGTCTCTGAAAATTACAGACTGTGTGTGTGCTTTTCTTCTTGTTGCTACTCTCTAATCTACTGTGCATTCGGAAAGTATTCAGACCCCTTAACTTTTTCCACATTTTGTTACGTTACAGCCTTATTCTAAGAATTGATTAAATTGTGTTTCCCCCTCATCAATCTACACACAATACCCCATAATGACAAGGCAAAATGTTTTCTAATTTATTAAAAAAAATAACTGAAACATCGCCTTTACATAAGTATTCAGACCATTTACTCAGTACTTTGTTGAAGCACCTTTGGCAGCAATTACAGAATCGAGTCTTCTTGGGTATAACGCTAAAAGCTTGGCGCACCTGTATTTGGGGAGTTTCTCCCATTCTTCTCCGCAGCTCCTCTCAAGCTTTGTCAGGTTAAATGGGGAGCGTCGCTGCACAGCTATTTTCAGGTCTCTCCAGAGATGTTAGATCGGGTTCAAGTCAGAGCTCTGGCTGGGCCACTCAAGGACATTCAGAGACTTGTCCTGAAGCCACTCGTGCGTTGTCTTGGATGTGTGCTTAGTGTCTGTTAAGAATCCCTTTTGGCCCGACAGTCTAGGGGAGATGGTAACGAGACCCGTAACATAACTCATGCAAATTATAATAGTGAAAAAGTAAAAGTGAGAACGAAATAACCACAGACAACTAAATTACCGTCAAACACATGGTTTATTAGAAAACACACGGTATTGGGGGGGGGGGGCAGGAAAAGGGGCTGAGCTGGAACCAAGGAAAGAAACAATAAGCATCCAAAACACCCCTGAGCTAGACTAGCCTATTTCAACAACAGCTAACTAACTAACCAAAAATATAGTGGGTGGTCCGCCCAGTTCTAACTAGTGTTTTTAACTAAGTTTACCTACGGGTACTGTCCAATGCCTGCGGCCCATGGGCGACTTGTCTTGGTTCCCCCTTTTCCCACCAGCAAACAAACACCATAACCAAAAACAATACTCACAGGTGAGGACAAAGTGATATGGAGGTGCTCAAACAAAAGATAGCTCAATACATAAAGAGCGATAGAGAGACATAGTAGGAGAGGGTGAAACAGAGCGATCTACAAACATAGGGCATTTACAGAGCGATTGAGCTCTAGAGCATACAACTGACAGGGTTTTTAAACCAAAGGAAAGGAACTGTGATTGGGTAGGAAACAGGAGGAGGTGTGTCTTCTGATTGATGATTGGTGACTGATTGGGGAGTGATGATTTTTACCTGTGAGGGGAGAAGGAGAGAAAATAACACACACACACACACACACAGGATACCTGTATCCGTAACAGTGTCGTTGTCCTGTTGGAAGGTGAACCTTCACCCCAGTCTGAGGTCCTGAGTGCTCTGGAGCAGGTTTTCATTAAGGATCTCGCTGTACTTTTCTCCGTTCATCTTTCCCTCGATCCTGACTAGTCTCCCAGTCCCTGCTGCTGAAAAACATCCCCACAGCATGAGGCTGCCAAAGCCATTCTACACTGTAGGTATGGTGCGAGGTTTCCTCCAGATGTGATGCTTGGCATTCAGGCCAAAGAGTTCAATCTTGGTTTCATCAGACCAGTGAATATTGTTTCTCAGGGTCTGAGAGTCTTAAGGTGCCTCTTGGCAAACTCCAAGCATATGCCTTTAACTGAGGAGTGGCTTCCGTCTGGTCACTCTACCATAAAGGCCTGATTGGTGGAGTGCTGCAGAGATGGTTATCCTTCTGGAAGGTTCTCCCATCTCCACAGAGGAACTCTGGAGCTCTGTCAGAGTGACTATTGGGTTCTTGGTCACCTCCCTGACAGGCCCTTCTCTGCAGATAGCTCAGTTTGGCTGGGGGTCCAGCTCTAGAAAGAGTCTTGGTGGTTCCAAACTTCTATTCAAGAATGATGGAGGCCACTGTGTTCTTCAATGCTACATATATTTTTGGGTACCTTTCTCCAGATCTGTGCCTCGACACAATCTTGTCTCGGAGCTCTACGGACAATTCCTTCGACCTCATGGCTTGGTTTTGCTCTGACATGCACTGTCAACTGTGATATAGACAGGTGTGTGCCTTTCTAAAAAGTACAATCAATTAAATTTACTACAGGTGGACTCCAATAAAGTTGTAGAAACATCTCAAGGATGATCAATGAAAACAGGATGCACCTGAGCTCAATTTCGAGACTTATAGCAAAAGGTCTGAATACTTATGTAAATAAGGTATTTCTGTCAAGCATTTCTAAAAGCCTTTTTTCACTTTGACATTATGGGGTATTACAGTATGTGTAGATTGAGAAATTTTATTTAATCCATTTTAGGATGAGGCTGTAACGTAACAAAATATGGAAAAAGTCAAGGGGTTTGAATATTTTCCGAATGCACTGTGACTAACCATGGGAAATACTGGTAACTGGGTTATTCACCATCACTTAAACCATCCACTTTATATGCATAGTTCTGCGCCCATATTTACAAGGTATCCAAGACTATGAGTGCTGATCTAGGGTCACTTTTGCTTTTCAGATCATGAAAAATAAGACAAACGGGGACCATATCATGAGTCTCAAAGTAGGAATTATATTGGATGCCATTCAAAAAAAAAATTTGAACAGTGATCTTTCACACAATGTTTTATATTTTACATTTAGTCTAAATTCTGCATTTGAACGGATTTAGAAATCTGGACAAAATGAAGACATCCCTTTTTTAATACTAGAGAATTTCTGATCCTCAATTTCATTGTTATGTTCTTCTTCATAAGAAAGTTGAATACGAATATTTGAATAATAGATGAATTGATTGTAATTCTTCAAAGTAAGATGTATTTTGAGTAAAAGCTCTGTTATTAAATAAACTACTGTTGACTTATTTCACCTCAGCGAGGGGTTAAGGTTGTATGAATGACTGATAATCAAATACACCCAGGAAGCAACACACACACACACACACAGGAAGCAACACACACACACACACACACCCAGGAAGCAACACACACACACACACACACCCAGGAAGCAACACACACACACACACAGGGTGGTGGGCTACGGACCATTGCTAAACAAATACACCTCACCTTACCTTCCCCGTGTTTGGCTAATAGAGGGTTGTCTTCAACCCTGTGCTTTGGCAAAGTGGGTGGGGTTATATCCTTCCTGTTTGGCCCTGTCTGGGGGTATCATCGGATGGGGTCACAGTGTCTCCTGACCCCTCCTGTCTCAGCCTCCAGTATTTATGCTGCAGTAGTTTGTGTGTC
The DNA here is from genome assembly GCF_045791955.1 of Oncorhynchus clarkii lewisi. Lineage (NCBI taxonomy): Eukaryota > Metazoa > Chordata > Actinopteri > Salmoniformes > Salmonidae > Oncorhynchus > Oncorhynchus clarkii. The sequence continues at coordinate 14,415,619 of NC_092155.1, forward strand.
AGGGGGCTAGGGTTAGTTTGTTATATCTGGAGTACTTCTCCTGTCCGGTGTCCTGTGTGAATTTAAGTGTGCTCTGTCTAATTCTCTCTTTCTCTCCCCTTCTTTCTCTCTCTCAGAGGACCTGAGCCCTAGGACCATGCCTCAGGACTCCCTGACATGATGACTCCTTGCTGTCCCCAGTCCACCTGGCCGTGCTGCTGCTCCACTTTCAACTGTTCTGCCTGTGATTATTATTATTTGACCATGCTGGTCATTTATGAACATTTGAACATCTTGGCCATATTCTGATATAATCTCCACCCGACACAGCCAGAAGAGGACTGGCCACCCCACATAGCCTGGTTCCTCTCTAGGTTTCTTCCTAGGTTTTGGCCTTTCTAGTGAGTTTTTGCTAGCCACCGTGCTTCTACACCTGCATTGCTTGCTGTTTGGGGTTTTAGGCTGGGTTTCTGTACAGCACTTTGAGATATCAGCTGATGTACGAAGGGCTATATAAATAAATTTGATTTGATTTGATTCACAAGGCACCAAATGGACAAAAACAGATTGAAACGGGGAGTGAGGGACTACCTGATCTTATCCAATAACAAACACTCTTTTTGTTTCCCATTGAAAAAGGTTGCTACATTTTTTCCTGTTGCATGCCCTAATGAACATGACCCAGGTTTGCATGTTGTCCAGACAGAGAGAATAATAAGAGAGTGAGAAGAAGATCCATCAACATGAGGAAGACTTTTGGCCTACATGTTTTTTAAACATATACAATGAAGTATTTCCTTTCCAGCAGATGCACACATTTTCCAACAGGGTCATTTTTGAATAAAGGTGACAATTGGCCATTGGCATTTGGATTTGTTGTAAACTTTTTGTCTCCCCATTCTAAATCAACTAATATCATAGCTTAAAGACATGAAATATGTTTTACCATTATGATAACATTCTGCCACCAGTAGCCGTAATAACACAAATGATGGTAACACCATTGAGAAATTGTAGGTAAAAGGAGGATTTTCTGAAATGCTGGACAGTAGCCGTAGTAACACAAATGATGGTAACACCAATGAGACATTTTAGGTAAAACAATTTCTGAAATGCTGGACACAAATGCTGAAATCTAAGGTCATCAATCATGAAAAAGTTGTTTACTGAAGTGATATGATTAATAATTTTACTCACAGTATTATTTCCCTTCAATTAATTTGACAAACACCAAATGACAGTTTGGATTTAGGCACACCAAATTATCAATGGAATCCACAATTAATGAAGTACGAAAAGGGTTTGATTAGCTAATAATTGTCTTGAATCTAGACCCCTCCACCGATAACATTTTGCCACTGGAGAGAATGCTCAAGGTCCTTGAATATATTTGGAATCAGTGATTTTTAAAGCAGTAACAACAATTAAATAAAACTGAGGTAAAAACAGGTATTTTAATAGCCTTCCATGTTTTTATTGATCCTTAAAATATAATAAATACATTTGTTCACTTTCTAGCATTCAAAATAGTAGATATCTCAAAATAGTAGATATCTCTAAATCCCAGAAACACACCTCTACAAATTACCAGTGGATCAAGACGATTTGCTAGTGCCCAGTCGTTTCTAGTTCATAAAAATATATGTTTTGCTGTATAAAGGACACGTGTGTTTTCATATTAAATAACGGTTAAATAGGAAATGTATTATTTTTCATGTTTTTGTCATTTGAAAGTGTTTTTTTTTACAATTCAATAATGACTCAACAGATTCACACAGTCAGTGATGTTGAGACAGACAGGGACAGAAACGTTTGAAGTTATGTAAGTATTGACACGTCAGAGAAAGGATGAGGTTCTATGGATGACTGCTAAACAAATACCCTGGAAAACAACACCACACACACACACACACACACACACACACACACACCACACCACACCACACCACACCACACCACACCACACACACATAATTAGTTGTGTAACATAGATGTGACAGAATAATCAGAATGAGTTGTGTAACATGGATAATTAAGATGTCTTATCTGCATAATATTCTTATGTGATATACTTATTAGAATGTAACCCTTCAGACTCTGGTGTTGACAGTTGTACTTTCTCCCTCAGCTGGGGCTCAGTCACCTGGGGACCAGAGAGGGGAGAGGTCAGGCTTGTCTTTCACATGTCTCTGTTGCTATGCAGAATATCAGAAAGAGAAGAGGACAGGAGGGAACATTCTCTTCATATGTGAATGTGTCTTTACCTATTCTAAACCATGTGAATGTGTCTTTACCTATTCTAAACCATGTGAATGTGTCCTTACCTATTCTAAACCATGTGAATGTGTCCTTACCTATTCTAAACCATGTGAAGGGATGGCGTGATTAAAGGGGAACCAATTACTTGTCTCTACAATGTCTGTGGCCTTAGGGGAGATAATGTCTGAGAAAAGATGTGTGTGGTAGTGTCTGGAACCAGTGTATGTCATCTCTGATGTTGCACCTTTCCTGGGGTAGTATATGACCTAGAGGCTCACTCCCCTCAGTCAGCTTGTCCAGGTGTGTGGTCAAGAAGGGGTTTTACTCGAGATGGGAGTATCTGGAGTTGACAATTGATCTATGCCATAGAATGAGTTGGTGTTTCTGTGCTATGAAGTACCAGGAACGAGATCGGAGCCACGTCTTAGAGGCCAAACTGAACAATAAGAACAGTCTTCATAGCAAATGCTATCTGGCTGCTGGATACTCCTTTCTCATATATCAAGTCTCACCTTGTGAGCCATTCCACACATCTGTTGATTGTCATGTAGACTGAGGGGTAGATCTTTGCTATAAAATATTTTTGTAGCCTTTGTGTCGGGTCTCTCAACGAATCATCCGAGGGTGGTTCAGCGACCAGCCATCGCTATTACAGAGCTCTCACTAATAAAGATTCAGTTCAAGTATAACTATCACTTGTGTGATAAGCTTGTCTCTCCTCATTTGATAATACATAAATTAACCACTACACACACAAATGTAAACACACATGGGGTGGTGGGCTACGGACCACTGCTAACCAAATACACCTCACCTTACCCTCCCCATGTTTGGCTAATAGAAGGTTGTGTTCATAAGGCACCAAACGGAAGAAAACAGATTAAAACAAGGAGTGAGGGACTATCTGATCTTTTCCAATAACAAACCCACATTTTTGTTTTCCGTTGAAAAAGTTGCTAAATTGTTTCTGCTGTGTGCCCTAATGAACATGACCCAGGTTTGCATGTTTGCCAGACAGAGAGAGAGAAAAGAGAGTAAGAAGAATCCATCACGCACACTGAGACGGAGGAGAGGAGCGAGGGATTCAGCGGAGGACAAGATAGCCCCGTCAATACAGGTATGTTAATCTTATGTTTGGATATACTGTTTTATTGTTCAAAACCTTGGTGAATACTATAATAAAGAATGATGATAATATATCAGTAAAGAAATGGGTTACTATCACATTAATGAAAGGTTATTGTTGTGGTGGTATGTGTGGTAATGTCTAATGCTGAAAAGGACAAGAATAGTACATCCACATCCTATACATGGCAGGTGTTGGATGTCCAGAAATAGATCATATTAACTGATCATTTGAAGGGGGAATTGTTTTACGTTATTAATTCATATTGACTGATGAATATGTTGCTACATCCCAGATCCATGGAGTGGAGTAGGAGAGCTGTCCTTGTCTCTGGTGAGAACTAAATCCCTACAAGGGTTCGGGTCAATTCTATTTCAGTTCCTGTCAAAACAAACAGTAAATCACATTCCAATTAACCTCTGAGAGATTCTTATGACATTGCCAGGAATAAGTGTTGCATTTCCAAAAAGACAAGTCCTGTAGCTTTCAAATGAACCAATCAGAATTGAAAAGATCATTCAAATTTCAGTGTACTTCCTGAATTGACTGAAATGGAAATTGAGTTGACCCCAACCCTTCCATCTAAAAGTCAGAGATCTTTAATGATCAGCATTACCCTATAGCATGTTACACAATTTGTCATATAATGTTAAAGTGTATTCACAATATTATTCTCTATGACAAATTCATAATATTATTCATTCATAATATTGTTGTTTTACAGGGATCTTCCTACTCTTTTGGAGGGTCACCATGCAGATAGGTAAATGCATTTTTAATAAAGCAGACAGACAGACAAACAGACAAAAACAAACAAACCAAATCAACTAATCAATGAATTAAGTATCAGTATTGGCCACTGACAGAACCTAGGCCTAATAATTCATTTTGTTCAGTTAATGTCCCAATTAACGGTTACTAATTACATTTGATAATGTTGGTGCAGGTGTGTGTGCAGGGGGTATTTCTATATATTTGAGGTGTATTCACTAGGAACCAAAAGGAATAAAATGGCCGACACAGGGAGGGACTAATCTGAACTAACCAGTAAAATGTTGTCAGTTGAAAAATATATGGTTATGATATGCACTAATGTATAAACCTGTGCATTATATCTGTCTCTGTCACTCAAACAGACAACGTGGCTTTGAAAGGAGTGGCCAGCCAGTCATCACTGAATGGGTATGGCAATGCTCACAATGCCATTGATGGGAACAGAGAATCATACTATCACCTAGGATCCTGCACCCACACTGCACAGGAGACCAACCCCTGGTGGAGAGTGGACCTGCTGGATGTGTACAGAGTGACAGCTGTCACCATCACCAACAGAGGAGATGTTAGTGCTGAGAGACTTGATGGTGCTGAGATCCGCATCGGTAACTCACTGGAGAACAACGACATCAACAACCCCAGGTGAGTAGTGAAATAGAATAAATAACATTGTACTGTGATTCTGTACTGTAATACAATAATCATGTATCTCGCTCTCTTCGCCACCCCCTTCTCACTCTCCATCTTTCTCCCCACCCCCTCACTCTCTCTCCATCTCTCTCTCCCCCAACCCCCTCTCTCCCCACCCCCCATCACTCTCTCTCACCCCCACTCTGTCCCCCACTCCCCTATATCTCTCTCCTCCCAAACACCTTCTATCTGTCCCACCACCCCCTTTCTTTGTCCCCCCACCCAACCTCTGTAAAATAACAATGTCCTTCGCTTTCTCCACCATCCCCTTCTCTCTCTCCCGCCACCCTCTCTTTCTTTCAGATGTGTTGTCATCTCCCACATCCCAGCAGGAAAGACCTACACCTTCCAGTGTAATGAGATGGAGGGTCGCTATGTTGTTGTGGTCATCCCTGGACAGAAAAAGATTCTTACTCTTTGTGAGGTGGAAGTATTTGCCACGGTCAAAACTCCAGAGTCTTCCACAGAAGGTACTTCTTTCCTGGTACATTTATTTATTCTGTCAGAGAAGGTACGTCGAATAATAACTTTAATGAACATACTTATTTTCGTATCGGACTTCGGTTTAGTGGAGATTATACTTTTTTTCCCACAATTCATGTTTTGTTATATTGAATGTTATTTTGTGACTATGTGGGAGACATTTTCACAATGCAAATTAGTACAAATCAGTGTAATTTACACATTGCTCAGCTTACTAAACTTTAGTAAAACAATCAAGTTTTTGTACAGCGCATTGTTAAAGAAATATGTTAAATAAAATCATACTGTCAAGACATTCAGTTTTGTGGTATTTACGGTATTTTGCACAGATTTGAACTATTCTGCACCATAAAAATATCAGCAAATGTATTTCAGCCCCCAAGTCAAAGAGAACGGTGGTGAGGATGAAGATCCAATCAGATGCTGATCTGACAAACCAGGCAGTCGGTGACCAGCTACTACAGCAGGTAAGGGGGAGGAAGGGAAAGGGGGGGAGGGAAAGGGGGAGGAAGAGGGACAGACGGACAGTCGGAGTGAGAGAGAAAATAATCTAACAATTTAACCGAAAAGCTTGTGCTTTAATCTAGCTGAATGTAGAGCTTGTGAAGCAGGGGGTGTCTGACTTTCAACTGCGCTGGAGGACTCAGCCAGATGGACAGATTTTCCACCGTGAGGAAGAAGCGAAGGAGGGTGGACCCACACAGACAGGTAACAACAAAGTGCATATTACAGACTGTTGTCCTTATTGCAACAGACAGGCAATAAAGACATTGTGTTTTTATCAGAGTTGGGGTCTATTCCATTTCAGGAAAAAAACTTTTATTTATTCCAGTTTCAATATACCTTAACGAGTTTCAATTATGAAAATGTAAAAGTGGAATTTTAGTTTACTTCCTGAATTGACTGAATTGAAATGTAATCAACCCTAACTCTGGGTCTTATTATATTATTGCCAAGTTGTTATTGTAAGAAGAGAACGTGTTAGCGAGTCATAACTAAATTAGTACATGAAAGAGTTTCTGTATGTCATTTCTCTTCCAGGTGTCTGTGGAACTGAAGGGGGCTAGCCTGGTGAGAGACTCCAAGGAGACACAATAGTTTAAGATTGGACTGTATTGAGGACAATCAATCTACGTAAAACTTTAATTAAACCCAGTCTCATATAGCTATGCAACAACACATTTCAGCAACTAAACGCCTGTTTCAAATAAACTCAGGGTCTAAATCAAATCGAAATATTATTTGTCACATACACATGGTTAGCAGATGTTAATGCGAGTGTAGCGAAAGTGCAATACATGGTATAAAATATAGTATATACATGTGATATTTCTTTATTTTACTCGGCAAGTCAGTTAAGAACAAATTCTCATGTTCAATGACGGCCTAGGAACAGTGGGTTAACTGCCTTATTCAGGGTCAGAACGACAGATTTTTACCTTGTAAGCTCGGGGATTCGATCTTGCAACCTTTCGGTTACTTGTCCAACGATCTAACCGCTAGGCTACCTGCCGCAGAATATGAATAATGTAAGATATGTAAACATTATTAAAGTGGCATTATTTAGAATGCATTGTATAAAGTGACTAGTGATAAATGAATTGTTTACCAGGTTACCGTGAATTGTTTACCAGGTTTAATGTTTGATTTGTTACATTAAATCATTCAGTAATGACTCTAAAAAATGGTCAATCTTCTGTTTTTATTGCCAGTAAGAAACTGCTAGCCATTGGCTGCTAACAGTTGAGAACTGCTATGTATAAACTGGCAAGCCCAAAAACACTCAACAACTTCGGGAGTACAAACCCCAAGAAATGGGCAAGAACTCACGAACACATGTACTCGCTGTTTGTTTGTTACCTATGCATAGTCACTTTGGGCTTGCCAGTTTATACCTAGCAGCCCCACCTACAGTACATATACAGATTACCCCTACTAGCCTGTACTCCTGCACACTGACTCGGTACCGGTGTCCCCTGTATATAGCCTCATTACTGTTATTCTTATTGTGTTACTTTTTATTATTACTTTTTATTTTAGTCTACTTGGTAAATATTTTCTTCTTCTTGAACTGCACTGTTGGTTAAGGGCTTGTAAGTCAGCATTTCACGGTAAAGTCTTCACTTGTTGTATTCGGCATGTGGGAAATAAAGTTTGATTTCATTATTCTGTTAAGGATTTTATTTTATGGGGGCATTCTAAGACAAAAGACATGCAACACAGTGTGTAAATGATAAAACATTAGTGCAAATAAAAAGGTTGAATGCTGGAATTAAACAACTAACTATGTTAATTAGTCAAATCTGCGTGCATTAAAGAAATAGATGCCTGGCTCAAATAGAAGCCTGTATCTAATATGCAACTGTTCTGTTCAGTGATTTAAGCACATGAACCCTGGGGCTTTTAATTAAAATTTTACTGTATTTAAAGCGGTATACGGTATTTTATTATATACCGGTATTGATGCAGGGACCGGTTTGGGTGTTTACTTTACCTTCTATGCCGGTATTTGAATGTTTGGTTTGTTAAATGTGATACGCCATGTATAATATACATTTTTATAGTTTTCTTCGCTACTAGTCATCTCTCTCCGGCACTTTCTCTTTGTGCCACTTTCCACACAGACCTAGCCACACTCCCTGTCACTCAAGGAGCACATTTGATGTTCCTCAACCACGAGAAACTTGTGTTCAGTCTGCATGGTCAATGCAGCACATGCAACAATGCTGTTTTCACTTTGCTTCTTAATATAAATCCACTAGCGTTCTATAATGACACTATTAGTTTGTGTTTCTTACATCTAGTTTCTCTTTTCTTAGCAAGTTGCCCTACATCTTGTTAGCCGCTAATGATAATAGCTAGCTAGCTAATAAATGTACTGAGTCAGAGCAAACGTAGCTAGCTAATACAGCCTGATAACACCAGTGATGGTGTAGACCTAAATCAGCATGTTGTTTGTGCAACAGTATCTTCTAAATCAAAGAGGAATATGCAAAGCAAGAATATGTTAGCTATATCAAGTAGCCAAGAAAAAAAACATGCAATGTAGCCAAAGTTTATAGGGTCCCCTAGGAAACACTTATCAACACTTTAGTTCCTACCCTGTCACAACAACTCCTCCCTGGCATTTTAGTTCGGACCATTTACTCAGTACTTTGTTGAAGCACCTTTGGCAGCAATTACAGAATCAAGTCTTCTTGGGTATAACGCTACAAGCTTGGCACACCTGTATTTGGGGAGTTTCTCCCATTCTTCTCCGCAGCTCCTCTCAAGCTTTGTCAGGTTAAATGGGGAGCGTCGCTGCACAGCTATTTTCAGGTCTCTCCAGAGATGTTCGATCGGGTTCAAGTCAGAGCTCTGGCTGGGCCACTCAAGGACATTCAGAGACTTGTCCTGAAGCCACTCGTGCGTTGTCTTGGCTGTGTGCTTAGTGTCTGTTACGAATCCCTTTTGGCCCGACAGTCTAGGGGAGATGGTAACGAGACCCGTAACATAACTCATGCAAATTATAATAGTGAAAAAGTAAAAGTGAGAACGAAATAACCACGGACAACTAAATTACCGTCAAACACATGGTTTATTAGAAGACACACGGTAATGGAGGGGGGCAGGAAAAGGGGCTGAGCTGGACCCAAGGAAAGAAACAATAAGCATCCAAAACACACCTGAGCTAGACTAGCCTATTTCAACAACAGCTAAACTAACTAACCAAAAATACAGTGGGTGGTCCGCCCAGTTCTAACTAGTGTTTTTAACTAAGTTTACCTACGGGTAGTGTATGCCCATGGGCGACTTGTCTTGGTTCCCCCTTTTCCCACCAGCAAACAAACACCATAACTAAAAACAATACTCACAGGTGAGGACAAAGTGATATGGAGGTGCTCAAACAAAAGATAGCTCAATACATAAAGAGCGATAGAGAGACATAGTAGGAGAGGGTGAAACAGAGCGATCTACAGACACAGGGCATTTACAGAGAGATTGAGCTCTAGAGCAGACAACTGACAGGGTTTTTAAACCAAAGGAAAGGAACCCTGATTGGGTAGGAAACAGGAGGAGGTGTGTCTTCTGATTGATGATTGGTGACTGATTGGGGAGTGATGATTTTTACCTGTGAGGGGAGAAGGAGAGAAAAGAACACACACACACACAGGATACCTGTATCCGTAACAGTGTCGTTGTCCTGTTGGAAGGTGAACCTTCACCCCAGTCTGAGGTCCTGAGTGCTCTGGAGCAGGTTTTCATTAAGGATCTCTCTGTACTTTTCTCCGTTCATCTTTCCCTCGATCCTGACTAGTCTCCCAGTCCCTGCTGCTGATAAACATCCCCACAGCATGAGGCTGCCAAAGCCATTCTACACTGTAGGTATGGTGCGAGGTTTCCTCCAGATGTGATGCTTGGTATTCAGGCCAAAGAGTTCAATCTTGGTTTCATCAGACCAGTGAATATTGTTTCTCAGGGTCTGAGAGTCTTAAGGTGCCTCTTGGCAAACTCCAAGCATATGCCTTTAACTGAGGAGTGGCTTCCGTCTGGTCACTCTGCCATAAAGGTCTGATTGGTGGAGTGCTGCAGAGACGGTTATCCTTCTGGAAGGTTCTCCCATCTCCACAGAGGAACTCTGGAGCTCTGTCAGAGTGACTATTGGGTTCTTGGTCACCTCCCTGACAAAGGCCATTCTCTGCAGATAGCTCAGTTTGGCTGGGTGTCCAGCTCTAGAAAGAGTCTTGGTGGTTCCAAACTTCTTCTATTCAAGAATGATGGAGGCCACTGTGTTCTTAGGGACCTTCAATGCTACATATATTTTTGGGTACCTTTCTCCAGATCTGTGCCTCGACACAATCTTGTCTCGGAGCTCTACGGACAATTCCTTCGACCTCATGGCTTGGTTTTGCTCTGACTTGCACTGTCAACTGTGATATAGACAGGTGTGTGCCTTTCTAAAAAGTCCAATCAATTAAATTTACCACAGGTGGACTCCAATAAAGTTGTAGAAACATCTCAAGGATGATCAATGAAAACAGGATGCACCTTAGCTCAATTTCGAGACTTATAGCAAAAGGTCTGAATACTTATGTAAATAAGGTATTTCTGTCAAAAATTTCTGAAAGCCTGTTTTCACTTTGACATTATGGGGTATTACAGTATGTGTAGATTGAGCAATTTTATTTAATCCATTTTAGGATGAGGCTGTAACGTAACAAAATATGGAAAAAGTCAAGGGGTTTGAATATTTTCCGAATGCACTGTGACTAACCATGGGAAATACTGGTAACTGGGTTATTCACCATCACTTAAACCATCCACTTTATATGCATAGTTCTGCGCCCATATTTACAAGGTATCCAAGACTATGAGTGCTGATCTAGGGTCACTTTTGCTTTTCAGATCATGAAAAATAAGACAAACGGGGACCATATCATGAGTCTCAAAGTAGGAATTATATTGGATGCCATTAAAAAAAAACATTTGAACAGTGATCTTTCACACAATGTTTTATATTTTACATTTAGTCTAAATTCTGCATTTGAACAGATTTAGAAATCTGGACAAAATGAAGACATCCCTTTTTTAATACTAGAGAATTTCTGATCCTCAATTTCATTGTTATGTTCTTCTTCATAAGAAAGTTTAATAAGAATATTTGAATAATAGATGAATTGATTGTAATTCTTCAAAGTAAGATGTATTTTGTGTAAAAGCTCTGTTATTAAATAAACTACTGTTGACTTATTTCACCTCAGCGAGGGGTTAAGGTTGTATGAATGACTGATAATCAAATACACCCAGGAAGCAACACACACACACACACACACCCAGGAAGCAACACACACACACACACACACCCAGGAAGCAACACACACACAGGGTGGTGGGCTACGGACCATTGCTAAACAAATACACCTCACCTTACCTTCCCCGTGTTTGGCTAATAGAGGGTTGTCTTCAACCCTGTGCTTTGGCAAAGTGGGTGGGGTTATATCCTTCCTGTTTGGCCCAGTCCGGGGGTGTCATCGGATGGGGCCTCAGTGTCTCCTGAACCCTCCTGTCTCAGCCTCCAGTATTTATGCTGCAGTAGTTTATGTGTCAGGGGGTTAGGGATAGTTTGTTATATCTGGAGTACTTCTCCTGTCCGGTGTCCTGTGTGAATTTAAGTATGCTCTCTCTAATTCTCTCTTTCTCTCCCCTTCTTTCTCTCTCTCAGAGGACCTGAGCCCTAGGACCATGCCTCAGGACTCCCTGACATGATGACTCCTTGCTGTCCCCAGTCCACCTGGCCGTGCTGCTGCTCCAGTTTCAACTGTTCTGCCTGTGATTATTATTATTTGACCATGCTGGTCATTTATGAACATTTGAACATCTTGGCCATGTTCTGTTATAATCTCCACCCGACACAGCCAGAAGAGGACTGGCCACCCCACATAGCCTGGTTCCTCTCTAGGTTTCTTCCTAGGTTTTGGCCTTTCTAGGGAGTTTTTCCTAGCCACCGTGCTTCTACACCTGCATTGCTTGCTGTTTGGGTATTTAGGCTAGGTTTCTGTACAGCACTTTGAGATATCAGCTGATGTGCGAAGGGCTATATAAAAACATTTGATTTGATTTGATTCACTAGGCACCAAATGGACAAAAACAGATTGAAACGGGGAGTGAGGGACTACCTGATCTTATCCAATAACAAACACTCTTTTTGTTTCCCATTGAAAAAGGTTGCTATTTTTCCTGTTGCATGCCCTAATGAACATGACCCAGGTTTGCATGTTGTCCAGACAGAGAGAATAATAAGAAAGTGAGAAGAAGATCCATCAACATGAGGAAGACTTTTGGCCTACATGTTTTTTAAACATATACAATGAAGTATTTCCTTTCCAGCAGATGCACACATTTTCCAACAGGGTCATTTTTGAATAAAGGTGGCAATTGGCCATTGGCATTTGGATTTGTTGTAAACCTTTTGTCTCCCCATTCTAAATCAACTAATATCATAGCTTAAAGACATGAAATATGTTTTACCATTATGATAACATTCTGCCACCAGTAGCCGTAGTAACACAAATGATGGTAACACCAATGAGAAATTGTAGGTAAAAGGAGGATTTTCTGAAATGCTGGACAGTAGCCATAGTAACACAAATGATGGTAACACCAATGAGAAATTGTAGGTAAAAAGAGGATTTTCTGAAATGCTGGACAGTAGCCGTAGTAACACAAATGATGGTAACACCAATGAGACATTTTAGGTAAAACAATTTCTGAAATGCTGGACACAAATGCTGAAATCTAAGGTCATCAATCATGAAAAAGTTGTTTACTGAAGTGATATGATTAATAATTTTACTCACAGTATTATTTCCCTTCAATTAATTTGACAAACACCAAATGACAGTTTGGATTTAGGCACACCAAATTATCAATGGAATCCACAATTAATGAAGTACGAAAAGGGTTTGATTAGCTAATAATTGTCTTGAATCTAGACCCCTCCACCGATAACATTTTGCCACTGGAGAGAATGCTCAAGGTCCTTGAATATATTTGGAATCAGTGATTTTTAAAGCAGTAACAACAATTAAATAAAACTGAGGTAAAAACAGGTATTTTAATAGCCTTCCACGTTTTTATTGATCCTTACAATATAATAAATACTTTTGTTCACTTTCTAGCATTCAAAATAGTAGATATCTCAAAATAGTAGATATCTCTAAATCCCAGAAACACACCTCTACAAATTACCAGTGGATCAACACGTTTTGCTAGTGCCCAGTCGTTTCTAGTTCATAAAAATATATGTTTTGCTGTATAAAGAACACGTGTGTTTTCATATTAAATAACGGTTAAATGGGAAATATATTATTTTTCATGTTTTTGTCATTTGAAAGTGTTTTTTTTTACAAGTCGAGGGACAGCATTTACTGCCACAATTCAATAATGACTCAACAGATTCACACAGTCAGTGATGATGAGACAGACAGGGACAGAAAAGTTTGAAGTTATGTAACTATTGACACGTCAGGGAAAGGATGAGGTTCTATGGATGACTGCTAAACAAATACCCTGGAAAACAACACCACACACACACACACACACACACCACACCACACACACATAATTAGTTGTGTAACATAGATGGGACAGAAGAATCAGAATTAGTTGTGTAACATAGATAATTAAGATGTCTTATCTGCATAATATTCTTATGTGATATACTTATTAGAATGTAACCCTTCAGACTCTGGTGTTGACAGTTGTACTTTCTCCCTCAGCTGGGGCTCAGTCACCTGGGGACCAGAGAGGGGAGAGGTCAGGCTTGTCTTTCACATGTCTCTGTTGCTATGCAGAATATCAGAAAGAGAAGAGGACAGGAGGGAACATTCTCTTCATATGTGAATGTGTCTTTACCTATTCTAAACCATGTGAATGTGTCTTTACCTATTCTAAACCATGTGAATGTGTCTTTACCTATTCTAAACCATGTGAAGGGATGGCATGATTAATGGGGAACCAATTACTTGTCTCTACAATGTCTGTGGCCTTAGGGGAGATAATGTCTGAGAAAAGATGTGTGTGGTAGTGTCTGGAACCAGTGTATGTCATCTCTGATGTTGCACCTTTCCTGGGGTAGTATATGACCTAGAGGCTCACTCCCCTCAGTCAGCTTGTCCAGGTGTGTGGTCAAGAAGGGGTTTTACTCGAGATGGGAGTATCTGGAGTTGACAATCGATCTATGCCATAGAATGAGTTGGTGTTTCTGTGCTATGAAGTACCAGGAACGAGATCGGAGCCAAGTCTTAGAGGCCAAACTGAACATTAAGAACAGTCTTCATAGCAAATGCTATCTGGCTGCGGGATACTCCTTTCTCATATATCAAGTCTCACCTTGTGAGCCATTCCACACATCTGTTGATTGTCATGTAGACTGAGGGGTAGATCTTTGCTATAAAATATTTTTGTAGCCTTTGTGTCGGGTCTCTCAATGAATCATCCGAGGGTGGTTCGGCGACCAGCCATCGCTATTACAGAGCTCTCACTAATAAAGATTCAGTTGAAGTATAACTATCACTTGTGTGATAAGCTTGTCTCTCCTCAATTGATAATACATAAATTAACCACCACACACACAAATGTAAACACACATGGGGTGGTGGGCTATGGACCACTGCTAACCAAATACACCTCACCTTACCCTCCCCATGTTTGGATAATAGAAGGTTGTGTTCATAAGGCACCAAACGGAAGAAAACAGATTACAACAAGGAGTGAGGGACTATCTGATCTTATCCAATAACAAACCCACATTTTTGTTTTCCGTTGAAAAAGTTGCTAAATTGTTTCTGCTGTGTGCCCTAATGAACATGACCCAGGTTTGCATGTTTGCCAGACAGAGAGAGAGAGAGAAAAGAGAGTAAGAAGAATCCATCACGCACACTGAGACGGAGGAGAGGAGCGAGGGATTCAGCGGAGGACAAGATAGCCCTGTCAATACAGGTATGTTAATCTTATGTTTGGATATACTGTTTTATTGTTCAAAACCTTGGCGAATACTATAATAAAGAATTATGATAATATATCAGTAAATAAATATATTATTATCACATCAATAAAAGGTTATTGTTGTGGTGGTATGTGTGGTAATGTCTAATGCTGAAAAGGACAAAAATAGTACATCCACATCCTATACATGGCAGGTGTTGGATGTCCAGAAATAGATCATATTAACTGATCATTTGAAGGGGGAATTGTTTTATGTTATTAATTCATATTGACTGATGAATATGTTGCTACATCCCAGATCCATGGAGTGGAGTAGGAGAGCTGTCCCTGTCTCTGGTGAGAACTAAATCCCTACAAGGGTTCGGGTCAATTCTATTATAGTTCCTGTCAAAACAGACACTAAATCACATTCCAATTAACCTCTGAGAGATTCTTATGACATTGCCAGGAATAAGAATGAGTTGCATTTCCAAAAAGACAAGTCCTGTAGCTTTCAAATGAACCAATCAGAATTGAAAAGATCATTCAAATTTCAGTGCACTTCCTGAATTGACTGAAATTGAAATTGAGTTGACCCCAACCCTTTCATCTAAAAGTCAGAGATCTTTAATGATCAGCATTACCCTATAGCATGTTACACAATTTGTCATATAATGTTAAAGTGTATTCACAATATTATTCTCTATGACAAATTCATAATATTATTCATTCATAATATTGTTGTTTTACAGGGATCTTCCTACTCTTTTGGAGGGTCACCATGCAGATAGGTAAATGCATTTTTAATAAAGCAGACAGACAGACAAACAGACAAAAACAAACAAACCAAATCAACTAATCAATGAATTAAGTATCAGTATTGGCCACTGACAGAACCTAGGCCTAATAAAACATTTAGTTCAGTTAATGTCACAATTAACGGTTACTAATTACATTTGATAATGTTGGTGCAGGCAGGTGTGTGTGCAGGGGATATTTCTATATATTTGAGGTGTTTTCACTAGGAACCAAACGGAACAAAATGGCCGACACAGGGAGGGACTAATCTGAACTAACCTGTAAAATGTTGTCAGTTGAAAAATACATGGTTATGATATGCACTAATGAATAAACCTGTGTATAATATCTGTCTTTGTCACTCAAACAGACAATGTGGCATTGAGACGAGTGGCTGCTCAGTCTTCCCTTTTTTCTTGGGAAAATAGTCCAATTAAAGTCATCGATGGAAACCGCAACTCTAACTATAACTATGGTGGATCCTGCAGCAGCACTGCATTTAACACCAACCCCTGGTGGAGAGTGGACCTGCTGGATCTGTACAGAGTGACAGCTGTCACCATCACCAACAGAGGAGACTGCTGTCCTGAGAGACTTGATGGTGCTGAGATCCGCATCGGTAACTCACTGGAGAACAACGGCATCAACAACCCCAGGTGACACATACTGTAGACATGTGTACATATTTATTTATTCTCTTGTAGGTGTTCAGATATGGTCTTCATTCTTCTGGAGCTGTTCTGTGTCTGTATTACACCGGCATCAACAACTCCAGGTGACAAATGGACATCAGTACATTTTTATGTCCAGTCTTGAAGGAGATTGGATACATTGGTCTTGATCCATGCTTCTGTAGCTATTCAGTGGCTATTTATTTAACAGAATGACTCTATTCTCTATGGTACATTGTAGAGAGTCCTCATTCCCCCTATCTCTTTCTCTCTCCCTCTTCCTCCCTCCCTCTCTCCCCCCCTCTCCCTTTCAGGTGTGTTGTCATCCACCACATCCCAGCAGGAGAGACCTATACCTTCCAGTGTAATGAGATGGAGGGTCAGTATGTTGTTGTGGTCCTCCCTGGACAGAACAAGATTCTCACTCTGTGTGAGGTGGAAGTATTTGCCACAGTCAAACCTCCAGGTACTTCTTTACCAGTACATGTATTTATTCCGTCAGTGATGGTATGCCGAATAATAACTTTAATGACCAGAATTGATTTCCTGTCGAACACATTTAGTGGAGATGATAATTATTTTCCAATGCATGTTTTTTGTATTGAATGTTTTTTTTGGTGGGAGACAATGCCAATTAGTAGAAATCTGTGTAAAATAAACCGCAAAACTCATAATCTGGCAGTGTGACATTTTCTTTTCTTCAACAATGTGCGTTATAAAAATAACTCTGTTTATGCTTCACTCAGCTTACTAAACTTTAGTAAAACAATCACCTTTTTGTACAGCACATTGTTAAAGAAATATGTTAAATAAAATCATACTGTCAAGACATTCAGTTTTGTGGTATTTACGGTATTTTGCACAGATTTGAACTATTCTGCACCATAAAAAATATCAGCAAATGTATTTCAGCCCCCAAGTCAAAGAGAACGGTGGTGAGGATGAAGATCCAATCAGATGCTGATCTGACGGACCAGGCAGTCGGTGACCAGCTACTACAGCAGGTGAGCGAGAGGGAAAGGGGGAGGGAGAGACAGACAGAGAGAGTGAGTGAGAAAATAATCTAACAATTTAACCTAAAAGCTTGTGCTTTAATCTAGCTGAATGTAGAGCTCGTGAAGCAGGGGGTGTCTGACTTTCAACTGCGCTGGAGGACTCAGCCAGATGGACAGATTTTCCACCGTGAGGAAGAAGAGAAGGAGGGTGGACCCACACAGACAGGTAACAACAAAGTGCATATTACAGACTGTTTTCCTTATTGCAACAGACAGGCAATGAAGACATTGTGCTTTCATCAGAGTTGGGTTCTATACCATTTCAGGGAAAAAACGTATTTTATTTATTCTAATTTCAATATACTTTAATGAGTTTCAATTATGAAAATGTAAAAGTGGAATTTCAGTTTACTTCCTGAATTGACTGAATTGAAATGTAATCAACCCTAACTCTGGGTCTTATTATATTATTGCCAAGTTGTTATTGTAAGAAGAGAACGTGTTAGCGAGTCATAACTAAATTAGTACATGAAAGAGTTTCTGTATGTCATTTCTCTTCCAGGTGTCTCTGGAACTGAAGGGTGCTAGCCTGGTGAGAGACTCCAATGAGAAACAATAGTTTTAAGATTGTCATCAATACAGTCCAATCAACCGACCGTAAAACTTCAATGAAACGACGAGTCTCAAATAGCCGCCTGTCCCTTTTAATATCCAGGCAACGGCACACATTTCAGCAAATAAATTCCTGTTTCAAATTAAATGAATTAAATTAACTAAAGTAATTGTTTACGATGTTACCATGAATTACCATGAATTGTTTCCAAATTGTTTAATTCAGTAATGACTGAAAAAAATGATGCCAAAAATACATTTTTTATCGACAGTAATCAACTTCTAGCCATGGGCTGATAACAGCTGAGAACTGCTATCTAACTGGCAAGCACAAAAGCAGTCAACATCTTTGAGGGTACAGACCCCCAGAAAGCATCTGATTGCCCTCTAGTGGTGAACGTAGGAATAGCCTTAAATGCACAGTCAAATAGGAGAATAACTTTCTGTCAAGGATTATTTTTTATTTTTATTATAAAAGCCTACCAAGATAAACCAAGTGTGATACAGTGTGTAAATGGTAACACATTAGTGAAAGAAATTAATAAAAATGCTGGTAGTGAATTCTGGAATTAAACAATGAACTATGCAAATGAGTAAAAGCTGTGTGCGTTAAGAAACTAGACGCCTGGCTGAAATAGAAGCCTGTATCTGTTGTGTTCAGTGATTGAAGCAAATAAACTCTGGGGTGATTCATTGAAGTTTTACGGTATTTGAATGTATGTAGAAACAACATTATTCCTTTCAACATGTAAAAGTTAATATGCAGTTTGGTTCATTTTTATTTCAAATAATGAACATGGTTTAGTCAAGTATATTACTTCAAGCCTCAATTCTTTTGACGAACCAAAGCAGCACCAATGAGTTAGCCAGCCAACTTTGAAAAACAACCAAAGTAAAGATTGATTTTCAGGTATATTAAAAAAGCTAAACGTCAATATATGTTTTGCGTTGTTGAGTCAATTAGGCCATGTCCATTTCAAGCGTATCTTTTTTTTATTTTTTATAAAAAGTTATTTCTAAATATTTAGGGAAATTTGTGGCTAACTCATTGATCCTGCTTTGCACTATACCCAATCTGGTCTTTTCTCAATAGAATAAAAGCTTTAGGTGTTTTCATTTCATTGTGCAGTGACCATTCAAATGGGTGACAGAATCACCTGTTAAAACATTGAGACAGAGTTGGGAAATAATATAAGTTCATGTATGAACAGTTTATAGAATATAAATAAATGCAATAACCTGATAAATATCACAGTGTATCGTCTGCTCTTGGAATGTACCTGCTGTATTACAATGATATTCACTCATTCATTACTGTATTTCAACTGGTATTCACTCATTCATTACTGTATTTCAACTGATATTCACTCAGTCATTACTGTATTTCAACTGGTATTCACTCATTCATTACTGTATTTCAACTGGTATTCACTCATTCATTACTGTATTTCAACTGATATTCACTCATTCATTACTGTATTTCAACTGGTATTCACTCATTCATTACTGTATTTCAACTGGTATTCACTCATTCATTACTGTATTTCAACTGATATTCACTCATTCATTACTGTATTTCAACTGGTATTCACTCAGTCATTACTGTATTTCAACTGATATTCACTCATTCATTACTGTATTTCAACTGGTATTCACTCATTCATTACTGTATTTCAACTGGTATTCACTCATTCATTACTGTATTTCAACTGATATTCACTCATTCATTACTGTATTTCAACTGATATTCACTCATTCATTACTGTATTTCAACTGGTATTCACTCAGTCATTACTGTATTTCAACTGATATTCACTCATTCATTACTGTATTTCAACTGGTATTCACTCATTCATTACTGTATTTCAACTGGTATTCACTCATTCATTACTGTATTTCAACTGGTATTCACTCATTCATTACTGTATTTCAACTGATATTCACTCATTCATTACTGTATTTCAACTGGTATTCACTCAGTCATTACTGTATTTCAACTGATATTCACTCATTCATTACTGTATCTCGACTGATATTCACTCATTCATTACTGTATTTCAACTGATATTCACTCATTCATTACTGTATTTCAACTGATATTCTCTCATTCATTACTGTATTTCAACTGGTATTCACTCATTCATTACTGTATTTCAACGGATATGCACTCATTCATTACTGTATTTCAACTGATATTCACTCATTCATTACTGTATTTCAACGGATATTCACTCATTCATTACTGTATTTCAACTGATATTCACTCATTCATTACTGTATTTCAACTGATATGCACTCATTCATTACTGTATTTCAACTGATATTCACTCATTCATTACTGTATTTCAACTGATATTCACACATTCATTACTGTATTTCAACTGATATTCACACATTCATTACTATATTTCAACTGATATGCACACATTCATTACTGTATTTCAACTGATATTCACTCATTCATTACTGTATTTCAACTGATATTCACACATTCATTACTGTATTTCAACTGATATTCACTCATTCATTACTGTATTTCAACTGATATTCACTCATTCATTACTGTATTTCAACTGATATTCACACATTCATTACTGTATTTCAACTGATATTCACTCATTCATTACTGTATTTCAACTGATATGCACACATTCATTACTGTATTTCAACTGATATTCACTCATTCATTACTGTATTTCAACTGATATTCACTCATTCATTACTGTATTTCAACTGATATTCTCTCATTCATTACTGTATTTCAACTGATATTCACTCATTCATAAGGGCCAGGGTAGACCATAAGTAGGGCACAGAGTTTTCCCTGGTCAGATCATGTTGTCAGGGAAAACTCAGGGCCCTACATGCAAGGGATAATCAACGAGGGTAATCAACGTTCTCTGAACAATAATTAGCGACTTGGATGGTGTGTTCCACGACGCGCTAGTGGAGTAAGAGCTGTCTCTTCATTCGTTGTTATTTGAATATGCTGGTAACAGTTTTATAAAAGCAATAAGGCATGTATCAGGAATACAGTCACAGGTAAATGGGTTGACAATCCCGTGGGCCTAACAACACCATTTGCCTGTGACTGCAGTCATGATACAGCCTCTTGTGCCTTATTGCTTAATTAACATTCCTATTACATCACAATAACTATGATTTATAAGTTTCAATTTATGTGGAAGGAATGCGATGATGAGTATCTGCTCCTGCAGAGAGGTGGGTTGGGAATGTGAACTTGGCACATACTGCAGTGTTCTTTCTGTCACAGCATTTCCAGGAAAACTAAAATATACTGACACCGAATAATGAAAGTGTAACTAAGAAATCTCACCCCTAGCGTGGTAACCTGACTCAGTTAGCCAGCTAACTTTGACAAAACACCAGATATAACTATTGATTTTCAGGTTCATTAAGAAATCTAAACTTAGATCTGTGTTTAAGGTTGTTGAGTTAATTACACCATGCCCATTTCAAGCTTATCTTTCGAAAACATAAATTATTAATATAAACTATTTAGTCATATTAGCTGGCTAACCGACTGATCCTGTTTGGTTGTAAACCCCTCAGGTCTAAAATCTGTGTGCGTTTTATCCAACTCTAACTTTACACTCGAGGGAATTGACCTAAATGGACAGGGTCAAATTTTAACAGAATCAATGTATTATCAGAACAAAGATGAGGACACAACAGATCACCTGAATACAGACTTTACACTTTTGACTGTGCAGTATACATTTTACTGAACTTTTCATAGCATTTGTTGATAACGAAATCTGGATTTACTCTGGATACATTCAGTAACATAAGAATATTGCTGCATAATCTGGAGTAGGTGCAACATAAGATTAAAACAATGCAAGGGTTAGTGAGAGATATAACTGGTGTCTCCAAGTTGCCACACACCTCTCAAGTGTGCACAGTCCCTAAGTAATTTCAATAAACTTATATGACTCATGGAAAGAGCCTTCAACTGTTAGGTTCTCTCCTAGCTGTGCCGTTGAGGAAGTAAAGCAAGCACACTTGTATTTTTTTGTTTGGAACACAGACATCACACAAGCAACCCAGAAGCAGGTCCTTTTGGCTGAAATAGTTTGCTGAAATACTATTCACACACACACAAACACTTCATGTTTCTCAAGGATTTCTTTATTCAGACGAAGGGTACTTCTATGGGACCCCATATGGCTCCTAACTATGTTCATTTGTCTGTGGGTTACATGGAGAAACAGTCCATTTTCAATCCCTTCAAAAATGTAAATGTACTGTTTCCAAATAATAATGTTAGAAATTAGAACACTTTTTGTTCTATGGAGGGGTGATGCAAAACAGATCCAGGCATTCCATGCTTTTATTTTGTTCTGATCACCTGATATTTACTATGCAATCTGACACAAGTCAAATCAGTTTCCTTGATCTTCTGATTTTGTGTGAGGACAATGCTCTATACACTTATCTTTACAGGAAACCTACTGATCGTAACAGTGTGTTGAGGGCTGATAGTTGTCACACACTTCCCCTTGAAAAACAGTTTGCCCTACAGCCAATTGTCGAATCAAAAGAATTTGCAAAAGAACTGTCAGATTGCGACAGAAATATGCTGAGACGCAAAGAAAATTCAAGGAGAGGGGGTACAAAAATGGTCAGATTAATACTGACATTGAGAAAATTCTAAACAGAGACATGATCTCTTTCATGTACAGTCTCGCAAAAATAAGCATTCTAACTACCCCGCTATTCAATGTGTGCTCTGAACAAATTAAGGGAATTGTTCAAACATTGGCACATTCTAAGATCCGATGACAGTATCCGTAATGTGTTTTTGGACCCTCCATTGGTTGGAATCTCACAGGGCAGAAATCTCAGAGATCAGTTGGTAAACTCTGATTTACCACCTCAAAATATCCCTTCGCAACATCTATTTGCACCTCTACCAGATGGAAACTAAAAGTGTAATAGCTGCACTCAATACAATGGCACTTGCAAATGTAGATCCTTCAAACACCCCCTAACAGGAAAAAATATCCCAAAGAAAGGTGTTATCATGCGCTCCACTAAGGCAGTTATTTTATCTTATAACTTGTCCTTGCGGTAAACAAATTGGGTTAAACAAAGTGCGAAATAAAACTACAAATCTCCGAGCATCGTTAGGTGCAAAAACACGACTTACCCACTTTTCAATTTATTGTTAAAACGAGAGGCTGCCTGGATCTTTAATTTAAAGACCCTTGCTCCCTTCAGTCTCAACATTGGCTTCAGATCAAAGTCATTCTTGTGATTTTTCTATTCATTGTTAATGTTTGTAGGCCTATGTAGCCAAATTGTATCTATTATCGTATGCTATGCATTCATGTTTTTGTATGTTCTTATATCTGAGAATTAACCAATGATGTCAATCCACCCGGTCATGATTAGACACCTGTTTGCGTCCTTTGACACTTTATAAACTAGTGACCCGCAGTGTTTGTCATGATACCCTGATGACGACCGTTTGTCTGTTGAATAGTTGGTTATTAGGTTATTACATTATTGCACATGAGCTCCTAGAGTGTGCGGCTCTGCTTTTCTTTTTCAAAAACCCAGCAGCTTTCACGCTCAGTTTCCTGTGTGTATCAAGAATGGTCCACCACCCAAAGGACATCCATCCAACTTGACAACTGTGGGAAGCATTGGAATAAACATGGGCCAGCATCCCTGTGGAACGCTTTCGACACCTTGTAGAGTCCATGCCCCAACACATTGAGGCTGTTCTGAGGGCAAAAGGGGGTGCAACTCAATATTAGTATTGTGTTCCTAATGTTTGGTATACTCAGTGTATATTGCACAAATGAGAAGAGAGTTTCCTTCTCAATTCCTTGCATCCTCACCGCCTTCTCAAAACACATTGGAAAAGGTCAGAGGAGGCTTGGACTTCCTCCTCCAATATGGTTGAGGAGGCGAGGAGATCCAATTCAAGGAATTGAGAGTTACAGCATGGGTAAATACCTGAACAGGTTCTCATCTGCTTCTCCAGGTCATGGGGTAGTAGTGGTGGAGTGGAGGGGGGAGGGGTGTGGTGAGGTGTTCCGGAGGGGGTGGGTTGAAGTGCAACTGGTGTCAGCCTGCAGGAACCTGGCCCTTCATAAGGAGTTGCTAGGGCATAATGAGCAAAGTAAAGCCCCCCCAGCGAAACCCGGACGACGGGGGAACAGTTGTGCTCCGTCCTATGGCACTCCCAGCCACAGCCGGTTGTGGCACAGCCCAGGAATGAACCCGGGGCTGTAGTAACACCTCTAGCACTTAGACCGCTGCGCTACTCGGGAGGTCCCCCAACTTATTTTAATTTACAGTGAAATGTAACTTAAGTTAACAATGACAACTTCATCATCATCTAATCTGTCCAGGTCATCCAGTTTACCTTGTAAACTTGGCACAGACTGATGCATAGAGACCAACTACACAGGGGAAAACATCAACCTGAACCGGTTTGAATGTGGGTGGCTCAACTCAAATTTGACTATAAAAGGGACACATCATCCAGGGTCAGTCATTGCATTTCAAGAGCCAAGACAGGTAATAACTTAGCAACCTATGATTAGAAACCATTTCATGTATACAATACAAAGGTTGTACTTTCAGATGAACCGGATTTCAGATTAAAGTAATTGTTTCTCTGAAGTGTAAATATGATATGTTTCTTTCCAGACTCGGCCGTGATTCCCACAAAAATATAGAACCTTCTTCAAACAGACAAAGGTAAGAGTAATGTCTATTTTCCATGGAATATTTTATCTTGGTAGGGAATATCAAATGTACTCATTGAAGTTAGTCAACAACACACAGAATTATAAGATGATTGATTAACTTTACACTCGAGGGGAAAAGGCCAAATTTCTAACAGAATCCATGTATTTATTTACTTGTCATGGACAATGCACATCAATGAACTTTTCTGTAAATGTGTCAGATTTTGTCAGCTGGCTAATATTAATCTGTAGTCCCAGGGCAGATAGATAAAAACATTGAGGAAAGCATCCTAAACATTTCACAATAAACTTCCCCCAACATTCAGGTCCTTGGATCAGGGGTTCTCAAATTTGGGTCCACGGATCCCCAGGAGGTACTGCAGGAGGTCCGCTACCAGATCTTAAAATATAAAATATTTCAAAACATTTCTTTCTCTGCTTCATGATAAAATATGTTGAATGGAAGGAAATTAGCTTGAAAACGGCATCACTTTCTCTCCAATGCCAAGAGGCTTTAAAATGTTCTTTGTCTGGGCTCCGAGACATGGTTCATCCGGCCATGCACTGCCGAAGTCATAGTAAAACTCTTTGTATACATATTTTTTTTATCTCACTCGAGTTGTGTTCTGATTTTGAAGGGGCTCCTGATAAATCACAAAAAGGGTCTCCGGACCCAAAAAGTTAGAGAACCCCTGCCCAAGGTGGCTGTTAAAATAATGGGAGAAAGTAGATGTGAAAAAGAAAATACAAGAAAACAACCAACCAAATAGAAAAAACAACAAACAAAACATGTAATAAGTGGCTACAACCCTGCAGCGAAGAACAAAAATAGGACAGCACTCCAGTGCTGGAGTATTTATATTGGCACACAAACATTTCACTTCCTGGTTTTCAACCATCTTTTAATTTGTGTTTAAGGAAATACAGGAGTGCGATTATGAAAACGACATGATCATTTTACCGAATGGCATTGGTTGAGATGAGGAACTTAAAACTCGTGACTCACTCTACTGCAGTGCCATTGATGTGGATCAGGACATGTTCCCTCCTCTGCTTCCTAAAGTCAACAATCAACTCCTTTGTTTTGCTGTCTTTGAGGGATAGGTTGTTGTCATGACACCATAGTACCAGTTCACTTACCTCCTTCCTATAGGCTGACGCTTGGTTGTTGGTTATCAGGCCTACAACCGTGGTGTTGTCAACAAACTTGATGATGGAGTTGGTGTGGTGCAAAGCAATGCATTTCTGATTGAACAGGGAGTACAGCAGAGGGCTGAGGACACACCCCTGTGTTAAAAGTCAGTGTGGGGGAGGCGCTGTTTCCAATCCTCACAGCTTGTGGTCTGCCCGTCAGGAAGTCAATCATCCAGTTGCAGAGGGTTGTGTCCAGACCCAGGGTTCTGAGCTTGTGCTGGTGTTGTGTTGAGTGCTGAACTTTAGTAAATGAACATATGGAGAAGCCGGCTGGTTGAATAGCAGAGTCCAGTGTATTTTCCATAAGCCAAGTCTCTGTAAAAACAAATACATAGCATTTTCTGATGTCCCTCTGCGATGGAAGCCTTGATCTGAGTTCACAAAGTTTATTTTCCAGCTATCGGACATTAGCCATCAGGATCCCTGGACGACAAGGCAGTGTAGCCTATCTTTTCAGCCCAGCTTGGAATCCATGTTTCATTCCTCTTCTTCATCACTGACTTTGCCTTAGGTTAATCTCGGCCAGGAGCAACAGGTACACTCACTGTGTGGGGAACAAAGTAGTGAATGTAGTATTTCAGATCTGGGAGGCTGCGAGATAAGTGAGTAGTTTACGATTCATGATCCAGAAGTGTTTGTTGGTCGTAGGAAATTATTGCACAAACATTCTGAGCAAACAAAGTAATAATTAATACAAACATAGCCATAAAAAAGTGAAGTCGGACAGGAACCGTCAGGACAAGCGTCCTCCTCAGTGCCCCCATCTTTTAGCTTATGAACCATATGTCAGATTTATTCCAGACTTTGTATTTAGACTCACTACAGCAGTTTACAATGTCCACACTCTGTAGATATCGAATTAGCATAATAGCAAAATCCCCATAAAAATCTGTCTGTTTAAGATAGAGATATGTGTTATTACAAGGACTGGGTCTCAATCCACTGCATCGACTGCTTCAGCCTTCGACCATCAGACATGGCGGAAATCGGTAATCTCACGGAAATGTTTCTAGTGTTGGAACGGTTTGGCCCACAAACTACTATGACCCCTATATGCAACGATGAAGCCCTCCCGAACACGATGTTGTTCTTAGCTCTACGACCCACAGAAGCACCACGGGACTCGTCTGAATTCGATACCGCCGATCTGGCAAATTCTGTCTGTACCGTATGATCAGTTTGGGCTACACACTAATATGACCAATCTATATAAAGGTGAGAGTTTTATTTTATGGTTGGTTATGACATCTACATACTGTAAGTTTCAAACCAACAAAACCCACCACACAAGGCAAAACATTCCATTACACCATATCATACTTGTCAATAGTATGATTGTTATATAAAATGTTCTTACCGTATTAAATGATCATTGTAATTGTGCACACATTGATGTCAGACATGCACCAACCCCAATGCTCTGGTGCTGATGAATGCAGGAGCAGATTTCAGGAGAAGGACACCCTCTTATTGACTGATGACTGACAAGGACATGTAATGACAGGCCTATTTGGCTTGTATGATTATGTTGGTCATAATGCTTCTTGACAGTGCGATAAAGTGCATTTTCTTAGGACCATTCTGTAAACCTTTAATTGGGCTAATGCTTCATGACAGTGTTAAACTGTAGTTTCTACAAGTAATTTAAAATATTATAGAAAAAAAATGACTGCAAAATATTCATTACAACAACAACAAAATTGCAAACGAAAGGTAACTTCTTGGAAGGGCAAAAATACATTTGAATAAATGTGGGTTTTGACACTCTTATGTAGGTGGGGCGGCAGCGTAGCCTAGTGGTTAGAGCGGTGAGCTGATCCCCGAGCTGGCAAGGTACAAATCTGTCATTCTGCCCCTGAACAACTGTTCCTAGGCCGTCAATGAAAATAAGAATTTGTTCTTAACTGACTTGCCTAGTCTAAAGGTAAAATAAAAAATAAAATAAATAACCAGCCATGAAATAACGCAATATATACCAAAACAGATGTAAATATATGGGTCATGACAGTGTTAAGACCATATCACAGGTTATGACATGTTATGTCAGCAGTTATGACATACAGTATTATGACATGGTTATGACCTGTCAAGTAAAGTGTTTATAAAGTTTATAAAGACCCTATACCATTGTTTTTTTACCTTCCAAAGTAAATTAATGTCAGTTGATATATTCATGATGTAAAATATATAGAAGTTTACAGTATTCAGCATTTCTCAAACTATACATGTAAACTAGACAATACAATTTTGGATCAGTAGTTAGCAGTTTTTTAGCAGTTTAATTAAGTCATAGTTAAATGTATTGTTAACAAAAGACAAAAAAACATATAAAAATAAATGTGAATACAACATTATGAAAAGCAGATACTTATATTGATATCTATATTATTATAATTTGTTTGAGTGATTTGTTGCAGGGAACAAGTGACTTTGTGCATTTCTTTACTGTACTCAGTCAATTGATTTATGTGCTAAAAATAAACCACATACTAAATCAAATCAAATCAAATTTTATTTGTCACATACACATGGTTAGCAGATGTTAATGCGAGTGTAGCGAAATGCTTGTGCTTCTAGTTCCGACAATGCAGTGATAACCAACAAATAATCTAACTAACAATTCCAAAACTACTGTCTTATACACAGTGTAAGGGGATAAAGAATATGTACATAAGGATATATGAATGAGTGATGGTACAGAGCAGCATAGGCAAGATACAGTAGATGATATCGAGTACAGTATATACATATGAGATGAGTATGTAAACAAAGTGGCATAGTTAAAGTGGCCAGTGATACATGTATTACATAAGGATGCAGTCGATGATATAGAGTACAGTATATACGTATGCATGTGAGATGAATAATGTAGGGTAAGTAACATTATATAAGGTAGCATTGTTTAAAGTGGCAAGTGATATATTTACATCATTTCCCATCAATTCCCATTATTAAAGTGGCTGGAGTTGAGTCAGTGTCATTGTCAGTGTGTTGGCAGCAGCCACTCAATGTTAGTGGTGGCTGTTTAACAGTCTGATGGCCTTGAGATAGAAGCTGTTTTTCAGTCTCTCGGTCCCAGCTTTGATGCACCTGTACTGACCTCACCTTCTGGATGATAGCGGGGTGAACAGGCAGTGGCTCGGGTGGTTGATGTCCTTGATGATCTTTATGGCCTTCCTGTAACATCGGGTGGTGTAGGTGTCCTGGAGGGCAGGTAGTTTGCCCCCGGTGATGCGTTGTGCAGACCTCACTACCCTCTGGAGAGCCTTACGGTTGAGGGTGGAGCAGTTGCCGTACCAGGCGGTGATACAGCCCGACAGGATGCTCTCGATTGTGCATCTGTAGAAGTTTGTGAGTGCTTTTGGTGACAAGCCGAATTTCTTCAGCCTCCTGAGGTTGAAGAGGCGCTGCTGCGCCTTCTTCACGATGCTGTCTGTGTGGGTGGACCAATTCAGTTTGTCTGTGATGTGTATGCCGAGGAACTTAAAACTTGCTACCCTCTCCACTACTGTTCCATCGATGTGTATAGGGGGGTGTTCCCTCTGCTGTTTCCTGAAGTCCACAATCATCTCCTTAGTTTTGTTGACGTTGAGTGTAAGGTTATTTTCCTGACACCACACTCCGAGGGCCCTCACCTCCTCCCTGTAGGCCGTCTCGTCGTTGTTGGTAATCAAGCCTACCACTGTTGTGTCGTCCGCAAATTTGATGATTGAGTTGGAGGCGTGCGTGGCCACGCAGTCGTGGGTGAACAGGGAGTACAGGAGAGGGCTCAGAACGCACCCTTGTGGGGCCCCAGTGTTGAGGATCAGCGGGGAGGAGATGTTGTTGCCTACCCTCACCACCTGGGGGCGGCCCGTCAGGAAGTCCAGTACCCAGTTGCACAGGGCGGGGTCGAGACCCAGGGTCTCGAGCTTGATGACGAGCTTGGAGGGTATTATGGTGTTGAATGCCGAGCTGTAGTCGATGAACAGCATTCTCACATAGGTATTCCTCTTGTCCAGATGGGTTAGGGCAGTGTGCAGTGTGGTTGAGATTGCATCGTCTGTGGACCTATTTGGGCGGTAAGCAAATTGGAGTGGGTCTAGGGTGTCAGGTAGGGTGGAGGTGATATGGTCCTTGACTAGTCTCTCAAAGCACTTCATGATGACGGATGTGAGTGCTACGGGGCAGTAGTCGTTTAGCTCAGTTACCTTAGCTTTTTTGGGAACAGGAACAATGGTGGCCCTCTTGAAGCATGTGGGAACAGCAGACTGGTATAGGGATTGATTGAATATGTCCGTAAACACACCGGCCAGCTGGTCTGCGCATGCTCTGAGGGCGCGGCTGGGGATGCCGTCTGGGCCTGCAGCCTTGCGAGGGTTAACACGTTTAAATGTTTTACTCACCTCGGCTGCAGTGAAGGAGAGACCGCATGTTTTCGTTGCAGGCCGTGTCAGTGGCACTGTATTGTCCTCAAAGCGGGCAAAAAAGTGATTTAGTCTGCCTGGGAGCAAGACATCCTGGTCCGTGACTGGGCTGGATTTCTTCCTGTAGTCCGTGATTGACTGTAGACCCTGCCACATGCCTCTTGTGTCTGAGCCGTTGAATTGAGATTCTACTTTGTCTCTGTACTGACGCTTAGCTTGTTTGATAGCCTTGCGGAGGGAATAGCTGCACTGTTTGTATTCGGTCATGTTACCAGACACCTTGCCCTGATTAAAAGCAGTGGTTCGCGCTTTCAGTTCCACACGAATGCTGCCATCAATCCACGGTTTCTGGTTAGGGAATGTTTTAATCGTTGCTATGGGAACGACATCTTCAACGCACGTTCTAATGAACTCGCACACCGAATCAGCGTATTCGTCAATATTGTTATCTGACGCAATACGAAACATGTTCCAGTCCACGTGATGGACTGGGATACTAGTGAAAATTGCACAAATGTGACTGATTTTTTTTTATCAGAGGGTAGCAACAAGAAACAAAAAACACATAGGCATGCTGTTGTATTTATCAGCAGGATGCAATGTCTGTAGATACATCCAACCAATGTCCAATCTATTAGCTATATAAATTAAAGTCCAACAAAGTCAAAGATGTACTATAATCAGCCTTTTGTTTATAACTGTTAATGCCGTTTGACATTTTTACTGAAACATTATTGTCTCCGTTCTCAGAGTCCATACCACCTAATGAAGAACAACTAATATTCAGAAAATTGGTTCAGCTTGGGACGGGAGACAACAAAGATGGCACACAACAAGGGGTCGTCCCTGTCCAATGCCCGTGGTCGTGAAATTTATGTTGGAAGTGAAATCAGGGATTCCATTTCCCTTCTGGATGTTTTGTACTCAAATGCATTCGAAGAAGAGGACATAGACTCAGCAGTAGCGAAAAAGGCAGAGGCAGATTTTTACAGAGGAGCCCCACCTCAATGGCTTAACTTCTGCTGGGCTGAAAAGGCAACATCAGCTAATAAAACGACCCCCTTTATCAAAAGAGATGGGTACACTGAGCTGATACAAAATATTAAGAAACAGCTTAAGGGCGACCTGACTTCTACCATGAATCTGCTGCATCAGCCAGGCAGCGGAGGAACCACTCTGGCCAAGCAGGTGCTCTGGGATATGCGTAAAAAGCTCAGATGTGCTGTTCTGACAGGTGCTACCTCAGACTTCACCGCTATCGCCAAGCAGGTGATTCACCTTTTCACTGCAGGCAGCCAAGGCCACCAGAACACTGTGCTCTTACTGCTGAATGATGTGTGTATTCAGAAGAATCTGCAGGATGCCATCATGAAAGAGATTACAGACCGAAACATTACAACCCACAGGCCTGTGGTCATCATTTTAAACTGTGTGCATAAGGCAGTTATCAAACAAGAGGACCATAACAACTCAAGACATGTTATTCTCAGGATGGAACTTTCTGAAGCAGAGAAACAACAGTTTGAGGAGAAACAGATTGAGATCAGTCGAAGCTACAGTAATGAACACAAACAGTTTCATGGCTTTAACATAATGCGAGAAAATTTCAGTGGAGATTATGTTAAAGAAACGTGTGCCTTTTTAGATGTCAGGAAAAAAAGAAGGCCTAAAAAATCCCAGCTTCTTGCATTCTTATCACTGGTGAATGCCTACGTTCCTGGCTCCCACCTTCTGCAGTCTCAATGTCAGGCATTCCTGGGGCCTCCAGATCCCATTTATGGAGGTCCTTCCTTTGAGCAGCGAATGGAGCCTTTCAGTCATCTGATAGTGACATTCCCTTCACAACAGGGACAAGACAAACATGTCCGTTTGGCTCACCCACTGATTGCACAGCAGTGTGTTAAGGTATTGGCTACAGCAGGTGTGACCAGAAGTGATACAGCAAGGAACTTTCTGACAGACTTTTGTAGAGAAGAGGTGCAGCAACATTTGATGTCCGTCATCAAAGATATGCTAACTAAGAGGGAAATCACTGTGGATGTTAAGCAGAATGCAGAATGGAAACGAGACATGTTAACGAAAAGGGAAATGAGAGAAGAAAGGAAATGCAAGTTTTCCAGGTTGATTCAAGATATTGAAGATACTGAAGGCCAAGAATCCAAAAGCAACTGTGTATCTGTTTTACAACTAGCTTCAAAGAAATTCAAGCAAAACCCATTCTTTCCTCAAGCTCTTGCTCGTTTCTTTTACATTGTGAAGAGAGCCTATTCTAAAGCGGAGAAGTGGGCAAAAATAGCAAAAGACAGAGATCCCAACAATTCATTTGTTGCTGACACACTGGGGCAAGTATACAAGAACCATTTGATGAGCAGAATGAAAGTAGAGCAGAGTTCCTTCAGGGTTCCCAAACAGCTGGGTTCCATCTCTGCACAAGAAATTTTGCAACTATCAACAATGGCCTTTGAGGCTTTCAAAGATGAGGAATGGGCTGCTGAAAATGAGCAGGGAGCAGACATGCAATACCATGGTATTAACAAAGTCTCACACATCTATAACAACAGGGGACTATTTGGTTATCTACAGGTTGCCAACATTGTTTTTGACTCACTTGTCTCTCTTGATAAAAACTGGCAAAAGGTCCTTACCATGGAAATATCCGCTGACTCTTTCTTCATATCAATCGGACAGAAAAAGCTCTTCAAGTACAAGCCACTCATCATCAGCCTCAGGGATGAGGTGGAGAGGAAATGTGAGTTTTTTGATGGTTACCTGACTTACTCCAAACCCAGCATGAAAGAAAATGAACCGCATTACTTTCAGACTGATGTGAAGAACTGCTACTGCAAATACGTGGGGACATGCACACCTATACACTCAGAGTCTGCAATAGATGTACCCCTCCAGAAGCTCAAAGAAGAAATGGCCATTGCCTTCCCTGGACTGCTTTGCTGTCTTGGTAAGGGCTATGATGCATCTAACTTACGCCGAATAACAACATTGTGGGGGGAAATAAATAAAAAAATAAACAAGAAAGATGGTGACAACAAAGCGTCCCAAAACTTCATCCTTGCCAACATCATCTTAAGCAAAGTGGAAGCAGCATCTCCAATTCTTACCCCGTTGCCAATCCTAAGAAGCAGTCTGGAGAGACATCTAGTGGCTAATCTTAGTAACCAAACCCCAGAGTTTTACTTCTTAGTCCTTTTGCTGTTTTGGCCTGAGGAGCATAAAAAAATGGATTTCAATATTGACCTCAACAAATGTGTTCTGGAGATGCAAGAGTCCTACAAAAACACATACAAAAAGCATCTTCGCTCAAGGTACCTTCTCCCCCTTATTTTCCTGGGTAAGGGTGAGGGTTTGAGCAGACTGGTTCATAGAGCAAAAATAGACAACCTATTGATAGAGGAGAATCCAATGGCAAGGCCAGAGGCAAGGCCAGACCTTATCTCTCAAAAGTGGAGCAGTGGTGAAGTGTGGAGAGAACCCAGTGTCCAGGACCTTCTTCTTCCAGTCAATGGAGTGGTTAGACAGCACAGGGTGTTTGCGCACGTTGATGGCAAGGAGATTAACGTTTGTGCCGGCCAACAAAGCAAAGTTTGGAAGTCCGGAGACGTCTGCTTCTACCTTGGCTTCACCATTAGAGGTCCTGTGGCCTACGACATCAACTACCCATCCTATTCAGGTAGGATTAAAGTATTGAAGTACCGGACATCGAATTGATCAAAGACCGGTATTTTTCAAATTTGTATCTCTATATTCTCTCACTCATGTACAGGCTCTTGATATTTTAATGTTCTAATACACAATATAATGACACGGGACGTCCAAACCTACCAATCTACACAGGGGCGAGAGTGACGCTGGTATTTGTGATATCATTGATTTTAAAATGCTTTGTCTACCAGGAAATTAAGACCACTGTATTATCACTGAGGTTAGTGCTTGGTGTGGTTGATTTTAAAATGCTTTGTCTACCAGGAAATTAAGACCACTGTATTATCACTGAGGTTAGTGCTTGGTTTGGCTGATTTTCTGATTGATGTGTCTGTCCCCAGGGCCTGTGAGAAGTTGAACAACGTGCCAATGTGATGGTGAGTTAATGTTTGTTACAGTATTCATAGAGCGTACAATAGTAATAGATAAGTGTTTGACAAATGCAACTTTACCACCACCTATGTTGACTGAGCTTTGTATTTATGAATATTACATAGTTTTCATGAAAATAACAAATATGGTGGGAAAATCCTACATTTTGCTCCAGTTTCACGGCTGGCAGCTGCATTCTTCGAATTCGTAATTCGAGTGCATAATTTGTCAAAATGGGAGGTGATGGAACAAAAAGTGAGCGCGAAAGGGGTGTTACCTGGTACCAGAACACATGAAAAAAAAACTTTTATAATCAAGCATTGCATGCATTATCATCGCTCATTCACGAATTGACGCTCATTCACGAATTGCAAAAATCGCTGAAGTTTGAGACTTATATCTCCCTCACTAACTTTAAGCATCAGCTATCTGAGCAGCTTATACTGATTGCTGCAGCTGTTGCCTTGCTGAGGGAATAACTACACTGCGTATAAATCGACGTTATTATATGAGGCTTCCTGGAACATTTCCCAGTACCGTGCTCAATACAATCTTGAAGCATGGAATCCGATTGGTCAGACCAGCATTGAATGATTCTAGTCACAAGTATATCCTCTTTGAGTTTCTGCCTATAGGACGGTAGGAGCAAGATGGAGTCGTGGTCGGGTTTGCTGAATTTGCTGAAGGGAAGGCGGGGGTTGGGCCTTGTATGCATCCCAGAATTTAGAGTAGCAGTGATCCAGTGTATTGCCCGAGCGGGTGCTGCAGTTAATATGCTGAAAGAATTTAGGTAGCCTTGTTCTCAAGATAGCTTTGTTAAAATCCCCAGCTACAATAAATGCAGCTGTTTGCTCAATTGGCCTACTTGGAAGTTGATAACATATTTGGTAGCCTGCAGACAAGTTTGTCTTCTCTTTTCAGTAGAATAATTGTCTTTCCAACCAGTGCTTTCCTGCGACTTTTTATATTTGAAAGGCCTTTTTGCTACATGCTGCTCACTGGCAGATTTGCTGCACTTCCCGACTGTAGGCCTTGTGATTGGGCTTCACACAATCCACAGCTAGGCTCTTTATTTTAAATAAGCTATTGCTCCTCTGTGGCTGGATTATAGGCCTACTCCTGGTGTAGTATTCTGAATTATTACATTTAGCAGTAATTCTATAACTTTGGCAAATGTATTTCAATTTATCAGGGGTGCTGCGACACCTCCAGCACAGTTCCGCGGCTATGACTCCATAAGGAAAAACATATATTATAAAGAGCAAAGTTCCAGATTCTCTACTACACCGATATGTTGCATTCAATTATAAACCTATATCGGCACACTCGATTAAGTAGCCTAACATGTAGGCTAATCTTAAATTAAAGTTGGCAAATCACCATAAATTATAGGCCTAGTCAACAGCTGCGGGATGAATGAACAATGAAGAAGGAGTTTTATGGACGTGTCTGTGGGAGCAGCCAGGAAAGACAACTCAAGGACCACTGCTGCATCCGCAAACCAGCTAACCTGAGACGCTGTTTGATTCAAGGCTGGATTCTCCCTTTCTTGAAATAATCATTGATCTAAATATATGGCTATTAGATAAATGATGACATGCTAAAAAATAAATCATCACTGATCTGACATGACTTGGTTGTAGCCTATAGCGCACGCATTCTATTATTTCACTATCCATCTTTTGGTGAAGCTTTCAAGGATGGGAGGAGTGAAGGATGCATAGGTTATCCCAAAACAGGTGCATCATCTCCATTATAGGCTATTTGTCTCAGCTATACCATTCATTTAGACTACCACTTGTTCACATTGTAGAGTATTGTGGCTATGCAAGCTCCTTCACTTGGTTTTTGGGGGCAGCCCTTGATTCCGACAGGGATGCGCAATCGTTCTCTGCGCAATCCTTGACCTACATTCACAAGATGATAATTATAGGCCTCTTCGCAGTCTTACAACGCTGACAATGTGTATCTGTGAAGCCTGTTTGAACGAGTGTATTAGACCCCCCCACCAAACACACACACACCAGCATACACACACAACTGTCTATGTATGTAGACACAAAAACTGGGATGAAATACCTCATCCAATTCTGTGTGGCTCCTTCTTCTGAAAATAATCTATGGCACGACCTCTTGCAGGTCCTAAAATGTCTACTTTTAATAATATGGTAAGTATGTTCTAAAAGTGAAAGGATTTCCTTGTTAAAATTTAATTTAGATTATTCTCGATTTAAAAAAAAAAATCATTTAAAAAATATGTAATAATCCAAGTACCACCACCTATTGCCGTTCAGTTATTTTTTATCTTCACTTGACCCTAGTAGTCTCCAGTAGCATTCAAGCTTCAGCCCCATTTATCATGTTTTTAATGTCGTTTTAGTGTATTACATTTGTGGATGTCATTGTGTTTAAATGCAGTTGTTCTGCGACCAATCTTTACCTCAGACCTCAGGCCAGCACTTTGAGGACTTCACCGGACAGAACTGATCTAGAGGGTGAACCAGGTGAAGCCCATCTTGGATAAACTCATCACTGACAAGAGCTAAAGTTCAGTACTGGCCCAGTACACAGGACCAGATGGGGGAGCTCTCCACAGGACTGAGGGCAAGTGGCATCAGAGCAAAATATATTTTCTATGAAATCCTGAAGGAGCTGGAGCCACTGCTAATCAAAGACCTGAAGGGTGAATGAGGAGCTGGAATGGTGAATTGGGGACATTTAAAGTTTGTTTTAGGGGAAAAGGGCATAAATGACAGCAGCTCCGCTTTGTTTTACTACTTTGTGTTCAATAAAACACAACCTAAGAGAGGTATAGCCTCATTATTTTATCCTTATTTTTCTACATGTAAATATTAGTAGCCAGCAGAACAGCAACCAGCAACCTAGTGTTTTAGCCTTGAGGCTTTGCCAAAGATATAACATTTTGAGCGAGCTTGGGGGTCTGGTAAAAGTTGGGTTGGAAGATAAATGCTCAACCATCTCACCTGGATACTCTAGATCATTTACAGACAAGAAAATATATAAAGAAAATATATTATGAAAATACAAAAGTATACTGTGTAAAGAATCAATGATAAAAAGAACAATTGAATTATTTTGGCTACTAAATGATTGACAAGTCAGTGAGGGTAAGGAATACCAGCGATCTAAATACATGTATGATATGACTTTGTAAAGCTTTATGTACAAGCCTAATACAACGTTTTAAACAGTAATGATATGTGAGAATTTTTGTGACATTTTCACAACAAAGGTTTTAGAATATGTATTGAAATAAATACCTACGTACAGATGTGGCTTTGTCCTGATTTAAATGAGACTAAACTGAAATGATGCTATTTTGTTAGTGTGCTAAAATGAATATACATTTGAGCCCTTGTGGCTCAGCTGGTAGAGCATGGCACTGTGTTTTGGGTTAAATTCCCATGGTGGAGAAATACAAAAAATGTATGCTCTCACTTACTGTAAATAGCTCTGGATAAGGGTCTGCTAATACATACAGTGCTTTTGGAAAGTATTCAGACCCTTTGACTTTTTCCACATTTTGTTACGTTACAGCCTTATTCAATACCCCATACTGACAAACTCAACATTATACATATAGTACCAGTCAAAAGTTTGGACACTCCTACTCATTCAAGGGCTTTCTATATTTTTACTATTTTCTACATTGTAGTAACCAAAATGTTTTAAACAAATCAAAATATATTTTAGATTATTCAAAGTAGTCACCCTTTGGCTTGATGACAGCTTTGCACACTTGGCATTATCTCAACTAGCTTAATGAGGAATGCTTTTCCCACAGTTTTGAAGGAGTTCCCACATATGCTGAGCACTAGTTGGCTGCTTTTTCTTCACTCTGCAGTCCAACTCATCCCAAACCATCTCAATGGATTGGGTTGAGGTCAGCGGATTGTGGAGGCCAGGTCATCTGATGCAGCACAGCCTGGTGTGTTTGTCCTGTTGAAAAACAAATGATAGTCCCAATAAGCGCAAGCCAGATGGGATGGCGTATTGCTGCAGAATGCTGTGGTAGCCAGGCTGGTTAAGTGTGCCTGGAATTCTAAATAAATCCCTGACAGTGTCACCAGCAAAGCACCCCCACACCATCACATCTCCTCACCAACTCTGAATCTAACAAAGACAGATTTCCACAGGTCTAATGTATATTGCTTGTGTTTCTTGGCCCCAGCAAGTCTCTTCTTATTGTTGGTGTCCTTTAGTAGTACTTTCTT
The DNA here is from genome assembly GCF_045791955.1 of Oncorhynchus clarkii lewisi. Classification (NCBI taxonomy): domain Eukaryota; kingdom Metazoa; phylum Chordata; class Actinopteri; order Salmoniformes; family Salmonidae; genus Oncorhynchus; species Oncorhynchus clarkii. Next base: position 14,454,123 of record NC_092155.1, read on the forward strand.
TGCAGCACTTCGACCATGAAGGCCTGATTCACGCAGTCTCCTCTGAACAGTTGATGTCGAGATGTGTCTGTTGAACTCTGTGAAGCATTTATTTGGGTTGCAAACTGAGGTGCAGTTAATTCTAATGAACTTATCCTCTGCAGCAGAGGTATCTCTGGGTCTTCCTTTCCTGTAGCGGTCCTCATGACAGCCAGGTAATTCTAATGAACTTATCCTCTGCAGCAGAGGTAACTCTGGGTCTTCCTTTCCTGTAGCGGTCCTCATGACAGCCAGGTAATTCTAATGAACTTATCCTCTGCAGCAGAGGTATCTCTGGGTCTTCCTTTCCTGTAGCAGGTCCTCATGACAGCCAGGTAACTCTAATGAACGTATCCTCTGCAGCAGAGGTAACTCTGGGTCTTCCTTTCCTGTAGCGGTCCTCATGACAGCCAGGTAACTCTAATGAACTTATCCTCTGCAGCAGAGGTATCTCTGGGTCTTCCTTTCCTGTAGCGGTCCTCATGACAGCCAGGTAACTCTAATGAACGTATCCTCTGCAGCAGAGGTAACTCTGGGTCTTCCTTTCCTGTAGCGGTCCTCATGACAGCCAGGTAACTCTAATGAACTTATCCTCTGCAGCAGAGGTAACTCTGGGTCTTCCTTTCCTGTAGCGGTCCTCATGACAGCCAGGTAATTCTAATGAACTTATCCTCTGCAGCAGAGGTAACTCTGGGTCTTCCTTTCCTGTAGCGGTCCTCATGACAGCCAGGTAATTCTAATGAACTTATCCTCTGCAGCAGAGGTATCTCTGGGTCTTCCTTTCCTGTAGCAGGTCCTCATGACAGCCAGGTAACTCTAATGAACTTATCCTCTGCAGCAGAGGTAACTCTGGGTCTTCCTTTCCTGTAGCAGGTCCTCATGACAGCCAGGTAACTCTAATGAACTTATCCTCTGCAGCAGAGGTAACTCTGGGTCTTCCTTTCCTGTAGCAGGTCCTCATGACAGCCAGGTAACTCTAATGAACTTATCCTCTGCAGCAGAGGTAACTCTGGGTCTTCCTTTCCTGTAGCAGGTCCTCATGACAGCCAGGTAACTCTAATGAACGTATCCTCTGTAGCAGAGGTAACTCTGGGTCTTCCTTTCCTGTAGCAGGTCCTCATGACAGCCAGTTTCATCATAGTGCTTGATGGTTTTTGTGACTGCAATTGAAGAAAGGTTAAAAGTTCTTGACATTTTACGGATTGACTGACCTTCAGGTCTTAAAGTAATGATGGACTGTCGACTCTTCGCTTATTTGAGCTGTTCTTGCCATATGTAACATGAACTTGGTCTTTTACCAAATAGGGCTATCTTCTGTATATCATCCCTACGCTGTCAAAACAAAACTGACTGGCTCAAATGCATTAAAAAGGAAAGAAATTCCACAAAATAACTTTTAACAAGGGACACCTGTTAATTGAAATGCATTCCAGGTGACTACCTCATGAAGCTGGTTGAGAGAATGCCAAGAGTGTGCAAAGCTGTCATCAAGACAAAGGGTGGTTAGTTTGAAAAATCGCAAATATAGAATGTATTTTCATTTGTTTAAAGTATTTTGGTTACTACACAATTCCATATGTGATATTTCAGAGTGTTGATGTCTTCACTATTATTCTACAATGTACAAAATAGTTCAAATAAAGAAAAATCCTTGAATGAGTAGGTGTGTCCAAACTTTTGACTGGTACTGTACATTTCCTAACCCAAACATGAGGCATATTTTTCTCATCCAAGTTCAATTAAGAGGTCAAACTGATCTGTGCATGTGTCCCTGCGTGTGATGATCCCTCCATTAAGGAGAAAGGGAGAGTTCTACACGTAGAACACTGTGGTGTGTACATAGAAAATGCAGATCAGTTCACCCGCTTCCACTTCAAGATTCTCTATCCATCTTTCTGAAGGGAGTTATCCTACAGGAGGGTTTTCATGGTTTCCTGTACACTGTGACTTGCAGATCTATTGGGCTAGGACAGCAGCACATCTCACGCTCCGTTTATATCTGATGCCATGTGATAGTATCAATTAACCTGTTAATGTAGTATCAATTAACCTGTTAATGTAGTATCAATTAACCTGTTAATGTAGTATGTTTATATCTGATGCCATGTGATACTGCATTAACAGGTGACTTGATACTACATTAACAGGTGAATTGATACTACATTAACAGGTGAATTGATACTACATTAACAGGTGAATTGATACTACATTAACAGGTGAATTGATACTACATTAACAGGTGAATTGATACTACATTAACAGGTGAATTGATACTACATTAACAGGTGAATTGATACTACATTAACAGGTGAATTGATACTACATTAACAGGTGAATTGATACTACATTAACAGGTGAATTGATACTACATTAACAGGTGAATTGATACTACATTAACAGGTGAATTGATACTACATTAACAGGTGAATTGATACTACATTAACAGGTGAATTGATACTGCATTAACAGGTGAATTGATACTGCATTAACAGGTGAATTGATACTACATTAACAGGTGAATTGATACTATATTAACAGGTTAAACACACAACACAAGGACTCTAAAACAAAGACCAGAGAAGACCCATCGGTCAATCGGTCAGAAAACATCTGATTCAGAGGGGTTGGGTTAAATGTGGAAGACCCATTTCAGTTGAATGGATTCAGTTGTACGACTGACTAGGTATCCCCCTTTCCCCTTCCAATGTTGACCCTTCTGTACGTTTTGAAGTCCTATAGAAAATGTATGAAATCCAAAACAAGATAGCAATGTATCCAGAATAAACTAAGAATTATCAGAAATGTAAATAACCTTGTGTCAGAAGAAACTGTCGGCTCCATGTCAGTCTTAAGCTACAGTTTTATAGTCTCTCTCTCTACCTCACACACACAACAGGAAATAGTCCTGAGATATGTCAATCTAACACATTTATTTGAGTTATAGAAGATGCAGATGTTTACTTCAGGATGGAACTAATCCCTAAACTGAAAGGGGTACATCACATGGGCCCATACAATATGGAAAGGTTAGAAGAATATTATCCAGTGATTTGTATATAGTACATGTCCTCAAATATGATTTCAATGTGTGTTTAAGGTCATTCAAGTCATATGTAAAAGGAATAGTAATTGTAATGGTTTTCCTCCTCTTCATCTGAAGAGGAGGTGTAGTATGGATCAGACCAAGATGTGGCATGGTAAGTGTTCATGATGTTAATTTTAAAGACAAACAGAACACTAAAATACAAAAACAATAAACGCGACGTGAATAACCGAAACCGAAAACAGTACCGTGTGGTGAATAAACACAGACACGGAAACAAACACCCACAAACAAACAGTGAAACCCAGGCTACCTAAGTATGATTCTCAATCAGAGACAACTAATGATACCTGCCTCTGTTTGAGAACCATACTAGGCCGAAACATAGAAATCCCAAAATCATACAAAAACAAACATAGACTGCCCACCCCAACTCACGCCCTGACCATAATAAATAACGACAAAACAAAGGAAATAAAGGTCAGAACGTGACAGTAATTGTCTCTGTTTCCTTTTCAGTTGATTACACAACGAGTACCACTTGCTATTTACAAAGTAAGTCCTGTAAACATTAGAATATCCTAAACTAAATCAGTTTCGTTTTTGTTATTGTTCTTATTTTGCATCCAAACTTATTAAACATAATATACGGTATATTCAGATGTATTGAAGTACTGGCCAAAAGAGTCTTCACTGACGAGGGCTACAGTGAAGTACTGGCCAAAAGAGTCTTCACTGACGAGGGCTACAGTGAAGTACTGGCCAAAAACACCAGATACGATCAGATGAGGGAACTCTGCATTGGACCTCTGAAAGCAAGCGGCATCAAATATATTTTCTTTAAGAACCTGGAGAAGTATCTGCTAATCAGAGACCTGAAGAGTGAATGAGGAGCTGGGATGGAGAATGGGGGGCATTTGAAGATTATTTTAGGGGAAAGGGCGTGATGGCATTTAGGCTTTGTTTTATTTCTGTGTTTACAAGAAATACACAAATATAACAGGAGCATAGAATCGTTATTTTATCATCCCTTCTTTTACTTCTACATTTAAATGTTAGTAGCCAGCAGCACAGTAACCCAACATTTTAGCTTGGAATTTTGTCAATGATATACAGGAGCTGGCTTGGAATTTCCGGCAAGGAAGTCCTCTGAAAAGATAAATGCTCAACCATGTCACCTAGATGTCCTGGATTTACAGACAACAAAATATACAATAGAAATATATGTTTTTAAACAAATACACTCCCCTCAGTATGTAATTGGACAGTGAAGAAAAATGACAAGCCAAATGCTACAATGCCTGTGAGTTGACAGCTCGTTGTCGTTCCAGTTACACTTCGACAAGAGATACTGAGGTTGGCTCATGATGTTACTATGGCAGGCCATCTTGGGGTCAACAAGACGTATGACCGTACTTTTGTTTCACAGTAGATTTGTTTAAGCCCACCAAGAAACACCTGATTTATCACACAGAATTAATTAATAAGCTGGGTAGAAAATGAATCTGTTTAAGTCATAAGTAAAGACCTTTCAAAAATAGGCTGGCATGATTGACTGTGACAGCCCCCACCCTGGAGAGCAGCTCTCCTACCTAGGAAAATCACCTGTTGTTTGGGTATCGTTATGTATATATGCCCTCCTATTGTTGAATTGTTTAGATTTTAAAAAAAAACACTGTTTCTAACAACCCTGCAGAGACACACACACACAGGGATAGATCAAATGCCTACACATGCTTTAACATATACAGATGCACTATCTTGCTAAATAAACACCAACTAAAGCGTGACAGCTTCAAAGGAATAGACGCACTATATGCATAAATTAACACTCACTCTAAGGCGTGAGAACAGGAACAGGATGCCCATATATGGGCATAACCACGTGATAACTTCCCGCCAGGATGTCCTGACCGGATTCCCAAATATGAGCATTTACACATCATCCGGACATAGGGTCATAAATCAAACGTTTGACGTGTGCCGTCTACTTTATTCTCTCTCATGTAGATAACATGGGTGGTGGAGCACATAACAATGTAATTTATTTGGAATCGTTTTCCTGTATGTACTGTGGGGCAAAAAAGTATTTAGTCAGCCACCAATTGTGCATGATCTCCCAATTTAAAATATGAGAGAGGCCTGTAATTTTCATCATAGGTACACTTCAACTATGACAGACAAAATTAGAAAAAAAATTAACATTGTAGGATTTTTAATTAATTAATTTGCAAATTATGGTGGAAAATAAGTATTTGGTCAATAACAAAAGTGTATCTCAATACCCTTTGTTGGCAATGACAGAGGTAAAACGTTTTCTGTAAGTCTTCACAAGGTTTTCACACACTGTTGCTGGTATTTTGGCCCATTCCTCCATGCAGATCTCCTCTAGAGCAGTGATGTTTTGGGGCTGTTGCTGGGCAACAACTCCCTCCAAAGATTTTCTATGGGGTTGAGATCTGGAGACTGGCTAGGCCACTCCAGGACCTTGAAATGCTTCTTACGACGCCACTCCTTCGTTGCCCGGGCGGTAAGACCCAGCCACGTTTCATCTTCAATGCCTTTGCTGATGGAAGGAGGTTTTCACTCAAAATCTCACGATACATGGCCCCATTCATTCTTTCCTTTACACGGATCAGTCGTCCTGGTCCCGTTGCAGAAAAACAGCCCCAAAGCATAATGTTTCCACCCCCATGCTTCACAGTAAGTATGGTGTTCTTTGGATGCAACTCAGCATTCTTTGTCCTCCAAACACGATGAGTTGAGTTTTTACCAAAAAGTTATATTTTGGTTTCATCTGACCATATGACATTCTCCCAATCTTCTTCTGGATCATCCAAATGCTCTCTAGCAAACTTCAGATGGGCCTGGACATGTGTCCCCCTGCTTAAGCCAGTACGTCTGGCACTGCAGGATTTGAGTCCCTGGCGGGGACTCAAATCCTGTGTGTCACTGATGGTAGGCTTTGTTACCTTGGTCCCAGCTCTCTGCAGGTCATTCACTAGGTCCCCCCGTGTGGTTCTGGGATTTTTGCTCACCGTTCTTGTGATAATTTTGACCCCCCTGGGTGAGATCTTGCGTGGAGCCCCAGATCGAGGGAGATTATCAGTGGTCTTGTATGTCTTCCATTTCCTAATAATTGCTCCCACAGTTGATTTCTTCAAACCAAGCTGCTTACCTATTGCAGATTCAGTCTTCCCAGCCTGGTGCAGGTCTACAATTTTGTTTCTGGTGTCCTTTGACAGCTATTTGGTCTTGGCCATAGTGGAGTTTGGAGTGTGAATGTTTGAGGTTGTGGACAGGTGTCTTTTATACTGATAACAAGTTCAAACAGGTGCCATTAATATAGGTAACGAGTGGAGGACAGAGGAGCCTCTTAAAGAAGAAGTTACAGGTCTGTGAGAGCCAGAAATCTTGCTTGTTTGTAGGTGACCAAATACTTATTTTCCACCATAATTTGCAAATAAATTCATTAAAATCCTACAATGTGATTTTCTGGATTTTTTTTCTACTTTTAGTCCTTCTTACATCAGCTGATGTCTCAAAGTGCTGTACAGAAACCCAGCCTAAAACCCCAAACAGCAAGCAACGCAGGTGTAGATGCACGGTGGCTAGGAAAAACTCCTTAGAAAGGCCAGAAACTAGGAAGAAACCTAGAGAGGAACCAGGCTATGGGGGGTGGCCAGTCCTCTTCTGGCTGTGCCAGGTGGAGATTATAACAGAACATGGCCAAGATGCTCAAATGTTCATAGATGACCAGCAGGGTCAAATAATAATAATCACAGTGGTTGTCGAGGGTGCAACAGGCAGGTCAGCACCTCAGGAGTAAATGTCAGTTGGCTTTTCATAGCCGATCATTCAGAGTATCTCTACCACTCCTGCTGTCTCTAGAGTTGAAAACAATCATGTCCCTCGCTCTCTCCCCCACCCCCCTCTCTCTCCCCCACTCCCTCCCTTTTGTCTCACCACTCTCTCCCACCCCCTCTCTCTCTCTTCCCTCACCACACTTCTCTCTCCCCCCAACCCCCATCTCTCTCTGTCCCTCCACCCCGCCATCTCTCCTCCCTACCACCCTCTCTCCCTACCCCCACCCCCCCTCTCTCACCCCTACTTCTTTACTTACATTTACTTATTCTGTCAGAGAAGGTATACAGAATAATAACTTAAATGAACATATACGAAAATAAGTATCAGACTTCGGATTATTGGAGATGATACATGTTTCTTATGTTGAATGTTTTTTTTGTAACTCAGTGGGAGACATTTTTCACAATGCAAATGAGTACAAATCTGAGAAAAACATCCCTTTTTTTTCAACAATTTGCTTTAAAAAAATAACACTAATTTACCAAACTTTTTTTTGTACTAATCACCTTTTTGTACAGCGCATTGTTAAAGAAATATGTTAAATAAAATCATACTGTCAAGATATATCACAAGATGTGGTATGAGTAAAAGCTGTGTGCGTGAAGGGTCTAGACGCCTGGCTGAAATAGTGCCTGTTGTGTTCAGTGATTTAAGCAAATAAACTCTGGGGTGATTCATTGAAGTTTTACGGTATTTGAATGTCTGTAGAAACAACATTATTCCTTTCAACATGTATCAGTTGATATGCAGTTTGCTTCCTATTCATAATGAACATGGTTTTGAAAAGTATATTACTTCAAGCCTGCATTCTTTTGACGAACCAAAGCAGCACCAATGAGTTAGCCAGCCAACTTTGAAAAACAACCAAAGTAAAGACTGATTTTCAGGTACATTTAAAAAAGCTAAACATCAGTATATGTTTTGCGTTGTTGAGTCAATTAGGCCATGTCCATTTCAAGCGTATCTTTTTTTTTTTATAAAAAGTTATTTAGGGAAGTTTGTGGCTAACCCATTGATCCTGCTTTGCACTATACCCAATCTGGTCTTTTCTCAATAGAAGAAAAGCTGTAGGTGTTTTTATTTCATTGTGCAGTGACCATTCAAATGGGTGACAGAATCACCTGTTAAAACATTGAGACAGAGTTGGGAAATAATATAAGTTCATGTATGAACAGTTTATAGAATATAAATAAATGCAATAACCTGAGAAATATCACAGTGTATCGTCTGCTCTTGGAATGTACCTGCTGTATTACAATGGATATTCACTCATTCATTACTGTATTTCAGATATTCACTCATTCATTACTGTATTTCAACGGATATTCACTCATTCATTACTGTATTTCAACTGATATTCACTCATTCATTACTGTATTTCAACTGGTATTCACTCATTCATTACTGTATTTCAACTGATATTCACTCATTCATTACTGTATTTCAACTGATATTCACTCATTCATTACTGTATTTCAACTGATATGCACTCATTCATTACTGTATTTCAACTGATATTCACACATTCATTACTGTATTTCAACTGATATTCACTCATTCATTACTGTATTTCAACTGATATTCTCTCATTCATTACTGTATTTCAACTGACATTCACACATTCATTACTGTATTTCAACGGACATTCACTCAGTCATTACTGTATTTCAACTGATATTCACTCATTCATTACTGTATTTCAACTGATATTCACTCATTCATAAGGGCCAGGGTAGACCATAAGTAGGCACAGAGTTTTCCCTGGTCAGATCATGTTGTCAGGGAAAACTCAGGGCCCTACATGTAAGGGATAATCAACGAGGGTAATCAACGTTCTCTGAACAATAATTAGCAACTTGGATGGTGTGTTTCACGACGCGCTAGTGGAGTAAGAGCTCTTTCTTAATTCTTTGTTATTTGAATATGCTGGTAACAGTTTTATAAAAGCAATAAGGCATGTATCAGGAATACAGTCACAGGTAAATGGGTTGACAATCCCGGGGGGCCTAACAACACCATTTGCCTGTGACTGCAGTCATGATACAGGCTCTTGTGCCTTATTGCTTAATTAACATTCCTATTACATCACAATAACTATGATTTATAAGTTTCAATTTATGTGGAAGGAATGTGATGATGAGTATCTGCTCCTGCAGAGAGGTGGGTTGGGAATGTGAACTTGGCACATACTGCAGTGTTCTTTCTGTCACACCATTTCCAGGAAAACTAAAATATACTGACACCAGATAATGAAAGTGTAACTAAATAATCTCACCCCTAGTGTGGTAACCTGACTCAGTTAGCCAGCTAACGTTGACAAAACACCAGATATAACTATTGATTTTCAGGTTCATTAAGAAATCTAAACTTAGATCTGTGTTTAAGGTTGTTGAGTTAATTACACCATGCCCATTTCAAGCTTATCTTTCGAAAACATAAATTATTAATAAAAAATATTTAGGCATATTAGCTGGCTAACCGACTGATCCTGTTTAGTTGTAAACCCCTCAGGTCTAAAATCTGTGTGTTTTATCCAACTCTGACAGTTGTAAAAAACTATCGGCCTATATCGAATCTTCCATTCCTCTCGAAAATTTTAGAAAAGGCTGTTGCGCAGCAACTCACTGCCTTCCTGAAGACAAACAATGTTTACGAAATGCTTCAGTCTGGTTTTAGACCCCATCATAGCACTGAGACGGCACTTGTGAAGGTGGTAAATTACCTTTTAATGGCATCAGACCGAGGCTTTGCATCTGTCCTTGTGCTCCTAGACCTTAGGGCTGCTTTTGATACCATCGATCACCACATTCTTTTGGAGAGATTGGAAACCCAAATTGGTCTACACGGACAAGTTCTGGCCTGGTTTAGATCTTATATGTCGGAAAGATATCAGTTTGTCTCTGTGATGGTTTGTCCTCTGACAAATCAACTGTAAATGTCAGTGTTCCTCACGGTTCCGTTTTAGGACCATTTCACTATACAGTGCCTCGCGAAAGTATTCGGCCCCCTTGAACTTTGCGACCTTTTGCCACATTTCAGGCTTCAAACATAAAGATATAAAACTGTATTTTTTTGTGAAGAATCAACAACAAGTGGGACACAATCATGAAGTGGAACGACATTTATTGGATATTTCAAACTTTTTTAACAAATCAAAAACTGAAAAATTGGGCGTGCAAAATTATTCAGCCCCCTTAAGTTAATACTTTGTAGCGCCACCTTTTGCTGCGATTACAGCTGTAATTGGGTGGGGTTATATCCTTCCTGTTTGGCCCTGTCCGGGGGTATCATCGGATGGGGCCACAGTGTCTCCTGACCCCTCCTGTCTCATAAATACTGGAGGCTGCTGCAGTAGTTTATGTGTCAGGGGGCTAGGGTCAGTTTGTTATATCTGGAGTACTTCTCCTGTCTTATCTGGTGTGAATTTAAGTATGCTCTCTCTAATTCTCTCTCTCTCTTTCTCTCAGAGGACCTGAGCCCTAGGACCATGCCTCAGGACTACCTGGCATGATTACTCCTTGCTGTCCCCAGTCCACCTGGCCGTGCTGCTGCTCCAGTTTCAACTGTTCTGTCTGTGATTATTATTATTTGACCATGCTGGTCATTTATGAACATTTGAACATCTTGGCCATGTTCTGTTATAATCTCCACCTGACACAGCCAGAAGAGGACTGGCCACCCCTCATAGCCTGGTTCTCTCGTGGGTTTCTTCCTAGGTTTTGGCCTTTCTAAGGAGTTTTTCCTAGCCACTGTGCTTCTACACCTGCATTGCTTGATGTTTGGGGTTTTAGCCTGGGTTTCTGTACAGCACTTTGAGATATCAGCTGATGTACGAAGGGCTATATAAATACATTTTATTTATTTATTTAAATATGTCACAATGGGGGATAATCTTCGAAGAGTCCATAAAAACATAGAATATACAATATTATAACAAATTGATCCTGTGATACTGCTCCACAGTCTACATTTCCTGTGATACTGCTACACAGTCTACATTTCCTGTGATACTGCTACACAGTCTACATTTCCTGTGATACTGCTCCACAGTCTACATTTCCTGTGATACTGCTACACAGTCTACATTTCCTGTCATTCTGCTACACAGTCTACATTTCCTGTGATACTGCTACACAGTCTATATTTCCTGTGATACTGCTACACAGTCTACATTTCCTGTGATACTGCTGGACAGTCTACATTCCCTGTGATACTGCTGGACAGTCTACATTTCCTGTGATACTGCTGGACAGTCTACATTTCCTGTGATACTGCTGGACAGTCTACATTTCCTGTGATACTGCTGGACAGTCTACACTTCCTGTGATACTGCTGGACAGTCTACATTTCCTGTGATACTGCTGGACAGTCTACATTTCCTGTGATACTGCTGGACAGTCAACATTTCCTGTGATACTGCTGGACAGTCTACATTTCCTGTGATACTGCTGGACAGTCTACATTTCCTGTGATACTGCTGGACAGTCTACACTTCCTGTGATACTGCTGGACAGTCTACATTTCCTGTGATACTGCTGGACAGTCAACATTTCCTGTGATACTGCTGGACAGTCAACATTTCCTGTGATACTGCTGGACAGTCTACATTTCCTGTGATACTGCTGGACAGTCTACATTTCCTGTGATACTGCTGGACAGTCAACATTTCCTGTGATACTGCTGGACAGTCAACATTTCCTGTGATACTGCTGCACAGGTTACAGGAAAAACAAACAAAGCACCATTTAATTAAACCATCCCCCAACATATTTTCATTTACAGTGAAATGTAACAATGACATCTTCATCACTGGCATCTAATCTGTCCAGTTCATCCAGTTTACCCTGGGAACCTGGCACGGACTGATGCATAGAGACTAAATACACAGGGGAAATAAACATCAACCTGAACCGGTTTGAATGTGGGTGGCTCAACTCAAATTTGACTATAAAAGGACACATCAAGGGTCATCCATTGTATTACAAGAACCAATAATAATAATAATAATAATTTTGCAACCTACTTTTATAAACCATTTAATGTATACAATACAAAGGCTGTACTTTCAGATGAACCGGATTTCAGATTAAAATTAATTATTTCTCTGAAGTGTAAATATGATATGTTTCTTTCCAGACTCGGCCGTGATTCCCACAAAAATATAGAACCTTCTTCAAACAGACAAAGGAAAGAGTAATGTCTATTTTCCATGGAATATTTTATCTTGGTAGGGAATATCAAATGTACTCATTGAAGTGAGTCAATCAATTCTGTGTGTTGTTGACTATGATTGACTAACTTTACACTTGAGGGAATTGGCCTATATGGACAGGGCCAAATTTCTAACCGAATCAATGTATTTATTTATTTGAGATGGACAATGCACATCAATTAACTTTTCTGTAAATGTGTCAGATTTTGTCAGCTGGCTAGTTTTCAGCTGTAGTCCCTGGGGAGATATATATATAAAACATTTAAAAAAGCTCCCTAAACATTTCACATAACAACCCCCCCCCCCACCCCCCACCCCCCCACCCCAAAAAATTCTCTGCCCCATGACAAAATGTGTAGAATGGCAGGAAATTAGCTAGAAAACGGCAACATTTTCTCTCCAATGGTAAGAGGCAAATGTTCCTTGCCTGGGCCCTAAGACACGGTTCGTCCGGCCATGCTCCGCCAAAGTCTGGGCCCTAAGACACGGTTTGTCCGGCCATGCTCCGCCAAAGTCATATTAAAACTCCTTGTTACAAAAGTTAAATTACACGTGAAAAAGAAATTACAAGAAAATCTAATAGAAAAAACAACAAACAAGCCAGAAAGTTAACAAGTATCTACAACCCTGCTGCAAATAACATTTGTCATACTAAATATCCTGAATAATGGAAAGGAATATAGCGTTGCGTCTTGCAGAATAACCTATCGGACCGCTTATCTATGTGCTCAGTTGTAGACTCATGTCTAGCTGCATTTCTCCAGTCCCATCCCTCAGCAGTTTACCAAAACAGCGGAAAGGTGAACACTTTGTTATTGTTCAAACTGAAGGTTGTCCCTTTAACTGTTCAATTCTTAATATATGATGTAACGACAAACACAGCGATTACTGGAAGGAAATCCTTTACAAATCCGTCAAGACAGCGATCATGAGAAAGTGTTTAAAGTTTTAAATAAGCTTGTGAATTTTATTAAATGTATCTACAATATATCACAAAATTGAGTATACCCCTCACATTTTTGTAAATGTTTGAGTATATCTTTTCATGTGACAACACTGAAGAAATTACTCTGGTGAACTCCATGCCCAAGAGGGTTAAGGCAGTGCTGGAAAATGATGGTGGCCACATAAAATATTGACACTTTGGGTCCAATTTGGACATTTTTACTTAGGGGTGTACTCACTTTTGTTGCCAGCGGTTTAGACATTAATGGCTGTGTGTTGAGTTATTTTGAGGGGACAGCAAATTTACACTGTTATACAAGCTGTACACTCACTACATTACATTGTAGCAGAGTGTCATTTCTTCAGTGTTGTCACGTGAAAAGATATACTCAAATATTTACAAAATTGTGAGGGTGTACTCACTTTTGTGATATACTGTCCCCTGTTATATCTTATTGTAATAGCAATACAATGTTCAGATTATCATCAATGACTCATCAACAGCTCTAACAAGTTATCAACCACAGAACATCCTGTATGCATAACCATGGTAACATTTGAAAGGGAACACTTTTGGGATTATGGGGAAATTATCAGAACAAATATGAGGACACAACAGATCACCTGAATCCAAACTTTACACTTTTGACTTTGTGCAGTTTACATTTACGGGTTCATAGGGTTGGTTCCTGCATGTATCATCAAGTATCAATTTAGATAAACATATTTCTCAGAAAGTAATTAGCTCTGTTGAGAGTCACCGATTAGATTACTTCCCAATCTTAGTTTTAAGAAGTATTCTTGAATTAAGGTCAGAACTCAGCTTCTGAATGTCATGGAGACAAACCAAAATATAGAGTGGTAAGTGCATCGAAGGATTGCCTCGTCAATTTCATGTAAAAATTATATGCATTAAAATCCCAGCTCTCATTTACAGCTTGTTTCTAGCTAAAGCGTTTCCCACGGGGGACCAGTATGAACATTTATGCAATCACTACTGTAAGTCACTCTGGATAAGAGTGTCTGCTAAATGACTAACATGTAAAATGTAAAGGCCTTTCAGAGTTATGCATCGTTATAGGTCGCTTTATATAAACGGGATTGATTTTTCCATTTCAAAATCTAGCAAGCGGTATACTTTTGACCTTTTTCTTGAACAAGGGGTATAGCAAACTCCCTTAATGAATGTTTCAGAACACATTGCATCCTATTGATTTACATAATTCCTCTCACTCAGACACCAAATGTGCAAAAGTAACCCAAATGGCTGGAAGAATAGGGGCATCTTCTTGTTGCTGGGGTGCTCCTGCATAAAACTTCTGACAATTATATCCCATTAATACTTGTAAAGCGGAATCCCAGAACTTGTATACTATGTTACAGTTCATCCCCTGCCTTCCGATTTAGTGCTTATCAGTAACCAAATCTGCCATTTTGATCGCATTTGAGTGTAAAGGGTTAATTAGTAGTAGTACTCAATGTGTCAGCAACTGTATCAGTTATACTGTGCAGATGAAGGTCAGATGGAATATAAACAGTAGTTCTTTATACTGGTCATGTTTATGTATCTAAATCAGTTCAGATAGTACTTACAGATATGTACTATTAACCTGTTGGGCTATGTTCCTATTCTTTCCTACCATTTGCATTGAAAGCCAACTAAGACCATGTTGAATATCTTGAATGAAAGCTCAACAGTTTTAATGAAACATCAAATACATTTCTAACAAACTCTTAATTTTCATTATAAATGTATATGATGTCAATCAGACATTTCAGCATAGATGAATGCAATATTAAGTCATTACTAATGGGCTCTTGAATAGCTGAATAGCATAATAAAAAAATGCAATCCTTCTCTTCCCTACAGGATCTATCAGCATTCACTTTTATTACAACTCCCGAACCTACAAACTACACAACTGGCATAGAAGAAAAACCCGTATTCACATTTCAAGCTGGGATAAACAAACATCCTCATGCCAACCGATAGAACACCAACCCTGCCTAATGCCTATGGTGGTAATATTCCATACCAATGTGACTCCCTGTCACTTTTGGATGTCTTGTGTGAGAATGAGTTTGAGAGGGACACAATCAACCAAACAGATGCAGCCATGGCACAGGTCAACTTTTACAAGGGAGCGCCACCTCAATGGCTGAATTTCTACATGGCTGAACGAGAAGCAGCTGTGGATTCAACCTTCATAAAGAGGGATGGATACAGTAATTTAAAAAAGCTGATTCAAAGTAAGCGAAAAAGTCCTCGCAGCATTGCCATTTTCAAGCTTTTGCACGAGCCAAGCAGTGGGGGGTCCACCCTAGCCATGCAGGTGCTCTGGGACATGAGGAAAAAGCATAGGTGTGCAGTCTTAAAAGAATCAACGGGGGCAAACAGCACCGCTATCGCCGACCAAGTAATAAACCTTTTCAAGGCAGGAGATTCACAAAACACTGTGCTCCTCTTGCTTGAGGATGAGAACATGGCGGATTGCCTGATGAGAGAAATTGCAGAGAGAAAGATTACGTCGAAAGTTCCTGTACTCATCATGTTAAACTGTGTGCGTAAGTCTTTTATCGTGGAACATGACGATCCAACAACCAGAATTTCAGTGATCCTTAGAAGACAGCTCTCTGAAGAAGAGAAAGACAAATTCAGAAATAAGCTAGATGTGATCCGTAAGCGCTATGCAGACCAGCATACCAAGTTCCATGGTTTCAACATAATGTGTGGAAATTTCAGTAAAACATACATCCAGGATAGTGTTAAGGCTTGTGTTAATAAACATTTGGTGAAGCCCCAAAACCTGCTCCTTCCATTTTTGTCATTGCTAAATTTCTACGTCCCTGGATCCTACCTTCTAGAGTCTGAATGTGCGGAATTCCCTGATGCAAGGTCTCAAGACTTTGAAAGTAGAATGCACCCTTTCAATGACCTCATAGTCACTTTCTCCGGACAAGAGGAAGACAAACGTGTCCGGATGAAGCATCCAATGATAGCTGATCAGTGTGTCAAGTTACTGGCTATGTCCCGTGTGACCAGGGGTGACACAACAAGAAACTTCTTGAAGTACTTTTGTAAGGCAGAGGTGCCGCAACATTTGGTGCCCGTCATCAAAGACATGCTAACAAAGAGGGAAATCACAGAAGCAAAAGCACTAGTGGACGAACAGCAGAACGCAGAAGAGGAAACACAGGATTCCTTTTCCAAACTGATTCAAGATATAAAGAAGTATGAAGGATTAGGCATGTGTGAACACATTCTGAAAGAAGCAGTGGATAAGTTTGGGGCAGATCCTTTTTTCCCTCAAGCTCTAGCACGCCTCTACTACATTGAAATTCAAAACTATGAAAAAGCTGAATATTGTGCTTTAAAGGCTAAAGAGAGGGCTCCCAACAATTCCTTCATCGCAGATACTCTTGGGCAAGTTCACAAGGGCAATTTAAGAAAGAAAATAGGACACACACCGTGTCCACCTGCATGTGAGATTTTGGAAATAGCAGGAAAGGCTATAATCGCTTTCAAAGAAGAGGAGAAGGCTGCAGAAAAAGAAGTGGAACTAGAATCAAATAGTTTCAATAACAGGGGAAGCTTTGGCTATCTACAAGTGGCTAACTATCTTTTTGAGGCACTCACAACGTGTGATAATAGGTGGAAAGACATTCTCACAGGGAAAAAGCAAACTCCCTACATAGCTGATGATTTCCCCAGAGGAAAACTCAATGAGTATTTGCCTCTCATTGCACAACTCAAAGACGGAGTGAAGAAAAGGTATGAGTTCTTTGAAAAGTACCTGACTTACTCAAAGCCCAAAATAGGAAAAGAGGAACCAGGGTACTTCCATGATGATGTTATCGGTTGCTACCAGAAATACACTGGAATGATGCCAATCAGCTTTCCTGGACTGCTCTCATGTCTTGATCAAAAGAGAATTGATCCTAACCTGCAGTGGATGGAACAGCACTACAGAACAATCAATGGTGAAAAAAGGTCAGATGCCCAAGCTACTCAAAACTACATTCTTGTCAACATCCTTCTGAGCCAAAGGGGAGTAAGACGTCAAACGAGAACCATACCTCTACAAACCTTACAAGACATGCTAAAGAAATATGTCAGTGAACAGATTGACCAACCCACTGAATTTCATCTCTTGGCTTTGATGTTGTTTTGGCCTGAGGGTAGGGCCACCCACAACTTTCCCTATGAACAAACCATTGATCTCCTGAGAGGGTCCTTTGTGTGGGACCTCAGTATGTACTTCCGCTCCAGGTACCTTGTTCCATTGTTCCTACTCGGAAAGGGTCAGGGTTTAAGCAGACTGGTCCACAAATCAAGAGTGGACATTCTGATCATGAATAACCTTTCCCCAAAGCAGAAGAACAGAAAACTGGGTAAACTGTGGAGCAGTGGAAAGATATGGGAACTTGAAGCAATCAAGGATCGTTTACTTAGGATCAGGGGCGTGGTCGAACAGTATGAAATATTCCTGAACATTGCAGACAACAGAATCAAGATTTTCCCGGATCAATTGGCCAGCATTCGGAATCCTGGACCAGTTTCGTTCTACCTTGGCTTCAACATCGGAGGACCCGTGGCCTTCAACATCAAGTATGAGGCCAAGTGAAACATTAACATCTGAGAAAAATCTCAAAGTCAGTCTTCCATGTTAGACATCCAAACAGTAGAGTCTAACCCACTGTATATATTTCGGCAAGACAAAATAATTAAAGTGACATGTAAGGGGAAGTTGTGAACATGTTATTGTAATATCTTTGAAATGTTGACATGAATGTGTTTATACTGTATTATGTGATCTTGAAATGTGATAACTACAGCACATTAAAGCACTGCATTGTAAAAAAGAAAAGGGCCAGTAGGTAGCCCAGCTATCTGAAGGGCTGCGGTGTTCAGATCCTGACAACAATTCCCTACTGTTGGGCCCTTGAGCAAGGCCCTAACCCCACTACATGCTTTCTACGTAGAAACGCTGCACTGCAACTGTGTGTATGAGATGTGTCCTATCTGAGGGAGTTGAGCAATCAAGAGGACAAATGTTCACTGTAACACGAACAATAAAGTTGCATTGTATGTGTAATCAATCACAGCATAGACCCACCATTTCATTTAATGTGTAAAAGAACAATGTACGGTTTGATATGAACAGCTGACGTGACACTCATAATATTACCAATAAAAGTACTTCAATTAAATAAACCAGTTATTTTGCATACTTTACTCCAATATCTGATGTCCATGGTGCAACAAAACAACACAATTACAAGTCCATATACAGTGCATTGCAAAGTATTCAGACCACTTGGATTGACACATTTTAATGTTAATATTTTATCAATGTATTTTACCTTTTTTTTTTTACACCGACAGATTGTTGACTAAAAAAATAAAAAAAGACAAATCTATTTTAAGTCCACTTTGTAACACAATGTGATGAAATCAAAGGGGTCTGAATACTTTTGCACGGCACTGCATCATGCATGAATCTGTGGGAGAAACAAAAATATAGCAAATGATAACAGAATAATTATGATCAAATGAAAGTAAAGACAGTCAGTGTCCAAACATCCTCCTGACAGAACAATTAAATATTACTCTAAGAACTTCCTTCCACCAAAGAGTACACATGAACATGTATTTGGGTTCAATCACTTCAACAGAAAACATTGGCATCCGCAGATGGTGTTAGTGTATTTGTCTGAAAGAGACATTTAGTATGCTAGCTAGTAACTACACTACAGCATAGTACAATAAGTACAATATAATATGATCTGCCTAGGTAGGGTCAGGAGTGCTTCAAACATGTGGTTTGACCAGAGGAGTATATTACAAAGTAGGATCAAAGCCAGCTAACTTTGATAAAACCAGAAATAACTATTTTATCATTCATAAAAGAACTTAGATATGCATTTTTGGTTGTCGAGTTAAGTAGACCATGCTCATCTTTCAATTTTTGTTTTGTTATTTCAGAATATTTAGGCAAGTTAGCAGGTTTACTCCTTGAGCCTGTATTGTAGTATAGCCCTCTGGACATCTAGGGCCCAGAATGTTTTCCTGGTCAGGGGAAACTGCCACAGTACCTAGGGGAATATAAATGTCATACTCCGAGTACTCTGTAACAAAACCAATTGTAGGAGAAGGTCAGAGTGGAGGGACCTCTGGCTTTCTCAACCAATGGAATTGAGAATCTCACATGGTGTTCTATAACATTATCAGTGTGAGTACAACGAGGTGTGTTATCCATTGTTGTAAGGACCATAGTGTTCATAGTTATAGGTCAGCCATCTTAGGAAGATGCATGCAAAACACTAGTTTCTAATTCAAGACAACTGGGAACAAGGTGAAATCATGACATCAGTGATCTTAAAGGTCGGTTCTAAAAAGAACACCGGGATCCCGACTTGGAATACCGTAAAAAAAAAAACTGACATGGAAAATTTGTTTTGATCACAATTTCCCAGTTGTCTTGAACGCACTGATGTCTGACATTTCCGATCTCCCAATCGGCATAAGGCTTGGAGTATGCAACAGCCAGGCAGGAAAGACCTTTTCTCAACATCCTGGCTCATCATTCACTGTGTCAACATCATCCAGCTCTAACCTTTCTCTCACATACACACTTTGTTTTCAAAGTCTGTCAGCAAGTGGTTTTCCTGTGTACAATATGAAACATCTAAATGGATCTAACATGTTTTGAAGGATGGATCTACAACATATTGAAGGACTTTACACATGGTCATAGCTTTACAGTTGAAGTCGGAAGTTTACATACACTTAGGTTGGAATCATTAAAACTTGTTTTTAAACCACTCCACAAATTTCTTGTTAACAAACTAGCTTTGGCAAGTTAGTTAGGACATCTACTTTTGTGCAAGTAATTTTTCCAACAATTGTTTACAAACATATAATTCACTGTATCACAATTCCAGTGGGTCAGAAGTTAACATACACTAAGTTGACTGTGCATTTAAAAAGCTTGGAAAATTCAAGAAAATGACATTATGGCTTTAGAAGCTTCTGCTAGGCTAATTGACACCATTTGAGTCAATTGGAGGTGCACCTGTGGATGTATTTCAAGGCCTACCTTCAAACAACTCAGGGCCTCTTTGCTTGACATCATGGGAAATTCAAAAGAAAATCGGCCAAGACCTCAGGACATTTTTTTTTTTTTTTAGATCTTCACAAGTCTGGTTCATTCTTGGGAGCAATTTCCAAACGCCTGACGGTACCACGTTTATCTGTACAAACAACAGTACGCAAGTATAAACACCATAGGACCACGCAGCCATCATACTGCTCAGGAAGGAGATGCTTTCTGTCTCCTAGAGATGAACGTGCTTTGTTGAAAAAAGTGCAAATCAATCCCAGAACAACAGCAAAGGACCCTGTGAAGATGCTGGAGGAAACCGGTGCAAAAGCATCTATATTCACAGTAAAATGAGTCCTATATTGACATAACCTGAAAGGCCGTTCAGGAAGGAAAAAGTCACTGCTCCAAAACCGCCATGTAAAAAAGCCAGACTGCGGTTTGCAACTGCACATGGTGACAAAGATCGTACACTTTGGAGAAATGTCCTCTGGACTGATGAAACAAAAATAGAACTGTTTGAACATAATGACCATTGTTATGTTTGGAGGAAAAAGGGAGGCTGGCAAGTCGTAGAGCACCATTCCAACCGTGAAGCACAGGGGGTGACAGCATCATGTTGAGGGGGTGCTTTGCAGCAGCAGGGACTGGTGCACTTCACAAAATAGATAGCATCATGAGGCAGGAACAGTATGTGGATATATTGAAGCAACAGCAAGACAGTCAGGAAGTTAAAGCTTGGCTGCAAATGGGTCTTCTAAATGGACAGTGACCCCAAGCATACTTACAAAGTTGAGGCAAAATGGCTTAAGATAAAGTCAAGGTATTGGAGTGGCCATCACAAAGCCCTGACCTCAATCCTATAGAAAATGTGTGGGCAGAACTGAAAATGCGTGTGTGAGCAAGGAGGCCTCCAAACCTGACTCAGTTACACCAGCTCTTTCAAGAGGAATGGGCCAAAATTCACCCAACTTATTGTGGGAAGCTAGTGGAAGGCTACCCGAAAGGTTTGACCCAAGTTAAACCATTTAAAAAGGCAATGCTACCAAATACTAATTGAGTGTATTTAAACTTCTGACCCACTGGGATTGTGATGAAATAAACAGCTGAAATATATCACTCTACTATTATTGACATTTCACATTCTTAAAATAAAGTGGTGATCCTAACTGACCTAAGACAGGGACTTTTTTTTACTAGGATTCAATCTCAGGAATTGTGAAAAACTGAGTTGAAATTCATTTGGTTAAGGTGTATGTAAACTTCCGACTTCAACCGTAGTTGTAGATCTCTAGATAACATGAAGGCCGCCTACACTGCATCCCACTCAAGTATTCTATCCAGAATACTCTACTATTCAGTCTTTCACTGTATTGGGGTGGTCTTTCACCTCAATGTCTTTATGTCTGGATATCATGTGTCAAGTTCTTCCGCCCCTTGTTCCCAGAGGGAGCAATATAAGACAAAAGTAGTGTACTACAAAAGGGAATAAGGGTACAATTTTGGACTTGTTCTAACGGTTAAGACATCGGCCAGGGTGTGGGTGTGCGGTGGCCATGTGTGTCTTTAAGTTCTTTAGCACCCTGTATTTTTTCCTACAGAGGGTGCAGCCGAAGGGTTTCTCCCCTGTGTGAAACCTCATGTGGGTCGTCAGTTTCCCGTTGCACCGGAACTGCTTCCCGCAGTCTTTACAGTGGTACGGTTTCTCCCCTGTGTGGGCCCTCTGGTGGTGCTTCAGATTCTTCCGGAGCGAGAACGCCCGGTGACACTGGGAGCAGCAGTACGGTTTCTCTCCGGTGTGGATTAAACGGCGGTGCCACCTCAGCTTCCGTTTCCGGTAGAAGATCTTGCCACAGTCCCAGCAGATGCGCAGACGACGGTGGCAGTGTCCCACCAGCCGCAAGTCCTCAAGCTTCACTGGGGAGAATGAGATAAAATAGGATAAAATACAGTGCCTTGCGAAAGTATTCGGCCCCCTTGAACTTTGCGACCTTTTGCCACATTTCAGGCTTCAAACATAAAGATATAAAAACTGTATTTTTTTGTGAAGAATCAAAAACAAGTGGGACACAATCATGAAGTGGAACGACATTTATTGGATATTTCAAACTTTTTTAACAAATCAAAAACTGAAAAATTGGGCATGCAAAATTATTCAGCCCCTTTACTTTCAGTGCAGCAAACTCTCTCCAGAAGTTCAGTGAGGATCTCTGAATGATCCAATGTTGACCTAAATGACTAATGATGATAAATACAATCCACCTGTGTTAATCAAGTCTCCGTATAAATGCACCTGCACTGTGATAGTCTCAGAGGTCCGTTAAAAGCGCAGAGAGCATCATGAAGAACAAGGAACACACCAGGCAGGTCCGAGATACTGTTGTGAAGAAGTTTAAAGCCGGATTTGGATACAAAAAGATTTCCCAAGCTTTAAACATCCCAAGGAGCACTGTGCAAGCGATAATATTGAAATGGAAGGAGTATCAGACCACTGCAAATCTACCAAGACCTGGCCGTCCCTCTAAACTTTCAGCTCATACAAGGAGAAGACTGATCAGAGATGCAGCCAAGAGGCCCATGATCACTCTGGATGAACTGCAGAGATATACAGTTGAGGTGGGAGACTCTGTCCATAGGACAACAATCAGTCGTATATTGCACAAATCTGGCCTTCATGGAAGAGTGGCAAGAAGAAAGCCATTTCTTAAAGATATATCAAAAAAAGTGTTGTTTAAAGTTTGCCACAAGACACCTGGGAGACACACCAAACATGTGGAAGAAGGTGCTCTGGTCAGATGAAACCAAAATTGAACTTTTTGGCAACAATGCAAAACGTTATGTTTGGCGTAAAAGCAACACAGCTGAACACACCATCCCCACTGTCAAACATGGTGGTGGCAGCATCATGGTTTGGGCCTGCTTTTCTTCAGCAGGGACAGGGAAGATGGTTAAAATTGATGGGAAGATGGATGGAGCCAAATACAGGACCATTCTGGAAGAAAACCTGATGGAATCTGCAAAAGACCTGAGACTGGGACGGAGATTTGTCTTCCAACAAGACAATGATCCAAAACATAAAGCAAAATCTACAATGGAATGGTTCAAAAATAAACATATCCAGGTGTTAGAATGGCCAAGTCAAAGTCCAGACCTGAATCCAATCGAGA
Source organism: Oncorhynchus clarkii lewisi (assembly GCF_045791955.1). Lineage (NCBI taxonomy): Eukaryota > Metazoa > Chordata > Actinopteri > Salmoniformes > Salmonidae > Oncorhynchus > Oncorhynchus clarkii. The sequence goes on from NC_092155.1 coordinate 14,477,478, forward strand.
ATCTGTGGAAAGAACTGAAAACTGCTGTTCACAAATGCTCTCCATCCAACCTCACTGAGCTCGGGCTGTTTTGCAAGGAGGAATGGGAAAAAATTTCAGTCTCTCGATGTGCAAAGCTGATAGAGACATACCCCAAGCGACTTACAGCTGTAATCGCAGCAAAAGGTGGCGCTACAAAGTATTAACTTAAGGGGGCTGAATAATTTTGCACGCCCAATTTTTCAGATTTTGATTTGTTAAAAAAGGTTTGAAATATCCAATAAATGTCGTTCCACCTCATGATTGTGTCCCACTTGTTGTTGATTCTTCACAAAAAAATACAGTTTTATATCTTTATGTTTGAAGCCTGAAATGTGGCAAAAGGTCGCAAAGTTCAAGGGGGCCGAATACTTTCGCAAGGCACTGTAGGATTATGAATGCAAGACTCCCAGTAATTTTCCACAACTCCCAGAAAAGTGGGAAAAGTGGGAAACCTGGCAAATTTGGGAAAGTTACCAGAATTTTGCGCCCCTGGATAAGATAAAACAGGACAAACTATCCACTGGGGTAAAACTGGGGCGGCAGGTAGCTTTGTGGTTAGAGCGCAGGGCCAGTAAGGTTTGCTGATTCGAATCCCCAAGCTAACAAGGTAAAAACAATCTATGTCATTCTGCCCCTGAACAAGGCAATTAACCCACTGTTCCCCAGGTAGGATCATTGTAAATAAGAATTTGTTCCTAACCGACTTGCCTAGCTAAATAAAATAAAAACTATACATTGAACACAACACATACAGGTCCTTCAGAAAGTATTTATATCCCATTTTGTTGTGTTTCAGTCTTCATTAGATTAAGTCAAAACTGTATCTCGGTCACTCAGGAACATTCACTGTGTTAATGGTAAGCAGCTCCAGTGAAGATTTGGCCTTGTGTTTAAGGTTATCGTGCTGAAAGATTAACTCATCTCCTGTTGTCTGGTGTAAAGCTAACAACCAGTTTTTCCCTCTAGTCTTTTGTCTGTGCTTAGCGCTATTACATTTATTATTTTAACCCTTTCACACGTACCATCACACGGGTGTGATCGTTCTACAGTGGTCCCTGAAGCGTACGATCACACCCGTGTGATTAGAACACACATTTAGAATGCTCCTTTAGAACGGCAGTTTCGAATGAGGCAACCATCAGCGTTTGAGCTGGCCACACTTTTTTCAGAAACTATTTACACAAACACAGTCTTTACAAAGTTATGTCCAGAGTGTCAGCAGTTTATTTTTGGATGCATTGTTCAGATATTCACAGAATTAAATATAGCATAACACAATCAACCTAACCGGAAAAATGTAGGCTACATTTGTCCTAGCGCTGAGGAAAGATTGACCCAACACAAGCAGTCATCATGAAACAAGCCCAAGTACTTAAATTACAAGCCCAAGTATTACTTTAGTGCCTTGATGCAAACAGGATGCATCTTTTGAAATGTTTTTGTTCTGTACAGGCTTCCCTTTTCACTCTGTCAATTAAGTTAGTATTGTGTAGTAACTACAATGTTGTTGATCCATCCTCAGTTCTCATATCCAAACTATTAAACTTGGTTTTAACCTGTTATGGCTGCGATCCCCGTACAGGGATCATCATCAGGGGAAATTTCAGAGTGACAACTAAAAATACGTCGTAACATTAGACATTCTTGAAAATGCAAGTGTCTTACACCCTTCAAAAGATTAGAATATTGGTAATCAAACTACTAAACTACACATTCGCATCTGAAGGTAAAATTATGACTTACATTCTGATATCTTGCTCTTATTTCTCTTCCTGAGGGTCCCAGTGATCAAATTAAGTGCCGTTTTCTTTGATAAAATCAATTTTTATAGTCTAAATCGAAACATTTTGTGAACCGTTTGTGCCGTGAATTCCATCTATACATTTTTTACGGAGCATTAGATGTAATTACACACCGTAAACAATCATTTATCTAGTCATGGTTGGTTTCAGTGCATTCCTCTGGATGTTTGCAACACAGCCAAACGTCATTGTTTTTTGCGGGGAGTATTGACCGAAGTGAACTGATTTGAAGACAACGAGCAATTACTACCTTGCGCACCAATAATTTTAGCTAAACTTCATTGATTGACTATATTTCTGCCCAATGACCACTGATCTTCTTGAAATCTAGCTGGGCAGATAGCCAATGAGCTGAGGTAAACGCCAGTATGTAATGGTTTTGGGTTGGACCACCATTCCTTGTTTGTAATCGCACGCGTAACGAACTCCATTCTCGTCTTGATGATCAGAGGAGTTGCTGTGAGGTTTGTTACGCGCAGCTGTATTTCGGAAAGTTGTATTTTCAACGATTTCATTGAAGATATCACGGCGAATAAATCAGGAAAAGCGAAGTTAAAGTCTAAAGTGAAAGTGAGACAGATTTTTTGTTTGAGGAATCTTTGAGTGTTATGATTCAAACAGGAACTGGAAGAGCTGTTTCTGCAAAACTCCTGGACAGTCTGTGGTGCAACGTGGCGTTGGTGGATGGAGCGAGACATGATGTCCCAGATGTGCTCAATTGGATTCAGGTCTGGGGAACATGCAGGCCAGTCCATAGCATCAATGCCTTCCTCTTGTAGGAACTGCTGACACACTCCAGCCACATAAGGTCTAGCATTGTCTTGCATTAGGAGGAACCCAGGGCCAACCGCACCAGCATATGGTCTCACAAGGGGTCTGAGGATCTCATCTCGGTACCTAATGGCAGTCAGGCTACCTCTGGCGAGCACATGGAGGGCTGTGCGGCCCCCCAAAGAAATGCCACCCCACACCATGACTGACCCACCGCCAAACCAGTCATGCTGGAGGATGTTGCAGGCAGCAGAACATTCTCCACGGCATCTCCAGACTCTGTCACATGTGCTCAGTGTGAACCTGCTTTAATCTGTAAAGAGCACAGGACGCCAGTGGCGAATTTGCCAATCTTTGTGTTTTCTGGCAAATGCCAAGCGTCCTGCACGGTGTTGGGCTGTAAGCACAACCCCCACCTGTGGACGTCGGGCCCTCATACCACCCTCATGGAGTCTGTTTCTGACCGTTTGAGCAGACACATGCACATTTGTGGCCTGCTGGAGGTCATTTTGCAGGGCTCTGGCAGTGCTCCTCCTGCTCCTCCTTGCACAAAGGCGGAGGTAGCGGTCCTGCTGCTGGGTTGTTGCCCTCCTACGGCCTCCTCCACGTCTCCTGATGTACTGGCCAGTCTCCTGGTAGCGCCTCCATGCTCTGGACACTACGCTGACAGACACAGCAAACCTTGCCACAGCTCGCATTGATCTTCCATCCTGGATGAGCTGCACTACCTGAGCCACTTGTGTGGGTTGTAGACTCCGTCTCATGCTACCACTAGAGTGAAAGCAGCATTCAAGTGACCAAAACATCAGCCAGGAAGCATAGGAACTGAGAAGTGGTCTGTGGTCACCACCTGCATAACCACTCCTTTGTTGGGGGTGTCTTGCTAATTGCCTATAATTTCCACCTGTTGTCTATTCCATTTGCACAACAGCATGTGAAATGTATTGTCAATCAGTGTTGCTTCCTAAGTGGACAGTTTGATTTCACAGAAGTGTGATTGACTTGGTGTTACATTGTTTAAGTGTTCCCTTTATTTTTTGAGCAGTATATATATATATATATATATATATATATATATATATATATATATATATATGTTTTTCATGTCAGATTACATTTATTTTTTTTATTCAAATGGAATGGAGTAGAACAGCAAACACACACATGGCCACTGCGCCTGCTACTCCTCTCCATATGAAATATCCATTGGCTGCTGTTCAGGGGAGGGCAGGACCACAACATTGGCCGGAGTTGAATGGAACAGCACTTCACCTTAGTGACTGTTCCCTCTGCTCTATACAATACATATGTTTATTTTATGTGATGATAAAAGGCTCATACAATATTTTTTTTAAAATGTTTTCTTTCACAGTGATAGCGACTCTGACTGGGAGCCCCCGGTGCCAAGCTGCCCGCTCTACCTGTGCCCCCAGTGGTGTTCATATGCCACAGTTCATTACTGCAGGCATGACTGTGCCCCAGGGCCAAAAGAGCACAGCAGAGGCATCGTTGTGTTCTGTGTCGCATGAACTGCACCACTTGTTCAGTTTCTCTGCGCTTTACATCAGAAAGAGACTGCTATGGGACATGGCACAGGCAGCAAAATATTGTGACGAGGACTTCCAAAGGGTGTACTGTTTTAAAAAAATTAAAAAGTAAAACATTTGTGTGTGTGTGTTAGAATTGCTTTTTGATATGTTGTATATAGTTATAGGTCATTTCACCAATTTGGCCACTTGGGTACATTTGGGCAACTTGTGTGGGACACCTGGGTGACTTCATGCTAAATGTCATGTAGCTCACCCATTCCTGAAGTTATCAGTCTGAAACTTTGCACACCTACAGTTGCCCTCTTGTGTTATCCATCACAATTCTCCAGCATCCTATCTGACTGTGTGGCTATTCTAGTACATGTGAAAGATGATACTACAACAATAAAAGACAGAAAACGTATGCTCTTTCTTTCTCTTTTCTTCCACCAGATCTACTGTGTTATATTCTCCTACATTCAATTAACATTTCCACAAACTTCAGAATGTTTCCATTCAAATGATACCAAGAATATGCATATCCTTGCCTCTGGGGCTGAGCTACAGGCAGTTAGATTTGGGTATGTCTTCAGGCGGAAATTGAGAACAAAGGGATATAGCCATAACAGGTTAACAGCTCCTTGCAGAGTTGTGCGTTTCTCTCCAATTGTTTTATCCATTTCAATAAAATCATTTTCCAGCTGGTCAACAATTTGTTATTAAACCAATAGAACATGTATTCAAGGTTTGCAGTTCTTGACACAAACCTGTGCACCTGGCACCTACTACCATATCCTGTTCAAACACACTGAAGTCTCGTCTTGCCCATTCACCCTCTGAACGACACACATGCACAATACATGTTAACTAATTATTTTAAAGTGTCTTGACCTCTCCTCCCCTTTATCTACACTGACTAAGTGGATTTAACAAATGACATCAATAAGGGATCATAGTATTCCCCTGGTTAGTCTGTCATGGAAAGAGCAGTTGTTTAATGGTTTGTATGCTCCGTGCCATAAAAGTATTCACACCCATTCACTTATTCCACATTTTGTTATAGCATGAATTTTATTAAATAGATTAAAAAAATAAAGTCAAAGTGAACTCCAAAAGACAAGCTGAAATATCTTGAGTCAAGTATTTAAGGGAATACCCTAGCTCCCCTAATTTCTACTGAATGTGTAAGCTGCTCACCTGTACATTCTCTGACTCCTTTTAGAAGCAAGAATTACTTTGTACCTCCAGCCAATCACAAGCACTATTGAGACATTGCAGACTGGTTAAAAAAGATGTTGGTAATCTCCTTAACATGTCCTTCCATAATTTACCTAAGGATGAACAATCTTTGCTTTACAATCTGATACCTCAAGTCCTTATTCGTCCTGCTGATAAGGGTGGGTCGGTTGTACTCATGGACTGGACATCTTATGTAAATTACTGTCATAGACAACTGCTTGACAACACCTTTTACAAGAAATGCAGAAGTGACCCCACTTCCCAATTTCAGAACATGATCTACCACTGTCCTAGATAGGCAAGTTCTGGTCAAATCACCAAAATAAGAACAACCTTTTGGCCATTCAACACCCTAAAATTGCCACATTCTATACTTTGTCAAAATTACACACATTTTACAAAAACCTCCAGGGCGCCCTATTGTACGGGCTTTGATGCAGTAACGGCTCCCTTATCAACTTTATTTTATAGACCACTCGCAGAACAGCTCCCCCCCTTTGTAAAGGACACTAGTAGTATGATCTATATTATTGAATCTCTTGATCCTCTCTATGATAACACTTTGTTAGTAGTTACTTTTTGATGTGGGGTCGTTATACACAAATATTCCACACGAGGGCGGTATTGAAGCGATAAATTTTCTTCTGCAACGTGACCCTAATGAAATACCTTCCAGTGAATGCACTGTAACATTGGCTGAAATAGTACACACACACACACACACGCTTCTAAAGGATTTCTTTATTCAGACGAAGGGTACTGCTATGGGACCCCATATGGCTCCTAACTACGCTAATTTGTCTGTGGGTTGGTTACATGGAAACAGTCCATTTTCAATCCCTTCAAAAATTTCAACGTACCGTTTCCAAATAATAATGTTAGAAATTAGAACACTTTTTGTTCTATGGAGGGGTGATGCAAAATAGAGCCAGGCATTCCATGCTTCTCATCTCTTGTTCTGAGCACCTGATATTTACTATGCAACCTGACACACGTGAAATCAGTTTCCTTGATCTTATGATTGTGTGATAATGTTCCATACACTGATCTTTACAGGAAACCTACTGACCGTAACAGTTTGTTGAGGGCTGATCGTTGTCACCCGCATCCCTTGAAAAAACGTTTGACCTATAGCCAATTGTTGAATCAAAAGAATTTGCAATAGAACTGGCAGATTGAGACAGAAATATGGCTGAGACGCAAAGAACACTCAAGGAGAGGGGGTACAAAAACCGTTAGCTTAATACGGACATTGAGAAAATTCTAAACAAGGAGACATCTTTCAAGGATAGTATCGCAAAAATAAGCATTCTAACTACCCCGCTATTCAATGTGTGCTCTGAACAAATTAAGGGAATTGTTCAAACATTGGCACATTCTAAGATCCGATGACAGTATCCGTAATGTGTTTTTGGACCCTCCATTGGTTGGAATCTCACAGGGCAGAAATCTCAGATCAATTGGTAAACTGATTGACCACCCCCAAAATATCCCTTCGCAACATCTATTTGCACCTCTACCAGATGGAAACTAAAAGTGTAATAGCTGCACTCAATGCAATGGCACTTGCAAATGTAGATCCTGCAAACACCCAAACAGGAAAATAGATCCCAATGAAAGGTGTCATGTGCTCCACTAAGGCAGTATTTTTGTACATAATGCTTCTGCAACCGTCTCTTACGGCAGAAAAGAGCTTCTGGATATCAGGACAGCGATCACTCACCTCGGATTAGACAAAGATTTTTCTACAACAACCAAGACGCACAGGACATTCTCCAAACACCCGGCAGGGTCGACATCCCCGTTATTTGCAAGAGGAAACGACGCAGGTACAGAGGACAAAGAGCCGGATGCCTCGTCAGGACCCGCAGAAGGCGAGTGGGAAAGCTGCACCACATCAGTCACTGGCTTTATAAATAAGGGCACCGAGGACGTCATCTCCACAGTGACTGTACGTACATACCCCAACCAGAAGCCATGGATTACAGGCAACACTCGCACTGAGCTAAAGGGTAGAGATACTGCTTTCAAGGTGCTGGACTCTAACCCGGAAGCTTACAAGAAATACTGCTATGCCCTGTGACGAACCGTCAAACAGGCAAAGCGTCAATACAGAGCTAAGATTGAATCATACTACACTGGCTCCGACACTCGTCTTGTGGCAGGGCTCACTAACTATTACAGAATACAAAAAGGGAAGCACAGCCACGAGCTGCCCAGTGACACGAGCCTAACAGACTAGCTAAATCACTTCTATGTTTGCTTCGAGGCAAGCAACACTGCGGCATGCATGAGAGCATCAGCTGTTCCGGACGACTGATCACGCTCTCCGTAGCAGACGTGAAAAATACCTTTAAATAGGTCAACATACACAAGGCTGTGGGACCAGACGGATGACCAGGACGTGTGCTCCAGGCATGTGCTGACCAACTGGCAAGTGTCTTCACTGACATTTTCAACATGTCCCTGATTGAGTCTGTAATACTAACATGTTTCAAGCAGACCACCCTAGTCCCTGTGCCCAAGAACACAAAGGCAACCTGCCTAAATTACCACAGATCCGTAGCACTCAAGTCCTTAGCCATGAAGTGCTTTGAAAGGTTGGTAATGGCTTACATCAACACCATTATCCCAGAAACCCTAGACCCACTCCAATTTGCATACCACCCAACAGATCCACAGATGATGCAATCTGTTGCACTCCACTGCCCTTTCCCACCTGGACAAAAGGGACACTTATGCGAGAATGCTATTCATTGACTCCAGCTCAGCGTTCAACACCATAGTACCCTCAAAGCTCATCGCCGGTGGTGAGGGTAGGTAGCAACACATCTGCCATGCTGATCCTCAACACTGGAGCTCCCAAGGGACAGCCTATAGGGAAGGAGGTCAGAGACCTGACCAGGTGGTGCCAGAATAACAACCTATCCCTTAACGTAACCAAGACTAAGGAGATGATTGTGGACTACAGGAAAAGGAGGACAGCGCACACCGCCATTCTCATCGACAGGGCTGTAGTGAAGCAGGTTGAGAGCTTCAAATTCCTTGGTGTCCACATCAACAAATTAGAATGGTCCAAACACAACAAGACAGTCGTGAAGAGGGCACGACAAAGAGTATTCCCCCTTAGGAAACTAAAAAGATTTCGCATGGGTCCTGAGATCCTCAAAAGGTTCAACAGCTGCACCATCGAGAGCAACCTGACCGGTTGCGTTACTGCCTGGTACGGCAATTGCTCGGCCTCCGACCGCTAGGCACTACAGAGGGTAGTGCGTATGGCCCAGGCTAAGCTGCCTGCCATAAAGGACCTCTACACCAGGAGGAAGTCCCTAAAAATTGTCAAAGACCCCAACCATAGACTGTTCTCTCTACTACCGCATGGCAAGCAGTACCAGAGTGCCAAGTCTAGGAAAAAAGTATTCTCAACAGTTTTTACCTCCAAGCAATAAGACTCCTGAACAGGTAATCAAATGGCTACCTGGACTATTTGCATTGTGCACTTTGACACTTCACAAACTAGTGACCCACAGCGTTTGTCATGATACCCTGATGAAGACAGCTTCTGTTGAAACGTTGGTTATTACATTATTGCATCTAGGCTCCTAGAATGTACAGCTCTGTTTCTTTTTCAAAAACTGCAAACACAGTAGCGTTCATGCTCAGTTTCCTGTGTGTATCAAGAATGGTCCACCATCCAAAAAACATCCAGACAACTGTGGGAAACAAGAATCAACATGGGTCAGCATCACTGTGGACCGCTTTCGACACCTTGTAGAGTCCATGCCCCAACAAATTGAGGCTGTTGAGGGCAAAAGGGGGTGCAACTCAATATTAGGATTGTGTTTCTAACGTTTGGTATACTCAGTGTATATTGCACAAATGAGAAAGGAGTATCCTTCTCAATTCCTTGCATCCTCACCGCCTTCTCAAAACGCATTGGAAAAGGTCAGAGGAGGCTTGGACTTCCTCCTCCAATATGGTTGAGGAGGCGAGGAGATTAGATTCAAGGAATTGAGAGTTACAGCATGGGTAAATACCTGAACAGGTTCTCATCTGCTTCTCCAGCTCATGGGGTAGTGGTGGGGGAGTGGAGGGGGGGAGGGGAGAGCGGTGAGGTGATATGGAGGAGGTGGCTTGAAGTGCTGTGGAAGTGGTGTCACAGCCTTTTCTGCTTCTGGTCCCGCTCAACACTGGTCCACCTCGGTCTCGCTGCTCTTCCTTTGCTGCTGGGTTTAGTATAATGCTTGCTTGTGTGGCCACATGTACATTGGGGTTTACTTGGGTGAGAATCGGCTCTTGTAGCATGCTTAGTTGTGTTGTTGCTGTAATGTCATTGTACCGTTGTGTACTTGGTTGTGCAGTATGCCGGACCAGCTCAATCTCCTCCTTGACTTCCGGTTGTCCCAAGCTTCCTAGTGGCTCTTCTTTGAGAGCAGCACCACTGATGTCATAGTCAGTGAGTGCTTCCAGGTGTCCCACAGGTGTTCTAAGCATGGGTTCTGTATCTATAATCCTAAGGGTGTTGGCTGGCTGTTGTTCCGAATCCACCGGCGTGCTGATGGCAATGGGAACAGGCTCCAGTTTCCCCCTTTCTAATTCCACTTTTTTTTCTGGGCTGACTGAGATAGGAAGAGGAAATAGAAGCCATTTCAGGGGCACTGGAGGTGGGGCCTGGGAAGAACCCACCTGCACCTCCTGTTCAGTCAGTCTGTCTGTCGGGGAGTTAAACAATACGGTGTCATTTGAACACAGTGACAGGGTGGTGGTGGCGGTGGCACTGTTTTCAGTGTGTATGCAGTGGGGGTCCGAGACCTCTGAGGATGTCGATGGTTCAAACGTCAATTCAGAGACAAGACATTCATACTCTTGACTCTCTGGAACAAAGAAAGAAACATACTGTTGGCCTCGTAACATTCATCTTTTTCATATCAGTGAGAAACAAAGCACAAATATTGCCCTCCAAATGCACTTAATACAGAAACCTATACAGTGCATTCAGAAAGTATTCAGACCCCTTGACTTTTCCCACATTTTGTTACGTTACAGCCTTATTTCAAGATGAATTACATTTATTAAAAAAATATATTAAAAAAGATTACATTTACAAAAGTATGACGCTACAAGCTTGGCACACCTGTATTTAGGAAGTTTCTCCCATTCTTCTCTGCAGGTCTCTCAAGCTGACGGGTTGGACGAGGTGAGTTGCAGTACATGTTCAATTGGGTTTGAGTCCGGGCTCTGGCTGTGCCACTCAAGGATATTCAGAGACATGTCCCGAAGCCACTCCTGCTTTGTCTTGGCTGTGTGGTTAGGGTCATTGTCCTGTTGGAAGGTGAACTTTTGCCCCAGTCTGCTCTGGAGCAGATTCATCAAGGATCTCCGTACTTTGCTCCATTCATCTTTCCCTAGATCCTGGCTGGTCTCCCAGTCTCTGCCACTTAAAAAAGAAAAGGGCATGATGCTGCCACCACCAAAGCTTTACCGTAGGGATGGTGGGAGGGTTCCTCCAGACGTACTGCTTGTCATTCAGGAAAAATAATTCAATCTTGGCTTCAGACCTGAGAATCTTGTTTCTCATGGTCTGACAGTCCTGTAACTCCAAGCAGGCTGTCATATGCATTTTACTGAGGAGTGGCTTCAGTCTGGCCACTTTCATAAAGGACTGATTGGTGGAGTGGTGCAGAGGTTGTTGTCCTTCTGGACGATTCTCCCAGAACTCTGGAGCTCTGTCAGAGTGACCATCAGGTTATTGGTCACCTTCCTGGCCAAGGCCCTTCTCTCTCCCCCCCCCCCGATTGGCCAGCTCTAGGAATAGTCTTGGTGGTTCCAAACTTCTTCCATTTAAAAATGGTGGGGGCCACTGCGTTCTTGGGCACCCTTCCCCAGATCTGTGCCTCGACACAATCCTGTCTCAGACGATTCCTTCGTCCCCATGGCTTGGTTTTTGCTCTGACATGCAATGTCAACTGTGGGACCTTATATAGACAGGTGTGTGCCTTTCCAAATCATGTCCAGTCAATTTAATTTACCACAGGTGGACTGCGATCGAGTTGTAGAAACAGCTTGAGGATGAGGAATGGAATCAGGATGCACTGGAGCGCAATTTCAAGTCTCATAGCAAAGGATCAGGATACTTATGTAAATAAGGTTTTTCATTTATGAGAAATAGATTGAGGAAAAATATTAATTTAATACATTTTAGAAAAAGGCTGTAACGTAACAAAATGTGGGGAAAGGGGTCTGAATTCTTTCCGAATGCACTGTAGATGATTGTTGTTTCACACTGACTGCACTATGAATGTCCCAATGGCAAACATGCATAAAGATGGAAGAATTCAGATATGTCATCATCGTTTTAGCACTATCCAGTGAGTTGGCAAACTACGTTGCGTGACATGGTTTGATAAATATCTGAATAATCTACCTTTTGCGGCAATTAGGAAAAAACCTCAAGATAGAATTGGGATCATGTATACGGTGCTAATGAACATACAAATAAATTATAAGGAGTGTGATGTATACTACGGCAAACTTAGCCAAACGAGTCATTTGTGGTAAGTGCATGAGGGCCATCATCTTTATGCATCTCTACTACTGGGACAATAAAGGCATGACTTAAATTCTCTTTCCATCCACTACTCCGTCATTTCAATAACTCAAATCCAACGCATTTGAGCAGTTGTCACAAAGTGCTTTACGGTTACCCAGCCTAAACCCCCAAATAGCAAGCAATCCACTTGTCTGGTCCACTTACTTTGCATGCTTTTCCCAATACTGTCACCCTCCTTGAAGACACCAACCTTCACCACCTCCCAGTCCATGTCCAATCTCTACAGGCATAACAATGAATATACTGTTTACTTACATTAGCATTTAGATACTGCTACAGAAGGAAACAACTGACACTGAACATTATAGGGGCCATTAAGTCAAATGGTCCACTAAAAGAGAGGCTGTGTTTCACACACACAATCCAGAGCATTCTTAACACAGAACTAGAATGTGCAGAACGGGATTCCCCATTCATGTCAATGATGCTGTTCCGTTTCATTCATTCTCTTTTATTTTAACCATCTCACCTCATATTTAAGATTAACGTGCATGTCTTCACCATCATCACGCCTTGGCATAGCAACAGAGCCACTGGGGACCTCACCACTATCATGTCGAGTTGCTAGGGTCAACACAACAGAGGATGAACCACAGAGAGATTTTTTTTTATTTTATTTAAAAAAAAAAAAACATACTTTTCCATTAAAGAAAGGTCTGGAATACTAAGGAGGCAACAAATAATTAGTCTACATACTGGAATACAAAGGGAGCAGAAGTTCGAACTAGCTAGAGATGTAACACCTGTTGTAGCTGCAGGGCCAGTCCTTGCTGTTCTGCCACCCTAGCTGAGACCCCCCAAAAATGCGAAACTAGCATAGTCCCAGTAAGCAAAATTACGTTGAAAAGACACTTAAAAAAACATATTCCCCGGACATTAACGTTATGTTAAATTTAGGTTCTGAGTGGCATTTTCCAGGATGTTGCAATCAGGCTCATTTTTGGTTCTTGGTTCTTAATGAAAGTGTGTCAAAGTGTTACTTGAAATTGCATTTTATGAACGCCCATCTATGTGTTAAGCCCAGTGTTGCCAACTCCCCAGTAAGGACTAGAGGTCGACCGATTATGATTTTTTTCAACGCCGATACCGATTATTGGAGGACCAAATAAGCAGATACCGATTAAATCGGACGACTTTTATTAATTTATAATAATGACAATTACAACAATACTGAATGAACACTTAATTTAACTTAATATAATAAAGCAATAAAAACCAATGTAGCCTCAAGTAAATAATGAAACATGTTCAACTTGGTTTAAATAATGCAAAAACATGTGTTGGAGAAGTAAAAGTGCAATATGTGCTATGTAAGAAAGCTAACATTTCAGTTCCTTGCTCAGAACATGAGAACATGAAAGTGGGTGGTTCCTTTTAACATGAGTCTTCAATATTCCCAGGTAAGAAGTTTTAGGTTGTAGTTATAGGACTATTTCCCCATATACCATTTGTATTTCATTAACCTTTGACTATTGGCACTTTAGTATTGATTTAATATAGCTTCCGTTCCCCTCCTCACTCCTCCCTGGGCTCGAACCAGGAACACAGCCACCCTCGAAGCAGCGTTACCCATGCAGAGCAAGGGAAACAACCACTAGTTAACTGTAAGGTTGCAAGATTGTATCCCCCGAGCTGACAAGGTGAAAATCTCTCTTTCTGCTCCTGAACGAGGCAGTTAACCCACCGTTCCTAGGCCGTCATTGAAAATAAGAATGTGTTCTTAACCGACGTGCAGTTAAATAAAGGTATATTAAAAATAAAAATGGCAAATCGGCACCTAGAAATAGCGATTGTTATGAAAACTTGAAATCAGCCCTAATTAATCAGCCATTCCGATTAATAGGCCGGCCTCTAAGGACAGTCCTAAATGACCTAATCACCCAATTTTCATAATTGGCCATGTGCATGTAATTGTGATGGACACTGTAGGAGAGAGAAAGAGTAAAAAAAAATATATAAAAAAAACACACCCTAAATATATGTTTAGAACTACAATTCCAACCCTCCTTTATCTGGGCTTGGGACCGGCAAAAGTGACCCAAGAGAGACTTCGTTTTTTATTTTATTTTATTAATTTTAACCTTATGGTCCACTTAGGAGCCTACAACAACTCACAATAAAACATGATTTTTTTTGTATAGAAACTACATTAACAATCTAAATAGACTAAAAAGAGAAAATAGAAAAAAGTAAATGGCAATGTGAGAAAATTATGGTAACTTGTCTGGCCCTAATTCAGGATAAAAACAATTCTCTTTTTTTAAATGTAAACCAGGGCGGGATAAACCAGGGGCTGTTTCCCGCATTCGCAATTCATTTGCAGTCTGGACGTGGAGGAGTGAATATCTCCTGTTCTGACTACAGCTGGGAGGGACTGCTGCGCGAGGACTGGGCCGCCGGTGAGTGCTTTGGGACGGGGGTGGGGACCACAACAGCACCAGCTGCTCGTTGAGAAGAGTAAGAACGATACGTGCTTTCACGTCAGAGTCTCAAAGTCTCCAATAACACCAGAAAAAGTCCCTAGATTTGTCGCTAGTCACTTTTTTAAACATTTTTCACTAGACGGGTCTGAATACTCGCTAAATATAGCGACAATGTCGCTAAATTGGCAACACCGGTTAAGCCTACCGTTTGGAAACCACACAAAAAAACGTATATGGTCTGTACCATGTGCAGCCTTATTCTACAGCCCATTAATTCAACTAACGCTGAGACTTCCTGGCAATGTTACATTAGGCCTACTTTAAAATAACGTATGTTAAAGTTACTCACCACGTGGTGTCACTTCAGTGGTTTCCCGTGTGTATGTGCATATTGCCATTTCCAATGCATTCTTCAGTCTGCATGCCTGCACGGCCTCTATGGTGTGGTCTCCGGCGCGAAGAGCAACGGGTAATACTGTATTCTGGATAGTTGCGTTACCCGAAGTGCCTTGGAAAACATGCGTTATCTCCGATACGGCGACATTTAACAGAATATCCAAAACCATTTTAACCTGTGTTTTAAAAGTGTTCACGAAGTCTTCGCGTTCCTCCATAACTGACCAGTTAGTGGAGTTTGGATTACAAATGGGAAGAAATTCTGCGCGCGCATTTCATTGACGTCGTCACAGGTGTCACGTGCCCCAGGTGTCACGAGGTTACGGATTGAGCCCACCTGCTGTTCCCCGGCAGGAATGGTCAAACAACAATTGTTAGTGCCTGAATCGTGTTCGCCTGAGATTTCGCTGACCAGGAACGAGAGACTAAATAAGAAGTTGTAAAATACGGTGTCTTCTGAGATCTAGGTAAGCGACCAATATTTGTAAATAAGTTACCGTTAGTTGTCAACTGTAGCTAGTTACCTCCACAAGGTGCGCTCGGGCTGCTATTATGCCACAGACTTGGCTAGAAGGGATCCAGCTTTTGTCAAGTTAACGTCAGACTTTACATTTCATAGTAGGTTAGAATAATTTACGCAGCAGGTTAGTATAATTATGTTACGGTTAGGAAAAGGGTTGGCGTTAGCTAAAATGCAAAAAAAATAACTTTTGAATTCAATTTGACAAAAGATGGATCCCGTCTGGCCATGACCTTATCCCACCTTCTAAACTAGAGCAGCTAGTTAATTAATTCGATTCTCAGCCCTCTAAACTGGAACATGCCATCCATGTAGGTCAGCGTAATCTATTTAAAATATAAATACGTTTCAATTCAACTACGGTTATTTAGAAGCATTGCACTTGCATACAACACATACCCTAAACCCACGGCTATATTTGCAGTGTCTTGAAAGATATATATATATATATATATATATATATATATATATATATATATATATATATATGTGTTATTATGGTGATTTACAGTGGTGTAAAAATACTGCATTTTTGGGGGTATCTGTACTTTACTATTTATATTTTTGACTACTTTTACTTCACTACATTCCTAAAGAAAATACTCGATACATTTCCCCTGACATCCAAAAGTACTCGTTACATTTGAATGCTTAGCAGGACCGGAAAATGGTCTAATTCACACTTATCAAGAGAACATCACTGGTCATCCCTACTGTCTATGATCTGGGGGATCATTGGCGGAGGTGCCCCTGGCTATCTATAAATGTTTGTTTTACTGGGTGACTTTCACTTTTAATTGAGTCATTTTCTAATAAGGTATCTTTACTTTTACCCAAGTATGACCATTTGGTACTTTTTTCCCCTACTGGTGATTTATGAGGCTACTATTGAAATTTAAATGGTCCTATTAGCAGTCATGCAACTATGGCCACACATTACCTTTTGAACTAGGTTTACGTCAGCAAGTTCAGAGCTGGTCCAACATCAACATTGTTGATAGGAAAGGGGAAGTGAAAAGTTTAAAAATAGTTTTGTTTTAAACTGCCACATTGGTTACTTCTTAGATGATTAACTTATTATTTAGGCTTTTAGGTTTGTCATTGTTTTACTACTCTGCATATATATCCCCCCCTCCAACATCAGCTTTCCCCTTCCCCCTTCCCATCATCAGCTCTCCCCTTCCCCCGTCCCATCATGGCTACCTCTATGGACCAGTCCACTCTTCTAGAAGACGAGCTCACCTGTCCCGTGTGCTTGGACCTGTTCCGGGACCCCCACCTGCTGCCCTGCGGCCACAATTTCTGCCTGCTGTGCGTCCGCCGGCTCAAACGCCAAGCGGAGCGAGGCCGCTTCCGTTGCCCCGAGTGCCGAGAGAGCCACCGCTGCTCCACGGCCTCCCAGAAGAACTTTAAGCTCGCCAACATCGCAGACGACTTCCGCTACAGGGGACGGGTATGTGCTGTCTGGGGGCTGTATTCATGAAGTGTCTCAGTGGAGGAGTACTGATTTAGGATACGTTTAGCCTTTTACATGGACAGGAGGGCCCTGATCCGAGATCAGCACTCCTACTCTGATATGCTTGATACACATTAGCTGTGGAGCGGTAGCTAAAAACACCAACAAAAAGTTTACATGAATTTTAAGGCCTATCACTCTGATGACCTTAGTTTAAGGAGTATTCATCTTTTTGTTTTGTTTTTTGTTTTTACCTTTATTTAACTAGGCAAGTCAGTTAAGAACAAAATCTTATTTTCAATGACAACCAACTGTTCCTAGGCCAACTGCCTGTTCAGGGGCAGAACGACAGATTTGTACCTTGTCAGCTCGGGGATTTGAACTTGCAACCTTCCGGTTACTAGTCCAACGCTCTAACCACTAGGCTACCCTGCCACTCCTTTACAATAGCCTGCTCTACTGATTCATAGCCTATAGGCCCCACCCAACAAACACGCTACCTCTCTTCCTCTCTCTATGATGTCCAGGCAGTATCGTCAAGACAACAACAACCTAACGGCAGCCCGACAACAGCCAAGACCCACGTGTCCGTGCCGTGTGACTACTGCTCTCCAGGGGACACTAGCGAGGCGGGGAAAGGGGAACCTGGGGCTGGAGTGGTGGTAGAGGTAGCGGTCAAGACGTGTCTGAAATGCGAGGTGTCCATGTGTCAGGTAAAGATCTGAGAGGCATCCATCATTTTAGCATCCATAATTCCAAATTCACCCATGGTAAAGCACTGTGAAGCAGAAATATTCCAATATTCTTATTCTGTTATCTAAGCACTCTTTTTTTGCACAGCACCAGTATTCTCAACACATTCAAGTGTTGGATGTGCATAACACTTTTTTTTTCTTCTTTTTTTTCTTAAAGCTTTGTTTTATTTTACATTTTCAATCAGCAGGTAAGTCAAGACAAACATTAACTTTTTCTTCATTTTGTCCATTTCAGGAGCACGTGAAGCCCCACCTGGAGCTGCCTGCGTTTAGGGAGCACCCCCTGACTGAACCCCTGGGGGACCTGAGGAAGAGGAAGTGTCCTGAACACGATGAGATGTACCGTTACTACTGCATGGACGACCGGGTGTGTGTCTGCAACGCCTGTACCATCGAGGGGGGCCACGCGGGACACACCATCAAGACCCTGAAGAACACTATGAAGGATCTGAAGGTAACAGGTCTAAAGTTATAAAACCTCTAAAACAGTGAATAGGTTAATCACTGTGTGTTTAAGTCACGGGCACAACTTTCACAGGGGACAGGGGTGACATGCCCCCACCCCACACATTCTGAAATTGCATTTTTGTCCGAGGCAAATGTGTGCTTTAGGACCATGCGGACGCCTCTGAGCGTGTTGGAGTGTTTATCTGACTGGATACCCCCACTTCTAAAACCAAAATTGCACCCCTGGTTTAGGTTACATATCGTTATGGAGGAGTGGTAGAGTTAAGAGGTCTCTGTTTGTTGGTCTACTGGTCAGGAGGGGGATGTACAGGACTAAATGAAGCACTCTAAAAATGAAAGACCCTCACTTAGAACACACTCGCACACAATAAGTATGTACTCCCTATCACTTTCGATCAAACAAAAGGTACACACACAAAGAACACACCTCTATACTCTAGACGAGGCCTCCACAGAATGGCAATTGATGAGTCTAGAACACAGGTGAATGTTATTGTCACTGCTGTTGTCTGACATGGTTGAGCGAATGAGAGACAATGAGTGAGTCCCAAATGTCACCCGAAACCTAAATAGTGGGAAGAGCGCGATCCCATAGGGCTCTGGTCAAAAGCAATGCACTATAACAGGAATAGGGTGCCATTCGGGACTATGACAAAACATAATGTGATCTCACTTTTTGAATGAATTGTTCAAGCTGCTTCCTGAAGTGACTTGTCTGAACCAATGTGAAAAAGGGAGACATTTCCAGTTGAGTTCACCATTTACCCTCACTATAGTCTTGTTGTCATAGTGAATGTAATCTCTCTCCCCTCCCTCAAACCCACTCTCTCCCTCTGTTTCTCTCTCTCCCAAACTCCCTCTCTGTTCTCAGGGTTCTCTGGAGAACCAGCTACAGAAGGTAGACAGGAAGCTGAACAAAGCAGAGAAAAATCTCCAGGAGCAAAAGGAACAAGAACGACTGAACAAGGTGATATTGCTGATCTAAGCTGAAGGCAGCCGGTGATTGTCACGCAAATAACTGCCGGTCTCACGGTAATTGACCGTTAATTAACATAAACACATTTCCCATCTCTTGGCTTTCACGCATAGCCTATAAGCCAATGATGCAGAACTTTGGAACATCTACATAAAAAGTTAATATAGCCTACACCATCACAATAAATCCATTATTTATTTTAGTCTAAAGAAAAATGATATGAAGAAAATGAAGTCTTATTTCAGAAGAACAGAAGAGCATAATCTGAGTTGTCTTTATGTTAGGCCGTGATCTGGCTATGGCTGTGGGCTACACTAGTTCATTTAGCAGACGAGATTTGTTTAGAATTCCGTGGCATTATTTTATAGTGTGAAAAATACAGCTGAACATAGCTGAATAAAATAGGAGTGCGCACATGGTCCCATTCTGTTTTGAGCGGTTAACAAAGAAACCGTTCCTCCTATATGCTTCATTTAGAGTTATTTATGCAACTTTAGTTGTTCTACAAATGTTGGGCTATATGTTTTGATTTTTTATATATTCTAAGTCGCATCAAAGGCATGAGCTCTGCTTTGTTTATTGCTCGGGCTGTACACACTTAATCAGTCTCTCATTCACAATTTAACAAGCACTTGATAATGCCCCGAATTTCCCGGCCGCATCTACTTTGTGTGGCCGTAATGCCCCCTAAAAAAATGTAATGCCCCCCATGCATTTTTTGGCCGTTGTGCCCTTGTGCTGCATATAATATTTATAATTCCCTTCTCCCGGCTTCATGCTCCAAAGCACCTCACTCACATGGCTCTCTCAGATTACTCAATTCTTATTGGCCAATGCTCGTCACGTGATCGGGTCTTTCTCACAGGCTAGGTGCATATTGAAGACATTAGAATAACTTTCCACATTTACTTTTTGGCATACGATTCTTGATTTAATCTTGTCTTTACATATACTAAATCATATAAGTATGAAATTAGTTTTGATTTAGAATGGACCATTATCATGCACCTGTCTCGAAACGGGCAGCGGGAAAAAATACATGTCATCTAGCATCATAGCAAATGGAAGACTCTTTTCACGTGGTTCATTTTCATGCCAGCCAGTGTGTTTGATTAGATTTTCGATTACATTTGCATTGATATCAGAGTGATTAGATGGACAGTAGAGTGCTGAGTATCAGGCTGTTGGCAAGTTTGGTAGGCTACTAATGACCATCAGCAACAACAGAGTTTGGAGAAGCCTAATTACAGTGACTAAACTGTCACATGAAATTTGACTGCCATTATGACTTGTGACCACCCGTGTGGCGGTAATATGCTCACCGCAACAGACCTATTTAGGATCAGTTTTGCATTTAAGATTGTAATGAACAAGATTATGGACAGGTGTTCGTTCGCACCTTAAAATTTGTTGTATTAAAAAAAAAATATATATATATATATATATTTCATCTATTTTCATGTCTGAAGATGGGGAAACTTTTGATCACTGATTAGTTTGTTTTTGGTTAAACACACACCTACCTCTCAACCCTCTCCCTCTCTCTGTGCAGAGGTTCCTGGAGGACTCAGACCAGGGGGTCACAGCCTTGGGAGAGGTGTTACAGGTCCACCTGGAGGGCTTCCTCACCTCCCTCAGGGACTGTTCCTGCTCCCACGGGGTCGAGTGTGGCCCCAGCATCCAGCGGAACATAGCCAAGGCGGTCCAGGACCAGTCCCGTCTGCAGGATGTCCACAGTGGCATCCAGACCCTCGCCCAGGAGAACGACCCCTTCCGCTTCCTAGAGGTCAGTGTGCGGATTAATTGATATACATGGACGTGCCTTTAACATTCTTTTTAAAACCGTCCTGCTGTTCCTAAGTAGCTTTATTGTTTTATTTTCATTAACTAAATGTTGTTATTTTTTTGATGGGGATTGGAAAAGATGCAGACAATTACATTGATGGAAGCCACAATCCCTGCAATAGTAAAGCTGATCTACCCCCCCCAAAAAAAATAAAAAATAATGAATGATGTTATTCTTTGCTTCTCTGATTTGCTGTTTAGGCATACAAGTCATCAAGCAAAAAGTAAGTGGGTTGTGTGTATGTCTCCAACTGTCTATGGGTGTTGCGCCATTTGCAGTGTGTTTGTGCGTGTGTGTGTGAGCTATGTCTATGGGTGACATTTCATTTGTAATGCATGTCTTTCTCTCTCCACCTGTCTATGGGTGACATGCCATTGCTAATGCGAGTGTGTTTGTGTGTGTTTGTCCCAGTTTCTGCAGGCAGTTGAAGAAGCCTCTGTTCCACCCAGAATGCGCTTGCGTGGACTCAGACGGCCTGGCCGAGTCTATGGAGGCTAAACAGGAAGACTTCCTCACTGAAGTGCACTCTCACGTCTCTCACCTCATCAACGAGCTCTGTAAGTAACAGACTGGTGTGTGTGTGAAAGGGTAGAGGGAACAACGCTGTCACACGCTCCTCTTCTCTGTTTCATCAATAAAACCAATAACAAAAGGCGCTGAGGCGAACAGTGGCACAGTTTCACCAAATGTGGATTCTACCTTTAACAGTTTTGTCTTCTACCAGGTCCCGTAGTCCGGGAAGAGGAGGACAGCGGAGGAGAGGAGGAGGATGAAGATGATGACGACAGCAGTGATGGCGATGAGCAAGAAGAAGCTGAGGAGGAGATGAGGAGTGAGGAAGAGGAGGCTGTACACGACCAGAGTGAGTCAGCAGACGAACTTTACAGTCCCGAAGGGCAGGAAGAAGACGAGGAGGAGGAAGAGGAGGAGGAAGAAGAGGAGATTCATTCAGACTGATGAAATGGCTTCCATTTAAGTCTGATTTTCAGTCAGAAAGTCATGCATTGATGTCAGTGGGAGAATGTGTGAAAAGGCTACTTTGGATTTTTCCATAAATTACCAAAATAACCATTTTGGGAAACCTTTTAAATATTATACATCACTCTTTAGAAGATGAGCTGTTTGAGTGCATCCCAAATGGCACCCTATTTCTTATATAGGGCACTACTTTCGACCAGGGCCCTATATAGGCAATAGGGTGTCATTTGGAACAGAGACTTTTTTTTTTTCAAGATTATACTGTAATAACTGAACACTTGAAACTGGGCTTCTCATTCTAACCTCATACGTTCTTTTTTTGACTAAAGCACTTTGTGCCCAACCTCTCTTTTGTAGACCTGGGTTCAAATAGTATTTGATATATTATTATTTATTTATTTTTTCGAATACTATTCTGTGTTTGCTTTGTAATGTAATATAGTTTTGGATCTATTCTATTGCTTCCATTAAGCCAGGCAAGCTTGATCAAGCACTGCTAGAAGTATTTGTAATAATTTCACCTAGTATTTGAACCCAGGTGCGGGCTGTATTATACATCCAGTGAAAGCCACATCTTAAGTATTTTTTTTGATTCTCAGGAAGATGTATTACAAGGTGTTTATTATTTGATGGCACTTTGATAAATAATTATACATAATATAAATAATTGAAAGGTATTGCACTGACCACTTGCAGAAATGTATGTCTTCATAAACTACAATGGGCTACCTGACTAATTATACACCATTAGTGCATTTAGTTAGCATGGTACCAGATCTGTTTGTGCTGTCTTGCCAGCTCCAATATGAATGACCATCAGAGTTGGCAAGACAGCAGAAATAGATCTGGGACTAGGCTAGCATTTAGGTGTTCATGTGTAACCAGACAAATGTGAGTGCATGTCCTGACTGAATTCTGATTGATGTGAATTTTATACCAATGAAAGTTAGATGATAGAAGACTTGTGGATGAGTGTGTGAAGCGTGGGTGTGTTTTTCAAAAGCTGTTTGAAAGTTATGTAAAAGTTGGTGAGCTATATGTTTATCAGTCTATCATTTAATAATGAATTGTTCTTATGGTATTATGTTTCATTAGTTGCATACCTGGGTTGTATTCATTAGGCACCAAATGGGGGGGGGACAGACTGAAACAGAGAGAGCTCTACCAGCACTGGTCCAATAAGTAGCCCTTGTTGTCCTTTTCCGTTTGGAAAAGGTGTGCACTAATGAACACAACCCATATCTCATGACTTGTAGTTCTGAGAAATATTTGAAGGCCTACTTCTAGTGGTTGTAGCAATCGATAACTTGTTACTTTAGACATGTTTTGTATCGTTATCAATTTGCACAGTTCTGCAAAGAACATAGTGAAAATTGCTTTTTTGTCCTGCAAGGGATTTAAAAAATGTGATCTGAAAAATCGATAATATTTTGGGGGGATTTTCATACTGGTGATTTTGAATGTGGTAAAATTGTCATTCTATCCAGCTAATAAACTCAGCATGAATGTTATTATAATAGCACATTGCATTGATATTTATATTTCATTGGCTTCTTTCAGACCCCCACATTCTTTTACATTAGACTGTCAAATTGCATTTGGATTGTTAATTATTTTCTTCCTTTCACTTTTATGAACACTTGAAACTGTAATTCCAAGAAATGTATAATATGTCAGCCTGACCTCAAAGATGTAACATAGTAACTGCAAATCTGTGACACAAAGGTTAAATAAAAAAATAATACCCATTAAACCTAGCGGTTAAACAGGGAAACAGTTTTTCCACCGTCCTTTTTTCCCATAAGGGATTTTAGAAACACAATAAGGGCTGTATTTCATGTAGGCTTACCTTGGTGTAACGTTTTGATAACAATGTAAATCTTTTGAGGACCAGATTAATTTTATCAATATATTTGGCTCTATTTACTCTCAGATTCGAAAATGCTAATTCACACCGGAGTAGACTTCATGTAAAACAACAAATCCCTGCAAGCTCCTGCATGTCATCTCTAGCTGACACCTTTGCTAACAGGTATTGTGTCAATTTAAAACTTGCACAAGACAGTTCACAGAATTGTCCATTAAAGAAATGTAGCCAAATGATCCATTACTACATTTAACTAACATTAGATAGTTAATCCAGAGATTCTTACTTTTGCCTCAAATAGGCTCTTCCAGATCATCATGGCATTTGTAGTTCTTTATGATAGCCACATTAGCAGCTAATTAGCGTTTCGTTTTTTTTTTTTGGGGGGGGGGGGGGGGGGTGAATACAGAAAATAAACATCACCTTGTCCTAGAGAGATTTACATGGTTATCAAAACATCACACCAGGCTAAGCCTACATGAAACACAGCCCTTGCTTAAGTGTTTCTAAAATCCCCAATGGGAAAAATGAATGGTGGAAATACGATTGGAACAATCTCCCTGTTTGACCGCTGGGTATTATGACTCATACTGTGGTAGTCTATTTGTATGATATGTTTGGTATGGTTACATAAGACAGAAGGTTACTTAAAACATCTTAAGGTTCTGACCCTTTTTTTTCTCAATTTGCTGCATTCGACCATTAAGCCAAAAACAAAAGGAGGGAGGTTGGCCAGGGAGTATGGGTGGGTGTATAAAGTGAATGTTCGAATCACATCACAGACAATTTTAGCAACATTGCAACTACTTAGCATGTTAGCTAACCCTAACTCCTAAATTGAACCCTAAACTTAACCCAGCTAATGCAACAGCTGGAGGCAGGGCTTTCTTCTATAGAGCAAAATTTTTATGGAATGGTCTGCCTACCCATGTGAGAGACGCAAACTCGGTCTCAACCTTTAAGTCTTTACTGAAGACTCATCTCTTCAGTGGGTCATATGATTGAGTGTAGTCTGGCCCAGGAGTGTGAAGGTGAACGGAAAGGCTCTGGAGCAACAAACCGCCCTTGCTGTCTCTGC
Source organism: Oncorhynchus clarkii lewisi (assembly GCF_045791955.1). Lineage (NCBI taxonomy): Eukaryota > Metazoa > Chordata > Actinopteri > Salmoniformes > Salmonidae > Oncorhynchus > Oncorhynchus clarkii. The sequence goes on from NC_092155.1 coordinate 14,502,213, forward strand.
CTGGCCGGTTCCCCTCTTTCCACTGGGATTCTCTGCCTCTAACCCTATTACAGGGGCTGAGTCACTGGCTTACTGGTGCTCTTTCATGCCATCCCTAGGAGGGGTGCGTCACTTGAGTGGGTTGAGTCACCCTGGGTTGTGCCGTGGCGGAGATCTTTGTGGGCTATACTCGGCCTTGTCTCAGGATGGTAAGTTGGTGGTTGAAGATATCCCTCTAGTGGTGAGGCGGCTGTGCTTTGGCAAAGTGGGTGGGGTTATATCCTTCCTATTTGTCCCTGTCTGGGGGTATCATCGGACAGGGCCACAGTGTCTCCTGACCCCTCCTGTCTCAGCCTCCAGTATTTATGCTGCAGTAGTTTATGTGTCGGGGGACTAGGGTCAGTTTGTTATATCTGGAGTACTTCTCCTGTCCTATCCGGTGTCCTGTGTGAATTTAAGTATGCTCTCTCTAATTCTCTCTTTCTCTCTATATTTCTCTCTCTCGGAGGACCTGAGCCCTAGGACCATGCCTCAGGACTACCTGGCATGATGACTCCTTGCTGTCCCCAGTCCACCTGGCCGTGCTGCTGCTCCAGTTTCAACTGTTCTGCCTGTGATTATTATTATTTAACCATGCTGGTCATTTATGAACATTTGAACATCTTGGCCATGTTCTGTTATAATCTCCACCCGGCACAGCCAGAAGAGGACTGGCCACCCCACATAGCCTGGTTCCTCTCTAGGTTTCTTCCTAAGTTTTGGCCTTTCTAGGGAGTTTTTCCTAGCCACCGTGCTTCTACACCTGCATTGCTTTCTGTTTGGGGTTTTAGGCTGGGTTTCTGTACAGCACTTTGAGATATTAGCTGATGTACGACGGGCTATATAAATACATTTGATTTGATTTTGATTTACTGTTAGCTGCAACTGTTAAAACCGGTTAAAACAGTGTAGCCTACAGTAATTGTTGCGTTTGTGAAATTATTTTTGATGTGATGTGAAAGTGTAGTGATTTCTGTTTCCAGAACCGTACCGCATTTGATAATGGATTCACGTTTAGATCAGGGGTGAAAATCTGATATCAAATTTCGAGGGGACAATTACAGGAAATTTTTCTCAAGAGCAATTCCTGAGGGACACACCAAAAGTAGTGCTGTAACACATAGCCTACGTTGTAATATGTTAAATGTGTATTGAGGAACCATAATTACTACTACTGGATAATTGATAGGTACCGCAGTTAACTGAAGGGTTGTCCCAACTTGTTCAAATGTTTAAATTATTATAAGACTGGATAATAGTTATAGCAGTGTTCCTTATCAGTCCAGCATGTATGCAGGTATTTGTATTTACAACCAGCAATATGAAAAAAGGCCAGTAGGTGGCAATAGTACTGTACACTGTATGGGTGCAGTTTTTGTTAATACAATGAACATGTTGTGATCTCATCTAATAGAATCTCCATTGAGAACCATCACAAAGTTGGCCTTTTAATTGAACCTTTTCTGATATTTATATAGTCTTATATAGTCATTAAATATGTCTACTACAATATTTTTACAAGAGCAAAAAGCTCAAAATAAGTAGTTCTAAAAGTGAAAGAATACTTCAATGAATAACCAAAATAAATCAACCAAAATATCCTTCAAAAATACTTATTTATTGTTCAGTCAGTGTCTCAACTCTTCAAACAACAACTATGGACAAGTATGTCACACAAAGTATGTAATTTTAAATAAAATAACAAAATAAATAATTAGTAAGTGTACTGTCATGTAGTAAAAACTGAAAACTACTAAACAAAATAACAAATATCATACTATACACCAGGGGTTCTCAAACAGGGGTCAGTGGACCCCTAGGGGTCCCTGGTGTAATTTCAAGGGGACCGTGAAATAAAAAACTGTAAAGAACATATTCAGCACCACAAGGTTTCCAGTAACTTTATATATACATAGTACTGAACATAAGAACCAAGCATGTTTGTGGGTTTCAATGGATCCAACAAATTGCTGGCAGATATATTCCCTACAGCATGTCTTTATGTACATTACAGACAACTACCCTGTTCCGTCTCTTTTCGCCCATGCTAGCCCGTAGCCAAGTCTTTAACCTACGGAGTGCACTGAAACTCCTCTAAGCCTCACATGAAGACACTGGCACCACAAACAAAATCCTGATCAGCACCTCAACTTGGTCAAACAACCCCCGCACCTCCACTGGAAGCTTCCTGAGGACCTCCGCTGCCTCTCCACTGCTGCTACAGGGGTATTTGTTGTGAAATAGAGGCAACTGCACTGAAAGAGAATCTATGTTCAGCTCAGGGTACTGATCTAGAGACACATCCAACTCCCCCGTGAGAAGTGCTCTTTCCAACTTGTGCAGGACGTTTAGACTGTCCTGGTCAAAACGTCCGAAAACTGTACCTCCATAGCATCCAACAAACACTTAAAACAATTATGGGAAGATGGATGGAGCCAAATACAGGACCATTCTGGAAGAAAACCTGATGGAGTCTGCAAAAGACCTGAGACTGGGACAGAGATTTGTCTTCCAACAAGACAATGATCCAAAACATAAAGCAAAATCTACAATGGAATGGTTCAAAAAGAAACATATCCAGGTGTTAGAATGGCCAAGTCAAAGTCCAGACCTGAATCCAATCGAGAATCTGTGGAAAGAACTGAAAACTGCTGTTCACAAATGCTCTCCATCCAACCTCACTGAGCTCGAGCTGTTTTGCAAGGAGGAATGGGAAAAAATGTCAGTCTCTCGATGTGCAAAACTGATAGAGACATACCCCAAGCGACTTACAGCTGTAATCGCAGCAAAAGGTGGCGCTACAAAGTATTAACTTAAGGGGGCTGAATAATTTTGCACGCCCAATTTTTCAGTTTTTGATTTGTTAAAAAAGTTTGAAATATCCAATAAATGTCGTTCCACTTCATGATTGTGTCCCACTTGTTGTTGATTCTTCACAAAAAAATACAGTTTTATATCTTTATGTTTGAAGCCTGAAATGTGGCAAAAGGTCGCAAAGTTCAAGGGGGCCGAATACTTTCGCAAGGCACTGTATCTTTGGACGTGGCAATTGATTCCAACATGCTCTTAAACTTTCCTGACTGGCCATAGAGGACACCTAACTGATGGACCCAAGAAAGGGAATCCCGGATCAGTGGGGAGGCTGAGCAGACAGCCTGTGTAATCAGATTAACACAGTGTGCTCCACAATGCACACAGAGCGCTAATGGCTGCTGCCTCCTCACAATTGCCTGTGCACCTCTGTATGTTCCTGCCATGTTTGAAGCACTATCGTTACTCTGCCCACGTAAGTCAGACATGGGCAAATTGAGCTTCAACAACACATCATTTGCCACTTTCGCAATGCCCTCGCCTGTTGTCTCCGACACCTTGTATAGCCCAATAAACTCCTCGTTAGGGACACGGTCATGGTCAACATAATGCAGGCAGACACTCTCTTGTTCAGCACCAGAAACATCTTCAGTACCATCAACAATTACTGAAAATTGTACAATCGGAAGATACCTAATCTCAGCTGCAATGCCTCGAATGACTGTATTGGCCATGATGTACAGAACTTTATTCTGTGCTTTGGGGCCTGTGTACATTGTGGTATGCTCTGTTAACCACTTCAGTAAAATGGGATCATCCTCTTCTGCCCTAAGTTTCAAAAGCTGGTATAAATTCCTACTGTCATCCATGTGGCCTCTAAAGGCTTGTCCCTGTCTTACTACATGCCACACCTATTGGAGATGCTCCAGTACATGTTATGCATCTTAGGGTAAGCAGAATCCATGTGAATGTGCAAAGCTGGTACGCAGAATCAATATAAGGGTTAACCATTAGACATGCGTAAGCAGAATCCATGTGAATGTGCAAAGCTGTATCAACACAGGCCTAACGATTCTGGGTCATGCCTGGTCTTGTGCAGGCCATTGTACATACACATTAGTTAATAATTTACAAGCACCATAAGACATGTACGTGCATGAAGAGCATGGGTTTGTATTGCTTAAGCACCATTAGACATGCACCAGCATTAGGAGTGTGCATGTCTGTTTATTTCTGTCATTGCTATGGTTACGCCACGAATAGAATCTATGCCCTAATGTCTGTGCCAATAAGAATGAGGAAACTAAGCTAAAATGAGTGCAAGTCAAAAAGATAATGGTGGCCAGTACCAGAGGTGATGAATTATTAACATAAAGAGGACATAATGTGTGTGATGTAAGGATGAGAACTGTATAAAAAGTGTGTGCCGAAGCTGGGAAGACAGTTGATCCATGGACCAGCTCGGCTTGTTACTTTGTAATAAAGTCTATTTGAATTCACAAGTTCCGGTATCTGAGAAATATTATTAAGCAAATATTTCTATGACACACCGAACTAACAATTTTCATCAAGCAATGCCTTGCGTCCTCCTGCTGTTTACCCCACGCGCTGGATAACTGGACACTGATTGGATTTAGCTGGTGTGCTGATACAGTTACAAAGTGGCGGTGGGTTGGTCAGTTTTGATGTGCTATGAATTTTACAAATGGCTTTTCTCCAGTTCCTAAATCCTGCACTAATGAAAGCAGCATCATCTCTTTGGCCAAAAGATGGCTGGCTTGAAAACAATTGGCTACAGGGAAAACACAACACTCATTTTATTGATGGATTATAATGTAGATTATAATGTAGATTATAATGTAAAACCATTTCTATTGAAACATCAACACTCTGTTGGCAAGAGTTTGCGGTTCTATAAATTGATATGGTTTTGTGCCATAACTGAGGTAACTGGACAATGCTGTGCCACTGTTCCATATACTGGTGCTGCTGGCAACAAGGTTGACACCTGGTTCTGCCGTGGCTGTGACACTGTCCTCTGAAGTCTCTCTCACTGGCTCTTTCACCATCCTCATTGCCTCACAGTCTGTCTCCTAGAAAATAAAAAATGTGTTTGCCATACTCCTAACAACATATACCCAAAACTACACAATTAATCACAATAGCAATACCATTGCCTTAAACAAATATTAGTTCAGTCACCAGTTTAAGTTGAGTGGGGGTATCCATGGTATTTTCCAATTATGTCCCTATTTTACAGGTCTAAAAAAGAGAGAACCTTTCATTATGTTGCCAAACAAAGACTCAACAAACTTACCTGAGACTCCCTGTCTCTGCCAGTCTGTCTCTGCCAGTCTGTGCCTGCCAGTCTGTGCCTGCCAGTCTGTCTCTGCCAGTCTGTGCCCAGCTCTGTTGCCTGCTCTGCCTAATGACATCATTGTGAAACATTTCCATTATCATTTCACTTCTTATTATGGCTAGACTGTAAACTCTCCTCCCAGACTCACATTAAGCATCTCCAATCAAAAATTAAATCTAATCTATCTACCTATTTCGCAACAAAGCTTCCTTCACTCATGCTGCCAAACATACCCTCGTAAAACTGACCATCCTACCGATCCTCTACTTCGGCGATGTCATCTATAAAATAGCCTCAAACACTCTACTCAGCAAACTGGATGTAGTCTATCGCAGTGCCATCCGTTTTGTCACCAAAGCCCCATATACTACCCACCACTGCGACCTGTACGCTCTCGTTGGCTGGCCCTCGCTTCATACTCGTCGCCAAACCCACTGGCTACAGGTTATCTACAAGTCTCTGCTAGGTAAAGCCCCGCCCTATCTCAGCTCGCTGGTCACCATAGCAGCACACACTCATAGCACACCCTCCAGCAGGTATATCTCACTGGTCACCCCCAAAGCCAATTCCTCCTTTGGTCGCCTTTCCTTCCAGTTCTCTGCTACCACTGACTGGAACGAACTGCAAAAATCACTGAAGCTAGAGATTCCCATCTCCCTCACTAGCTTTAAGAACCAGCTGTCAGAGCAGCTCACAGATCACTGCACCTGTTCATAGCCCATCTGTATAAAGCCCATCTATCTACCTCATTCCCATACTGTATTTATTTATTTAGCTCCTTTTGCACCACAGTATCTCTACTTGCACATCCATCTTTTGCACATCTACCATTTCAGTGTTTAATTGCCATATTGTAATTACTTCGCCACCATGGCCTATTTATTGCCTTAACTCCCTTATTTGACCTTATTTGCACTCACTGTATATAGACTTTTTTTCTACTGTATTATCGACTGTATGTTTTGTTCATTCCATGTGTAACTCTGTGTTGTTGTATGTGTCAAACTGCTACGCTTTATCTTGGCCAGGTCGCAGTTACAAATGAGAACTTGTTCTCAACTAGCTTACCTGGTTAAATAAAGGTGAAATAAAAAAATAAATAAACATTTTATCAACTAGTCTTTGTGATATTAGGCTACTAGGGTTCTTACCTTGCGTTTTGGTGTACTGAAAAATGCTCTGATGTCCGTCTTTTTACTGTCATTTTTCTACCTGGCTGGCTGGCTGGATACACACATAGTGTGTAGGTTATTTACAGTAGGAGATGGGCTTCTATCATCTATTAGCTTCTATCATTCTATAATGGGCTTCGATCTACAAGGAAGCTAGCTGGTCAGCTAGCAAATGTGAACGGATTGCAGTGACAAGGGTTGACAGCTGTATGTATGAGTTCACCATTTACACAACGTAAGCTGCAACATTTTGTAATTTTAATATAGTTTATGTTGTCATTTTATATTTGCTGGCTTCCCACAATAGCTGCATTTGCAGAGCTAGCGAGCACCAATTCCGTTTCTGTGGTGTTTGTTATAATCTTTGCTATCTTCGGTTTACTCCAAGATCGGCACACAGGTGCTTCAAAGTCCCCCAGTGACAATTTAGCTTTTGCAACGAGACCATTTAAAGACATTTAAGACAATGGTAGAAGAGAGTGTAGTTATGTTCAGTTTATCGCTAACCTTATCACAGGGATTTAGAAGCACTACAGCTGCATGCTGATCTTGGATCCAACCATTGTGAGGCAAAGGGCGGGGGTCGCAATTTGTGAAACGTAAAAACGCGCTATTAAGTGTCTATAATCAGCACAAGTGCTTTCATTGCGTATTATTAATAGTATTGAAATGAAATAGTTATGTTAACAGTGATATATATGGGGGGAACAAATCAAATTTTTCCGCAGGGTGGGGAGAGTCGGGCCCCCCGTTAAGCTCCTTCATTCCGGACTGAAACCACACTGCTGCTCCGAGTGCGGGAAAAGCTTCCGACTTCAATCACATCTGAAAGATCACCAACGGGTTCACACAGGCGCCAAACCCTTCTCCTGCAATGTATGTGGCAGCAAGTTCTCCAACTACACCACCTGGTCCAGACACAAACAGATCCACACGGGCAACAAACTGCAGGAATGCTCGCAATGCGGGCTGAGGTTCCGATGTCTGGCCACCTTGAAGACGCACCAGCGAACTCACACCAAGGAGAAACCATACACTTGCAGTTTACCCGACTGTGGTAAACGGTTCAGTCATGCGTTGAGTTTGCAAATACATGTTCGTACTCATACAGGAGAGAAACCATTTGCTTGTTCCACATGTGATTACAGAGCCGCGGACAAATCGTCGCTCAGAACCCACGAGAAGAGACACACTGGGGTGAAACCTTACTACTGTGATGAGTGTGGGAAGTCCTTTTTATTACCATATGAGCTTAATATCCATCAGATAATCCACACAGGGGAGAAGCCATACCATTGTGACATATGCGGGAAAGATTTCGCCCAGCTAAGTAACATGAAAACACATCAGAAAACACACATCAAGGAGAAGCCGTACGCTTGCAGTTTCCCTGACCGCAGTTAGTTAACAGTTCAGTCAAGAGTTGAGTTTGGGAAGACATGTTCCGACACACACGGAAGAGAAATCGTTTGCGTGTTGAACGTGTGATTGCAGATCCGTGGACAAATTGTCACTCAGAACCCACGAGAAGAGACACGGGTGAAGCTTCACTACTGTGACGAGTGTTGGAAGTCCTTTTATTTTTTTGAAGTGGAGCTGGAAGTCCATCCGAGAATCCACACAGGGGAGAAGCCATACCATTGTGACATATGCAGGAAATATTTCGCCCAGCCAGGTAACATTAAAGGACATCAGAAAACGCATCAGAAATAAATGAAGTTTGTATGCAGCAGGTGTGGCAGAGGGTTTGCTTTAATGCAATACTTTACAAGACACAAACAAAGCCACTCGTAAGAGTTTGTCATATTGATGCTTGGGAGGACACGCCTGCCCAGTACAGATGATAGAAACAGCTGTTATAAGCTGTTGAATAAAGCTTTACAATGTTATATATTTGTATTTTGATTGACATGCTGATATTCCTTACCATCACTTAACATCACTTGTCATTCACATAGTTGCCTAAATTAAGTCATTACATTTTTCTTTAAAATCTTTCCTTTATATATTTTCTTGTCTCTAAATAAATAAATACAATTCTAATCAAACTCCAACCCTCCATAAAAAAAGTGTTTTCTTTTAAACATTTGTGATTATTTTCACAAAGTCATTAACACACAAAGAAACAAAGTGCAACTGCCATCAGATTTCTGCCCTTTTTTAAAGAAACATTTCACCACTCCTTCTTCATTCACCTATCAATGATTATAGGTGGTTTGTCAATGAATAGTTCATCGATCAGGGATGATACAAGCTCCTCCAGGATGACATAGAAGGTGTCTTTGGTGCCACTTAACGTTGTTGGTCCTGAGTAGAGCGTCCTCATCTGGTCCTGGGTGGTGCATTTAGCCATCAACTTATCATAGCTCTCGTCAGCGATAACCCCTGTCTAGGAGTCTTGTCATCCGTGTCCTTTCCCCTAAAATTAAACTTCAAATGTATACAGCTTCTCATTCACCTTTCAATTCTCTGATTAGAAATGGCTCCTGCTCTTTCAGGATCTCTAAGAAAATATCTTTGCCTTTGGGGCCACATCCTGTCAGGGGCCCATCAAAGAGCTCCCTCATCTTCTTCTGTTTGGTTCTTTCAGATCTCACGTCACTGTAGCCATTGTCAGTGATGACTCCTCTCTTCAGGAGTCTGTCCAAGATGGGGCCTTGGCCTGGTAGAGCAGCAAGTCACAGTGTACTTTCAGTGGAAAGCCAGATCTCACGAGAACTCCTTTTGCAGAGAAGGTTGGATGGAGGATCTTGACGTGGAAGCGGGTGACTTCATCCACTTGTTCTACGGACACACCACAGTCTTCTACATGTAGAACTCTCACTTTCTCTTTGAAGGAGGGATCATCGCCTGCAGAGATAAAAACAGGTACATTTGCATAAGCATCAGGTTGACATCAACAACAAGGCTTTTTAAAAGTAGTTTGCATCAGTTATATTTTAGTTTAAAAGAATCTACGCCCATACCGAAACAGGCAAAATGTGGCAGATGCACTTCTTCCAGTTCTCCTGCAATGATTGTGACGTCCAATAGGGGGCCTCCTTGCTTGTACCCCAAGCTTTTCATCATTGCACTGTGAGGTTCCCAGGAGCTGAATTGATACTGCAGACTGACGTGGTCTTTACACACCCATCGGAGCCCTGATACTCTGCACTCGTAGCGCCCCGGGGGAGACATGCTAGGTACGGCATGAAAAGAAGACAGAATGGATTTAGTAAGTAAGTCATGTATTTAATTGTTTATCAGCAGTTGACAAACATAATAATAGTTACTTTACTTTGTTAAACTTTTCTGTAGATCCTCACATACTTGTATTTCTTACGTTTTTACAAGTAGTTCAACAAATGCTATAAAGTCAGACTTTCTTTAAATAATGGATAGGAGGTTTATTCCATCTAGTTACTGTTATCTTAAAACAGAATTGTTGGATAGCAAAACTGAAAGCTTTTATCATTCTGTATATGGTGAGGGACTAATACATTCCAGGAGTGTACCTGAACATTGGGGCTTCTTCAGTGATGACCACAGGTTCAACCTGAACCCAGTTGGTAGACTCCTGAATAAGAGAACATTGATCTCTGATTATCACAGATGATCAAACTGTATTTACAACATCATTTTTAAAACATTGCAGTGTTAAATATGTACTTTGAATGGTTTATTTTCCTTCACTTTTGTAAACCTTATTCTATACATTTATTTTTTACTTGAATGAAGAATGGTTTCTGATTTGAACAATACACTCTTAGAAAAAAAGTAGTTAAATTAAACAATATAGGGTTCTTTGGTTGGTCCCCATAGGGGAACCCTTTTTTGTGCTAGGTAGAACCCTTTGCAGAGGTTTCTACCTAGAACCCTCTATGTAGGGTTCGTCATAGAACCCCCTGTAAATGGTTCTACCTAGAACCCTCTATGAATGGATCTACTTAGAACCTGTTTATTTTTGAAGGGTTCTTCCTTAGAACCCTCTATGAATGGTTCCACCAACCTTAACCAATGAAACTTTTTATGACAATACATAACATATCATAAGGCCTTTCTTTGAATGCATAATTATACAATAACACAGTGGTGGTAGGAAACTCCTGGTTTACAGGCCACAGCAGGCCTGCAAGTCACATTATGCTCACTTGCAAAGTGATGTGTAATTCTAATTGGAATTCTAATTGGAATCCAGCCAGAGTGAGGTTATCCAACAATTTTTTATTCACAAATTTGTATCACTCACAACCTGCATTCAGAATAACTGTCAGGGTAGGGAATATTGATAAATGAGACTAAATCTAAACTTGAACAACCATCCCAGTAACGGGTGCAATAAGTCCAAGGACTAACAGACTGTATTAGTTTAGGAAAATGTATGTTATTTATCTTTTTGTAGCACAAGATTAATCAACCAGTCAATGTACATGCAATAACACAGGTTTTGAAACAAACAATTCTTAAAATCAACCGGCAATAGAATATGCTGGGAAATACACTGCTCAAAAAAATAAAGGGAACACTAAAATAACACATCCTAGATCTGAATGAATGAAATAATCTTATTAAATACTTTTTTCTTTACATAGTTGAATGTGCTGACAACAAAATCACACAAAAATTATCAATGGAAATCAAATTTATCAACCCATGGAGGCCTGGATTTGGAGTCACACTCAAAATTAAAGTGGAAAACCACACTACAGGCTGATCCAACTTTGATGTAATGTCCTTAAAACAAGTCAAAATGAGGCTCAGTAGTGTGTGTGGCCTCCGCGTGCCTGTATGACCTCCCTACAACGCCTGGGCATGCTCCTGATGAGGTGGCGGATGGTCTCCTGAGGGATCTCCTCCCAGACCTGGACTAAAGCATCCGCCAACTCCTGGACAGTCTGTGGTGCAACGTGACGTTGGTGGATGGAGCGAGACATGATGTCCCAGATGTCCAGACCAGTCCATAGCATCAATGCCTTCCTCTTGCAGGAACTGCTGACACACTCCAGCCACATGAGGTCTAGCATTGCCTTGCATTAGGAGGAACCCAGGGCCAACCACACCAGCATATGGTCTCACAAGGGGTCTGAGGATCTCATCTCGGTACCTAATGGCAGTCAGGCTACCTCTGGCTGGCAGAAATGCCACCCCACACCATGACTGATCCACCGCCAAACCGGTCATGCTGGAGGATGTTGCAGAACGTTCTCCACGGCGTCTCCAGACTGTCACATGTGCTCAGTGTGAACCTGATTTCATCTGTGAAGAGCACAGGGCGCCAGTGGCGAATTTGCCAATCTTGGTGTTCTCTGGCAAATGCCAAACGTCCTGCACGGTGTTGGGCTGTAAGCACAACCCCCACCTGTGTACGCCGGGCCCTCATACCACCCTCATGGAGTCTGTTTCTGACAGTTTGAGCAGACACATGCACATTTGTGGCCTGCTGGAGGTCATTTTGCAGGGCTCTGGCAGTGCTCCTCCTTGCACAAAGGCGGAGGTAGCGGTCCTGCTGCTGGGTTGTTGCCCTCCTACGGCCTCCTCCACGTCTCTTGATGTACTGGCCTGTCTCCTGGTAGCTCCTCCATGCTCTGGACACTACGCTGACAGACACAGCAAACCTTCTTGCCACAGCTCGCATTGATGTGCCATCCTGGATGAGCTGCACTACCTGAGCCACTTGTGTGGGTTGTAGACTCCGTCTCATGCTACCACAAGAGTGAAAGCACCGCCAGCATTCAAAAGTGACCAAAACATCAGCCAAGAAGCATAGAAACTGAGAAGTGGTCTGTGGTTATCACCTGCAGAACCACTCCTTTATTGGGGGTGTCTTGCTAATTGCCTATAATTTCCACCTGTTGTCGATTCCATTTGCACAACAGCATGTGACATTTATTGTCAATCAGTGTTGCTTCCTAAGTGGACAGTTTGATTTCACAGAAGTGTGATTGACTTGGAGTTACATTGTGTTGTTTAAATGTTCCCTTTATTTTTTTGAGCAGTGTATGATATTGATGGGTGTGGTTTTTAATGTTATACTCTACATAGAGGAAAAATGACAACCACTCAACTGGTTATTAATATCAACACTGGGGTTATTTTACACCACTATGTCAGTCACATGTCAAATGATAAAAGGGAATACCAGATATATGCACAAATATTCCCATATAGGTTTACTCACACCTATCTTTTTAAACTCCTGAAGTTAAAGTTTAAACACAAATAAAAATGTACAATAAATAAACTCATTCAGATTCAGAAGGAGTTATGTGTAGAAGGTTTCTTGCCTTCCAAAGAAACCTTCTTGCCTTAACAAAAATCTAAATATACTTTTCTTCCAAAAATGGTTCTTTGCATGTTAATGGTTTTACGTAGAACCCTTTGCCTTACAAATATCCATTGTCTCCCAAAAAGGGTTCTTCAGATGACAAGGATTGTTGGTAGAACCGTACCCCTCCACAAATAACTCTTTTATAATCCTGCTGTCAATTGGGTAATTCCATCTGAAAATGGAGCTAAATGTTTTGGATATTTTCTTATTTTTCCTGAAAACAATTTACATTCATGAATTCCGAGCACAGTCAACATAGGTGGTGGTAAAGAATTTGGATTTGTCAAACACTTATCTACTACTATTGTACTCACCATGACATTGGCACATGTTGTGCAGCTTCTCACGGGCTCTGGGGACAGACATATCAATCAGAAAATCAAGTACACAAAGTACTAACCACGGTGTTAATACAGTCGTGGCCAAAAGTTTTGAGAATGACACAAATATAAATTTTCACAAAGTCTGCTGCCTCAGTTTGTATGATGGCAATTTACATATACTCCAGAATGTTATGAAGAGTGATGAGATGAATTGCAATTAATTGCAAAGTCCCTATTTGCCATGCAAATGAACTGAATCCCCCAAAAAGATTTCCACTGCATTTCAGCCCTGCCACAAAAGGACCAGCTGACATCACGTCAGTGATTCTCTCGTTAACACAGGTGTGAGTGTTGATGATGACAAGGCTGGAAATCACTCTGTCATGCTGATTGAGTTCGAATAACAGACTGGAAGCTTCAAAAGGAGGGTGGTGCTTGGAATCATTGTTCTTCCTCTGTCAGCCATGGTTACCTGCAAGGAAACACGTGCCGTCATCATTGCTTTGCACTAAAAGGGCTTCACAGGCAAGGATATTGGTGCCAGTAAGATTGCACCTAAATCAACCATTTATCGGACCATCAAGAACTTCAAGGAGAGTGGTTCAAATGTTGTGAAGAAGGCTTCAGGGCGCCCAAGAAAGTCCAGCAAGCGCCAGTACCATCTCCTAAAGTTGATTCAGCTGCGGGATCGGGGCATCACCAGTACAGAGCTTGCTCAGGAATGGCAGCAGGCAGGTGTGAGTATATCTGCCGACACAGTGAGGCAAAGACTTTTGGAGGATGGCCTGGTGTCAAGAAGGGCAGCAAAGAAGCCACTTCTCTCCAGGAAAAACATCAGGAACAGATTCCAAGAACACAGGATGAGATGTTACTATCCTTTGTGCAAGCACTTCCAAGAGTTAATGAACAGTGAGCCTGGTGAACAGACTGATATTCTGCAAAAGGTACAGGGATTGGACTGCTGAGGACTGGGTTAAAGTCATTTTCTCTGATGAATCCCCTTTCCGATTGTTTGGGGCATCCGGGAGAAGGCAAGGTGAACGCTACCATTAGTCCTGTGTCATGCCAACAGTAAAGTATCCTGAGACCATTCATGTGTGGGGATGCTTCTCAGCCAAGGGAGTGGGCTCACTCACAATTTTGCCTGAGAACACAGCCATGAATAAAGAACGGTACCACCACATCCCCCTAGAGAAACTTCTCCTAACCATCCAGGAACCGTTTGGTGATGAACAATGCCTTTCCCAACATGATGGAGCACCTTGCCATAAGGCAAAAGTGATAACTAAGTGGCTCGGGGAACAAAACATCGATATTTTGGGTCCATGGCCAGGAAACTCCCCAGACCTTAATCCCATTGAGAACTTGTGGTCAATCCTCAAGAGGCGGGTGGACAAACAAAAACCCACAACTTCTGACAAACTCCAAGCATTGATTATGCAAGAATGGGCTGCCATCAGTCAGGATGTGGCCCAGAAGTTAATTGACAGCATGCTTGGGCGGATTGCAGAGGTCTTGAAAAATAAGAGTCAACACTGCAAATATTGACTCTTTGCATCAACTTCATGTAATTGTCAATAAAAGCCTTTGACACTTATGAAATGCTTGTAATTATACTTCAGTATTCCATAGTAACATCTGACAAAACTATCTAAAGACACTGAAGCAGCAAACTTTGTGTAAATTACTATTTGTGTCATTCTCAAATCTTTTGGCAACGACTGTACAGTCTTAATTTCCTGGTACTCAAAGCAATGTAAAATCAATGATATGACAAATATCATAAGAATTATATTTAGTGCTAACTATAATCTCCATGAGATGAGTCACAAATACTCCCAGCGTCACTGTTTCCCCCGTGTAGATTGGTGGTGATGGGTTCTGAGTTCTAAACTTGAAAATATGAAGTATCTGTATTCATTTCACTGAGGGAGAGAGGGGAATGTAGAACGTTTACATTCTGTCAGAATATGTTATTGTTAGACATGAGGGATCCTATGGGAAGAAGAATGGCCACAGTCTGGTACAGGTCAACATGACAGTTGTGACTTGAGGAGAAGTGAGGAATTTGAGCAGAGGTAAGGTTAGGTCAGATGAAGTGAGGAAGAACAGATATCACAACAATTCTGTCTAGCAACAGAGGCGTATTGGATGTTCAGAGGTGTAAGGGTAGGAGCATAGGAGGAAGGGTTAAATACCAGTGACTGTGTGAAGATGTCTTATCCTTTGGGTGATTAAACTTGGTTTGAGCTTTACTAATCGTCAGTGGGTTTGGAAGTCTCTTGTGTCACTCGTGTCAAAAACGTAAATGAAAATGAGAAATATATGACTATACAGTAACTGCCTTACCGTCTTTGATCGATTTGATGTCAGGTACTTCCAACATTTTACGAGGTACCTCCCCTGTCATCCTATCTGAATGGAAGAAATGTCCGTGATGGGATGGGTACTGTATGGCATAGGCCACAGGACCTCTAATGGTGAAGCCAAGGTAGAAGCAGACGTCTCCAGACTTCCAAACTTTGCTTTGTTGGTCGGCACAGACTTCAATCTCCTTGCCATCAACACACGCAAACACCCTGTGCTGTCTAACCACTCCATTGACTGGAAGAAGAAGGTCCTGGACACTGGGTTCTCTCCACACCTCACCACTGCTCCACTTTTGATCTATAGTGTCTGTTCTTGCCTCTGGCCGTGCCATTTGATTCTCCTCTACGAATAGGTTGTCTATTTTTGATCTATGAACCAATCTGCTCAAACCCTCACCCTTTCCCAGGAAAATAAGGGGGCGAAGGTACCTTGAGCGAAGATGCTTCTTGTATGTGTCGTTGTAGGAGTCTTGCATCTCAATAATACGTTTATTGAGGTCAATATTGAATCCTATTTTCTTATGCTCCTCGGGCCAAAACAGCAAAAGGACTAAGAGGTAAAACTCTGGGGTTTGGTTACCGTAATTGGCCAATAGATGTCTCTCCAGAGTTCTTCTTAGGATTGGCAAAGGGGTAAGCATTGGAGATGCTGCTTCAACTTTGCTTAAGATGATGTTGGCAAGGATGAAGTTTTGGGAAGCTTGATTCTCACCACCACCGTCTTTATTTTTTTCACATTCTTGTATTTCCTCCCACAATTTTGTTATTCGGCTCAAGTTAGATTCATCATAGCCCTTATCAAGACAGCAAAGCAGTCCAGGGAAGGCAATGGCCATTGCTTCTTTGAGCTTCTGGAGGGGTACATCTATTGCAGACTCTGAGTGTATAGGTGTGCATGTCCCCACGTATTTGCAGTAACAGTTCTTGACATCAGTCTGAAAGTAATGTGGTTCATTTCTTTTCATGCTGGGCTTGGAGTACGTCAGGTAACCATCAAAAAACTCACATTTCCTCTCCACCTCATCCCTGAGGCTGATGATGAGTGGCTTGTACTTGAAGAGCTTTTTCTGTCTGATTGATATGAAAAAGGAGTCAGCAGATATTTCCATGGTAAGGACCTTTTGCCAGTTTTTATCAAGAGAGACAAGTGAGTCAAAAACGATGTTGGCAACCTCTAGATATCCAAATAGTCCTCTGTTGTTAAAGATGTGTGAGACTTTTGTCATACCATCATCTTGCATGTCTGCTCCTTGCTCATTTTCAGCAGCCCATTCCACATCTTTGAAAGCCTCAAAGGCCTTTACTGCCAGTTGCAAGATGTCTTGTGCAGCGATGGAAGGAACATGGACCCTGCTATTTAAATGGTTCTTGTATACTTGCCCCAGAGTGTCAGCAACAAAAGAATTCTTAGGATCTCTGTCTTTTGCTATTTTTGCCCACTGCTCTGATTCACCATATTCCCCCATCCTAAGGTAAAAGAAACGAGCAAGAGCTTGAGGAAAAAATGGGTTTTGCGTGATTTTCTCTGAAGCTAATCGCAAAACAGATACACAATTGCTTTTGGATTCATTGGCTTCAATATCGTGAATCAACCTGGAAAACGTGTCTTTCCTCTCTTCTCCCATTTCCCTTTTTGTTGGCTTGTTTTGTAAAACACATACAAGTCCTGTCTTCTGCTGATGGTCCACTGTGATTTCCCTCTTAGTTAGCATGTCTTTGATGATAGGCATCAAATGTTGCTGCACCTCTTCTCTACAAAAGTCTGTCAGAAAGTTCCTTGCTGTATCACTCCTGGGCACACCTGCCATAGCCAATACCTTAACACACTGCTGTGCAATCAGTGGGTGAGCCATGCGGACGTGTTTGTCTTGTCCCTGTTGTGAAGGGAATGTCACTATCAGATGAGTGAAAGGCTCCATTCGCTGCTCAAAGGAAGGACCTCCATAAATGGGATCTGGAGGCCCCAGGAATGCCTGACATTGAGACTGCAGAAGGTGGGAGCCAGGAACGTAGGCATTCACCAGTGATAAGAATGCAAGAAGCTGGTCATTTTTAGGTCTTCTATTTTTCCTGACATCTCCTGAAAGGGCACACGTTTCTTTAACATAATCTCCACTGAAATTTTCTCGCATTATGTTAAAGCCATGAAACTGTTTGTGTTCATTACTGTAGCTTCGACTGATCTCAATCTGTTTCTCCTCAAACTGTTGTTTCTCTGCTTCAGAAAGTTCCATCCTGAGAATAACATGTCTTGATTTGTTATGGTCCTCTTGTTTGATAACTTCCTTACGCACACAGTTTAAAATGATGACCACAGGCCTGTGGGTTGTAATGTTTCGGTCTGTAATCTCTTTGATGATGGCATCCTGCAGATTCTCCAGAATACGATCATCTTCCAGCAGTAAGAGCACAGTGTTCTGCTGGCCTTGACCGCCTGCAGTGAAAAGGTGAATCACCTGCTTGGCGATAGCTGTGATGTCTGAGGTAGCACCTGTTAGAACAGCACATCTGAATGTTTTCCTCATATCCCAGAGCAC